>NC_088352.1:18185000-18552500 GCF_036884655.1 Musa acuminata AAA Group | reverse complement strand
AATGAGAGGTACATGTAAGCTTCTAACAAATATAGAAAACATATGAAGTTTAATGCAGATGATTTAGCCTGGATTCATCTAAGGAATGAGTGATTTCCACTAGGCAAATTTAGGAAATTGAAACCAAAGGTTGATGGTCATTCAAGGTGCTTAAGAGAATTGGCAAAAATAGATCGAGCTATCTGAAGATTATATAGTGTCCCTAACATTTAATATGGCTAATTTAAATTCTTATTATAATCATGTTGATGAAACAAATGAGGACTCGAGGACAAGTCTTTTTCAATCAAGGGAGATTGACACGGAAGTGCATAATTTGCTACAATCAACTCGTGTGGACCTTACTAATACTATGGTGTTCTCGACAGCCCATAATTTTGTCTCATAGTATTTTACTTAGCCCACTCAAATATGATAGCTCATAAACATAATCCTTAGACAAAGTTATAATTGTTTCAAAATGATTTTTCTTCATGACCAAGGAATATTAAAGGAGTTAGTTACCAATTATAAAATATTTAATTTCGTAATTTCCTATGCATGAAGGGTTATTTCATGCACTAATACTTATGGTGTTTAGGAGTTAGAAAGAAGTTTAAAATTTGATGATATTGGTAGAATCTCTCTTGGAGTTCTTTCTTAAATTTTGTAATTTTGTATCTCTTGAATGTTTCCTTGAATGATGTTTCCTTGAGTGGTGATTCTTTTGTTTTCAGTTCTGTATTTGGGTGATGATTTTTTTATATTTATTTATGATTTTAAATTTAGTGGTGAGTTTTTTTTATTTTATCAAATTATTATTATGAGTTTATTTTTTATTTAAAAAATTATTCCAATAAATACAATTGAACGATCGTCATTCTTTCAAAATTTATCATGTATTATCTCTGTATCAAAGATATATGTGATGGAAGTTTAGGAGACATGTGAATGATCTTTATGAATTAAACTAACTGATAGTTTCATATTATATTTTATTATCATATTATAATCATATAACTTTTGTGATGTTATGACTTTTGAGCTAACTGACATTTGATATTATAATTTATTACCATATTATAATCATATAACTTTTGAGATGAGATGTTTCATATCTAACAAAGCAACATGTCTCAACAAAGCTGACTTTTGAGATGCACTTATTCATCGATATTAAAACATTCAGATTGATTAATGTATTATTATACAAGTGATATATTTTAAGTTTGAATTCACACGTTAATAATTTGATATAATAAATTTTTATTTTATTTTTTTATGAAATAAAAGCGGAAGAGGATGAAGTCCATATGGCTTCGTCACCGACGAAGAAAACCCTTCTATCATTTCTCCAGAGCATCTAATGGTGCCAAATTCGTAACAATTTTCGAAGGCAACATAACACAATTGAGAAGTCTGTTGGCTCTCATAAAGAAAGAAAGACAGAATGACGGAAAGAAGGACGCAAACAAATGCCTTGTCCGGACAGGCAGCCATCAGGGATGGATGCCGCAGTTGCTTGCTTGCCCCCACCTAAGCAACCCGAGGCGGAGAGGGGCCCCGAGGAAGTGTCTCCGTCCCGACGGATGCCGCCTAAAATAAGCCAGAAACCGCCCAATTTCTAGGTCTCATCCTTCACACACCATACATATTGTTAGATAATTTACATATTAATAGATAATTAACTTTGTCTTTCTTTACATCCCTTTTCCTGCACTTCCATTTTTGGCAAAAGAAAAATCATTCTCGGTTGTGAAGTCTGCTGTTTCAGTTCCTTGGCAATGCATCATTATGCCTTCCGAAATTGACAGCAGTACTTGGTTATTATAGACATTTCCATCATGATAAATGTGCGGATGGTGCAGACAAATTGGATTAGCACGCTTCCTTCCTTTTTTTTTTTAATGCTGGGAACTAACCTCTCCTACGCCCAACCAGTTTCTCCATTATCAGCCTCTGAGTTCAATTGTTCTTCTACCTCTGCATCTGTGAATGTGAGAGCTCGCTGAAGTTTTCTGTGGCAGAAAACCTCAACCTCAGCCATGAAAACAGCTGTGACAGGACGGTGATCTGAAAGCCTTAGCTCAAATCTTCTGTAATCTAATAGCCTCATGCCCTTACCAAATGAAAGAATGCGGTCACACCTGAAAAACATAAAGAATTATCATGTACCTAAATATCCCATCAAGCACAATATGTCAAGGAAAAAAGGAATAATTAAATTTATGATTCCTCAAATATGCATCTTGTTAAAATTATGTCACATCAAAATAAACAAAGAAAAATAGAACATCTGAGACTGCAAACCTTAACAATACTTTGACACCAACATGTTCGTGTTATCAGTTATAGAAGCAGCTTGAAAAGGTAATCAATATATTGATCAGATCCAACATAGTTATAGCAGCAGAGGAATATGTAATAATTATTTTCAGCATATATACCACGCAGGGGTCCTTCGACTCTTTGGATCCTCCCCAATGTACTTTTCTGAGTTTAACTCGTATTTGTAGGTAGGAGGAAAGTTTATAACACCTTCTGACCACCCATCAAATGCACGCCCTTTCTTAAGTTCGAGTCTCAACTGCAATGGTGTGAAGTTGTGAGTTGGTTAAACCAGTCTAATTAACCAATATAAATACAATAATGCTTTAAATAAAATAATTCTGGTACAGTCTGATCAGTATCTCAACTCCATATTACAGAGAGGATGCATAGACTGCTTTTCAAGGTATGCCAGAAATCACATTATGTAAATTGAGACCTCTTCTACTACATAGCAATTCTACCATTATATATTATCCTCTGATTGAGAACCATCCAATTTTGTCTATGCAGATCATAGATATTGCAATGATATCCCTGAAAAAGTTAATATGGTTATTTTTGGCAAAGTATTATGATGACTGCTAACCTAAGCTTTTCAAACAGTACAGCAAGTTCCATCTAATTTTTTCTGATATAGTGGTTATTTTGAAGACAGAGCAAACTGTTAAGCTTTGTACCAATGCATAAGAAGTTGCATTGATATTTGATCTCAAAAGGAAAAGAAATTTTGCAATTTTGCAGAGCAATATGTATGTTCTGGCAAAGAGTAAAGATATTTCAGTGTCATTCTCATTCATAACACATAATAACTCTTAAACGCATAAGAAATAACATGACATTTTATGCCTCACATATTTTCATTCAACAAAGTCCACTCACTAGTTTTATCTTAAAGAAATTTTAAAATGTGTAATAACAAAACTGCCAAAATTTAATCTGTCATGCTGAGAAATTTTGCAATTTGCATCAAAAACTGAAAATTAGGAATTGAATATTCCAAACCTTGGCATTAGAAAATTTTGAGACCTAGATGGTACTTTTTTTTAACCCCACCCTGCATGACTCTTTTTTCCCATGGAAGTTTGAGCTTTCTCTGTTATTATGATCCTGAACCATGCTTAAAATTTGAGTACACTTTAGAGAAGCAGTAACTATGTATGTGATCTGAATATAATAATGCTGGCTGGAAAAGAAACATTACATGTTAAGATTTATCATTTAGATCCAGTTATATCAAAGACAAAAATTTGCTCACAAAGCTTCCTTCTTATCAAATGCCTCCCTTCCATCAGAAAGATAAATTTGTTGAAAATAAAAGGGCATGGTTACTATTTTGACTGTGGTCCTGTTTGAAGTGTTTGGAAATGTTTGCTAATTGGCTCAAAAGCCTGTTTACCAGATAAGCCACTTAAGGCAGCAATAAGGTCAGGGTGTCTTAAATAGAGTATCAAGGCTATATATGAAAATATGATACAACTGTTCAGCTTGTTCTCATTTCCAGTTCTCTGAGGTATGTCTCGATGAAAGAAGAATTAGGATGCAAAAGTATGGTTGTGCCCAAAATTTTCTTATTTTTCATATAAACTCCATTATGATAGATTCTGGTTAATAATGGGATACATGCTAAAAGAAATCATCATAACCATGCTTCTAAATGAACTAAGTTTGACTTGACAGTTCAAGATGCAAATACCTTCTCAATCAACAAAAACATTGGCAGAATTAAAAATCAGTCGAATTAAAATATACTTGAAAGCAAAAGAAGCATAATAATAAGAAACAGAAGATTGTTTACCTGGTCCTTCTCAAATAATTTAGACCATTCCTTTCCGGAAATCAGTTTGTGAGTTCGATCGTACGACAAGTTGATGCGGTAATTTAGATCCCCCAACCAGATAATTCTTCTAAAAATATTTGCAGTACATAAATATCAGAAACATCAAAAGTGTTTAGAAGAAGTGTACAAAAACAATTCAAACTTCAATGCAAAAGAATAGTTGATACACAGAAAATTTGCAGACAGTGAATGATACCTTCCTCTCCTAACCTTGCATATTGTAACTACAAGAGCTCTCCCAACTCATATCAGTATCTGAAACTACAGACCACAGATTGGAACATTTGGGCTACCTTAAAAAGCATCTACATTCTTTTCTATGTCTATGATGTCTGAAATGGTCTTAACAAAATATATAAAAAGAAAATATCGCTTCATTTCATCAGTTTTTATGTAACAGAAAAAGAAAATTTGTTAGGTCTCACTTCCATTCAATTGCAACATTTAGACTATCATGGAAGCTCATAAGTATCAAATTGTAAGAGAATTTATAACTTCTTTACATGGAAGTTGAATTGCAGGTAACAAACTAAGGTAGCATATAAATATTTTTATAATACCTAGTCAGATCGAAGATAAGGATACAGACACCATGTGATTATGTATCATATGTTGAGGGATGTTTGGTTTACTTACTCATGATCAAAGATTGTTTTGGGCATTCCAACACTGGGCACTGAACTGAATAATGTTTTCCTTTGAATTTCTTGCACATCAGCATTCCTTCGAAGTTCATCACCATTATTTTCTCCCGAAGTTAGGTGACTACATATAAAGCAAAAAAGTGTCTGATATATAGACATGCTGACTGATATTGATCCCTGGAGCATAATTAAGGGCACAAGGTTGGAAAGTTGCTATCTCTGTGGTAATCAAAATTTTAGAACCCAACAAACAACATGCTGATGATATACATAATAAAGAAAAAATTGTGGGAGAGCTTCATATGATTGAAATTTGAAAATCATTTAAAAATCATGAGGAAAAAGAGACAAACTAAAATCATTGTTTAGTTCAATGTGACCTTGGACCAAATTCTTTAGAAGCCAGTACATTTGAGCTACTCACATGGTATGTGTTCTAAGGTATACCTCTATACATCTGGAGCAGCTTCAACCAAAATATACATTACCCTTATGGCAGCCAGAAGATTCCAATCGTAATAATTTCATTTGTTACATTGATGATATCTTGTGATTTGTCAATTTGTCTTAAATGCATTTATTAAACTTTATATTCAATTGTAAAACTTACCTACATAAGTGAAATATAGGGGCAACAAAAATGAGAAGTCATTTCATTTCAATAACCATTCAGAAAGAAAATATGACAATTCGAGCATCCAATCATATCAAGACAAAGTTCCCAGGCAGGAAAAGGTGTAACACATAAACCTTGTTGCCTATATAGCCCATGACACCTACTCCAGCAGTTGATACCTTCAAGTTCTGAATAAGTCTCCGGAGGCTTCTGCGGACCCATACTGAAAGATAAATTCCAACCATTTGCTTGCTTATAATCCGTACAAAAGATGATCTCTTTTTTCTGTTTACAACAGTTTCCAGATCTAGTACAGGAATCACAAATGGGTCTGATGAGTCATTATAGTCTCCATGTAGAGGTTTGAATGAATTGCATGCTTTAAATGATCTAGCTGGGTTTAATGATTTTGGTTTTGATGTATCCATACTGTGTTGGGATAACATATCCAATGGTTGTTCTGGCCAAATTAAGCCTATCATTTCTGAGCTGCTTAATGTCTTGGTAAGCTTGTTTTGTTGACTTACAAATGCTTCTGGAGTTACTTCACGATTCTTAAAACTCAAATTATGGGAAAATATATTCAAGGGATATTGCTTGTGAACATTTTCTCCTTGTGCACTTTGATCTGCAATTAAAGGGGACTGGCGTGCTAAATTGCATTTTGGATCATCTCCTCTTGCATCAATCTGATCTTTGTTTAACAGGAAATTGAAGGATTGTTCATGGAATTGAATTTCCTGATCACTCTCACTATCTGACTCAGACAACATCTCATCCTCTATGCCAAGGGCATCATCTGATGGTTTGAATCTTGATGGTGAAGGAGGATCACTGTAGCATTTATATTTTGCTTTAACTGGTTGAATTTTATTTAGTGTCTCACGAATTATACGTTCCCATCTTTGAACAGGACGACTGTCCTCAGCACCAAAGACATTTCCAGCATTTAGTGGAACAACTTCCTGAAAGCTGCAAGAAAAGGAAGCCCAGTATAGTAAATTATAATAAAAGAATACAAGTAAACACATGATAAAAAAAGAATAACTGGAAATTAAATAAATATAGACATTTAACTTAAGAATCATATTCTGGAAGAGTGCATACAATATTATTCTATGTTCCACCCATTCAAAAGACTGCTAGATATTGTTAGAACCCTTGCAGATTCTAAACTTGGGGTTGATCTCTTTAGGAGATCGGCCTCCTTGGAACTCTATAGGGGTTCCTCCCTCCAAGTGCTGCTCAAAGGCTGTAGAAAAGTTTCATCTATTGCTTAAGAAAAGAGAAGGAATACATGGCTATTTATAGGGCTTCTAAACCCTAACTCCTTATAGGACTCCTACTTAAGACTCTTACTTCTAACCAACTCCTAATATGACTCATACTCAAGACTCCTATTCCCTTACAACTCCTAATTCTTCTCTAAGAAAAAACCTCCTAACAGAATGTCCCTTTCAATTAGAACTCTTCTAGTTAGAGTCCTAACAGAGTGTCCCTCTCAATTAGGACTCTCCTAGCTAGAGTCCTAACAGAATGTCCCTCTCAATTAGGACTCTCCTAGCTAGAGTCCTAACAAACCCGCCCTCTTCAAATCAGCCTTGTCCTCAAGGCTGAGATTACATGAACTCAGGGAACCGAGTCTTCAGCTCCTCATATGGTTCCCATGTGACATCTTCAAGTGGTAGATTATTCCAATGCACTAGTACTTCAGTAGAGGGATGTCGGCGACGCATCACGATCCTACGATCGAGGATGGCCTGTGGTTGGGCTTGAATAACTCCATCCTCAGTTGTGTTGGGCAGTTGGATCTGAGGTGACTCGTGTTCTCCCAACTTGGGCTTTAGGCATGATACGTGGAAGACAGGGTGAATTTTGGCATCTTCAGGTAATTGAAGTCTGTATGCCACGGCTCCAATACGCTCTGTGATCTGATAGGGCCCATAAAAACGTGGGGATAGCTTCATGGAGGTTCGAGTGTTGATAGAGAGTTGCTTGTATGGTTGTAGGCGAAGATAAACCCAATCTCCCACTGAAAATTCTCTTTCACTTCGTCGTGTGTCGGCTTGTTGCTTCATTCTGGCTTGAGCGGTAGAGAGATTATCTTTTAACAGTTGTAAGAGTTTGTCCCTATCAATCAATTCTTGGTCAACCTGATCTACCTTGGCCGAGCCAATTACATACTTTGGAATCACAGGTGCTGGTCGACCATACAATGCTTCATAAGGGGCACATTTTGTAGATGAATGATATGTAGTATTATACCACCATTCGGCCCAAGGAAGCCAATTTGCCCACTCTTTTGGTCAGTCGCTAGCGAAACACCGGAGGTACGTCTCTAAGCACCTATTTACCACCTCTGTTTGGCCGTCAGTTTGTGGATGATATGCTGTGCTCATCTTGAGTTTGGTGCCTTGTAACTGAAATAACTCGGTCCAAAATTTACTAGTGAAGATCCTGTCACGATCACTTACGATGGACCTTGGCATCCCATGCAGTTTAACAATATTTTCTATGAAAATCTGAGCAATACTAGCAGCAGTGTAGGGATTTCTCACAGCACAAAAATGAGCATATTTCGTAAGTCGATCAACCACCACGAGAATCGTGCTTTTACCTTTGGAAGATGGCAGCCCTTCAATGAAGTCCATGGAGATGTCAGTCCACACTGAGTCTGGTATGGGTAGTGGTTGTAGCTTCCCTGGATTTGCCACAGTTTCACCCTTGTGTTGTTGACATACATCACATTGTGCCACATATTCAGCAATAATTTTTTTCATCTCTCTCCAATAAAAATTTTGCTTCACTCTTTTGTAGGTTCTTAGGAATCCAGAGTGCCCTGCTGAAGGTATAGAGTGCATTTCATGCAAGATGATTGCGATGCAAGGGGAGTCAGGTATAAGCACAATGCGACCTTTGTAGCGTAAATCCCTCGAATCCCAAGTGTAGTGGGCTATTTCACTTGGATCCTCCTCCAATTTTTTTATGATCTTGCTAATCTCTGGATCCTTCTTCCATTCTTCCCTAATGTCCTCGAGGAGACCGGTGGTAGGAAGGGAGATGGCTGAAACCTTAGCTTGTTCAGGTAGCCGTGAGAGTGCATCTGCAACAACGTTTTCTTTCCCTTTTTTATAATTAATTTCATAATCAAATCCAAGAAGTTTGGTTACCCATTTTTGCTGCTCAGGGGATGATATCTTTTGCTCCAAAAAGTACTTGAGGCTTTTATGGTCAGTTTTAATTTGAAATCGCCGGCCGATCAGGTAGGGTCTCCACCTCGTTACTGCGTGTACAATGGCAAGCATCTCCTTATCATATACTGACATATTTTGATGGGAGGGAGATAATGCCTTGCTAGTGTATGCGAGTGGTCGACCATTTTGCATGAGAACGGCTCCAATTCCGACTCCAGATGCGTCGGCCTCAATGATGAAGGGTCTATTGAAATCTGGTAGCGCAAGCACCGGCGTCGTTGTCATGGCTGCTTTAAGTTTGTCGAAGGCAGCAGAGGCTTTGTCCGACTATTGGAAAACATCTTTTTTCAGTAAAGAAGTGAGTGGTGCACTGATCTTCCCATAGTCCTTAACAAATTTTCGGTAGTAGCCCGTTTGTCCAAGGAATCCTCGCAGTAATTTCACGTTTGTAGGTTTCGGCCAGCCTTGCATTGCCTCAATTTTTGTTAGGTCTACCGCCACTCCTTCTGATATTATATGCCCAAGGTATTCTACTTTTTGCTGGAGAAAGCTGCACTTTGGTTGCTTAACAAAAAGAGTATTCTCTCGAAGGATCGTCAAAACAATCTGTAAATGCTGAAAGTGAGTTTCAAGAGAAGGGCTGTAAACGAGAATATCATCGAAAAATACCAGCACAAATTTACGAAGAAAGCTCTGAAATATATCATTCATGAGACTTTGAAAGGTTGAAGGAGCATTAGTGAGTCCAAAAGGCATTACCAAGAATTCATAATGGCCATCATATGTGCGAAATGCAGTTTTTGGAATGTCATCGTTACATACCCGAATTTGGTGGTAACCGGATCGGAGGTCCAACTTCGTGAAGACTCGAGCTCCTTTCAATTCATCAAGAAGTTCATCCACCACTGGTATTGGGTATTTGTCCTTGACGGTGATGCCATTTAAAGCTCGGTAGTCGATGCACATCCGCCAAGTTCCGTCCTTCTTGCGTACAAGTAGCACCGGTGAGGAATAGGGGCTACAACTTGGTCGAATCACCCCTGTTTCAAGCATCTCCTTTACGATCTTTTCAATTTCATCTTTCTGGAGGTGAGGATATCGGTATGGTCGAGTGTTCGCTGGTGGCTTGCCCGGAAGGATTGGAATTCGATGGTCATGTTGCTGAGAAGGAGGAAGACCGCGCGGTTCAGCAAATATGTCGGCAAATTCAATAAGCAATTGGGCAAGATTTTGATCTTCAAATTCTATTTTCTTCCCCTCTGGTTGCTGCTGGAGGTGCATCAAAAAGGCACCATTTACCTTGTGTAAAACTTTCTCCATTCGTTGGGTCGAAACAGTGGTAACGTTGCTTCCGCGCTTCCCGCGTAGGATGATCTGCTTACCCTTACAGTAGAATTTCATAATTAATTTAGAAAAGTTCCAAGAGACATCACCTAGTGTAGTCAGCCATTCTATACCAAGCACTGCCTCATAGTCATCGATTGGTAGGAGGAAGAAATCAGTGATAATTTCTTGGTCTTGCAGTAATAGTTTCACCTGCGGGCATCTTTGGTCGCACTTTAGGATTCTACCGTCGGCAACCTTTACATCGAACTTGCTGCAACCTTCAATATGCAGTGCCATCCGAGCAGCAACCTTACTATTCAGGAAGTTATTAGTGCTACCCGTGTCGATGAGAACAGTGATCGGCTGTTGTTTGAGAAGGCCTCCAACTTTCATCGTTTGCGGATTTGAATAGCCGGCTAGTGCGTGTACCGTTAATGTCGATCGGCTGTGGCTCTTCTTCCATATCTTCTTCTTCATGTTCAAGGCTCTCTTCTAGATGTTCAATGACCTCTTCTTCTACTGGTTCAATCATAAGAAGTCTACCTTTTTTACAGCGATGCTCGTGGCTCCACGGCTCGTCGCAATGCCAACATAACCCCTTCGCAGATCGCTCCCGAAGTTCTTCTCTTGTTAACCTTTTCGGTGCAGGGACTCGGTTGATAGTAGGGGGGGCTGAGGGCTTTAGTATTGTAGGTCGTGGAGTGCTCCTTGTCCTCCGGGCTTCATGGTTCAATCGCTCCTCTTGAAGTCGTGCGAAAGAGATGGCTGCCATAAGCGTGTATGGTTGTCGCGCCTTAACTTCTCCCCGGATCTCCGGCTTTAAGCCCTCAATAAAAGTCCCCAATAACTGTTTTTTAGACCAATCACGAGTTTGATTAGATAACCTTTCAAACCTGGTTTGGTACTCCTGAATGGTAGAGGTTTGTCGGATCTTTGTTAGTTGTCCGTCAATGTTCTCGTAATAAGTTGGTCCGAAGCGGATCAGTAGTCATTCTTTGAATTGTCGCCATGAAAGGGCTCCATAAGTGTGTTCAAACCAGTCAAACCATTGTATGGCATCCCCTTCAAGATGTATAGCTACAATTTCCACCATGGATGCATCCGCAGTTTTATGGTACCGAAAATATCGCTCAGCACGCGAGATCCAACCAATTGGGTCTCCTTCTTCCCATCTAGGGAAGTCCACTCTCATACGTGAATAGTTGGGGTCGGTCATAGAGCCTCCCCTCTCTTGGAAGTCATCTCTTTGGGCATGATGTGATTGGTTAGAGCTCTCTCCTTGATGTGATTTCTTCGGGCTTGGTGGTCGGCCCAAACTGAATTCGGTAAGGAGAGTTCGAATCTTATCCTCCATTCGTGCCTCAAAGGCTTCAAATTTAGCATTGATTGCCTCCTCAGATGCCATAGTATATGACTCCAAATCTGTGATGTTAAGATCTCTCTTTTGTTGACGAGTTAAAGGCATGTATAGGTTTGATAGAAATCAGTGAAAGTTTGCTGCAGAATTGTGTTGTCTTGTAAGAGCAGAATTATCGTCGAAGAAACAGCGGTTTCTCGACGAAATCTCCACAAAAAATTTGAGAGATTTGAGGAGAGAGTTGACAGCAATATCTCAGTTTATATGATAGCAAAGGATGTCCATCAAGAAAATTTCGACAATAACAGCAAGAAAATTGGTGTAAGTTGCGATAGCAGAATTCTCGTCGAAAAATTTCAGCAACTTACGATGAAAATTTGCAGCAATACAGGAACGAATTTTTTTTTTTTTTTTTTTTTTTGGATTTTCGGATAGGGATAAATAAATTGCAGCAGTAGTAAGGTAGGAAACCAGAACCTGTTGTAATTCACGGGGAGATCAAAGGTTGATCTGCGGTGGTGGAGATGATGGTGGAATTGGGCGACGATCTTTTAAGCAATTGTGGGAATTGCTTTGGATGGTTGTGGAGGGTTGATGGATGGCTGTGGAAGGGCAGCGAGACGCCAAGAACGCTGCTCTGATACCAGGTGTTAGAACCCTTGCAGATTCTAAACTTGGGGTTGATCTCTTTAGGGGATCGGCCTCCTTGGAACTCTATAGGGGTTCCTCCCTCCAAGTGCTGCTCAAAGGCTGCAGAAAAGTTTCATCTATTGCTCAAGAAAAGAGAAGGAATACATGGCTATTTATAGGGCTTCTAAACCCTAACTCCTTATAGGACTCCTACTTAAGACTCTTACTTCTAACCAACTCCTAATATGACTCATACTCAAGACTCCTATTCCCTTACAACTCCTAATTCTTCTCTAAGAAAAAACCTCCTAACAGAATGTCCCTTTCAATTAGGACTCTCCTAGTTAGAGTCCTAACAGAGTGTCCCTCTCAATTAGGACTCTCCTAGCTAGAGTCCTAACAGAATGTCCCTCTCAATTAGGACTCTCCTAGCTAGAGTCCTAACAGATATGTCTAAAATATTAAAACATGCAGCCAACATTACCAAACAGCAGACAAGCATCAAAACTTACCTAGTGGACATTTAACCTTAGCTTTTGGTTCTGATTTGTTTGGTCGTATAAACAAAGATTGGTTGCGAATTTTTCTGAATCAAGAATCTTGGAAAATGGTGATTTTACCTCCCATAGAAGCCATCATATTTGTCATTTTGTTTATCACATTCACTTTTGTAGTGACTTGTATTTTTAAATTCTGTGTAAAATAAGTGTAGCATCCATACAATTATTTCCTTATAAAAGAACTATTTTTGGTGCTAATATAAAGGCTGCAAAATTACAATCTACTCAAGGCATCATCTCTGAATCAGGTGTTGCTATTTTTTGTACAACGTTTATGTGTAGGTGCAATCATTGAAATGTTCATATTTGTGGAATGCTAGCATGACCCATCAACATCTCTAGCACTTGATAACATCTCATCACTTGTTAGCAGTAATGTGTTAGTGCAGTGGTGTGTCAACATAGTTAAGAACCATGACTCTATCTGTGGTATACTACTTATTCCGATTAAATGCAACTCTGAATTAGAGGGATTGGTGCAGCTTATCCAATTATTCGATAGTTCAATATTTATCTCAGGATCATAGCTTTAGGGTTATTAGAATTTACCCGAGCACATATATATCAACTGGCTCCCCCATATCCAGCCAATCTTTGATGTTTAAGTCATCAGGTGGAAGTCTTCCCCCGACATTCCATGTCCCCACACAGATCCTACATCAGCCAAACATGTCAGAAAATGCCTTTGATTCAAATGCTTACTACGCAGGCAACCATTAAATAAACTATAAATTGTGGGATAAATGAGTGATAACCAGGAGCACTTGATTTTTTCACCAAATACAAGGATTGGTTTTCGTCAAGCATGTAAATACATATGGATTAAATTGGCTTGGATAACAGAAATATGCCTGAGTTCTTTGGTATCTATATATTGCGCACGAAGGGTCTCAGATTTTCGTCTTCGTGACCTGCACGGAATGCCTCCAATGCGGTTATCTGTGAGTATACAGCCACAAATTAACCATTAGGCTTGCAGGCAAGAACTGAACTTGAGAAGATAATCAAATGTGTAGAAACCTCAGCGGACCGTTTTATGAATAGACACATGTATATGGCCACAAAGTTAACCATCAGGTTTGCAGGCAAGAACTGAACTTGATAAGAGAATCAAATGTGTTGAAACCTCAGCATATCATGTTATGGGGATGGATGGCTCAAACAATAAATGAGGTCAGAATTGGGCTAATGCTAGAACATTACCAATTGATTCCAATCTGTTACTGTCCAATTCCAAATGAAGAAATGATTGAAACACAAAAAGGACATAGATGCTACACAGAATTATCAGAACATGCACACAGACACATATACGTGCACACAGACCAAGAGAATGAAATCCCGAATACCAAAACCATAACCGGAAAACATGAAAATTTACCATTCGTCACCGCTTCAAAGCCACCCAAGTTCCTCTCCTCATCACGCAATTGACGCTCCCAACCACACATTTCTGCAGTATACCGACGCAAGTCGCAGAAGAAAAGGCAGCAAAATGAGCAGCACAAACCAGAGAATAAGGTCAAGCTAAAGTTCATCGTGGAGTGAAAAAAAGGAAACCATTTCTGGTAAGCCAAGAAGAACCTTGTATAACAAAGGAAGTAGACAGTTTCGTGGGGGGATAAAAAGATGGGGAAAATAGGAGGAAGAAATCAGCAGATAGAAGTCGATCAGCACGAAAAAATAGATTTTACGTTGAGGAGGAGAGACGATCTGACAAAAGAAACAGGGCACAAGTAAGGGGAAGGATGAAAAAAGCATTTCAACACAGACCTTCGTACTCGAACTCGCTCTCTGTGGTGTCCCCTTCGTCGGCGCTGAAGTCGGAGTCTCTGGAACTGATGATGGGGAAAAAAGCCATTTCTTGAGGACGATCTTGGGCCAGAGCTGCATCGCAGGTGCAACCCACAAAAGAGAGAGAGAGAGAGAGAGTTCAGTGCCGCTGCATTGTGATCTCCCCAAATTTATATGAACCAGAGAAAACGAAAGAAAAGAAGGGAATTCCGCCGTGGCAACAGCTTCTTGATGCCATTGCCACGGAGCCTCGAGGATCATGCTACCCAGAACTCTTACCTCGTTTTGCTTCTTTGATCTCTGCCTCATTTTCGAGACAACGGAGAGAGCCAGCGGCGGACGCGAAGAGAGCTGCTGCTCTTGTTCCCGGCCCGGGGCATCACGAAGCATTTTTCGTTTCCATTTCATAAATATTACATGTATAATCAATCACATTTAAAACCGTACGGTCCGAATTCCTGACCATGCACTTCCCAGGTCCTGGAGCTCCTCCTCCTTAAGAGCTAAGAATGCAGCGCCGAAGCCCAAAAGGCGACTGGTGGCTGGAATAATATAAATGAAAAGGGCAGCTGCGGGCTGCGGGCTGCGGAAGGAGGAGGATGCACGATCGACGCTCCCCCCTTTTTGTTTGACCCTTTTGTTTTTTTTCTTAATACAGATGAACAGTAGTAAATACTGGAAGGGTGGCCATTAATCATTAAAATCGGTGATGCTCTCGTACGAGCTATGCTAACTGTAGCTTCTTAGCCTCTGGAAAGGGCTCATTTTAAGTGGATGTAAATTTGTTGGATTAGTTGATGACGTTGACATGGAACAATAGGTGCCTGACTGAGACATTCTTTTAACATGCATCAATACAAATTTGTCATGTCGGATCATATTTGATAGAATCGACACGACACGTTAATGTCGAGCTGCTCGTCTATTTGTGAGTACAACTTGTCGGGTTGGCCTCGGGGTATGATTTCATTCTTGAAATGCTCATCTCATCATCAAAAACTAGAAATTCTGCATGCAATTGATGGACTCGATGAATCGAAGATGGAAGACCTCCGCTTGTGGTGGCAGGTAAGACCTCCAAAATGCACATCCAAGTGCTTGTGGTGGCAGGCAGGACCTCCGCTTTAAGTTCTTGAACCCCGTGGATTCCACCGAGTCGCAACAGGGCACATGGCTGACTCGCCACTTTGGTCATGATGGACGGATGACAGGCTTGCAGAGGTGGGTCTACGCCCGCCCACGGCCACCGATCCCGTGGGGGAGGACCGAAGGACCTTTCATCCATGCATACTCGACGAACCGACAGAGACGACGAGACATAAAAAGAACAATCAGTCCGGCAGAAAAAGTGTGCGATGAGAGGTGATAACACATACGTCATAGTTGATGTCACATGTCACGTTAGAACTCGTACCCTCAAGATACTGTTCGACACGTCTGGTCCCGATAATCTCGGTGCGGTAACGCCCTGCACACCGAGCCAGAATCCGTACTGATATCGTGTTGTGTCCACCACGTCAATCCACGTACGACCGACCCTCTCACGGCACTATAAAGACATTTATCCCGGCCTCCAAACGAGGAGAGAGAAAAAGAGAGACTACTGACTTGCTCGTCGGAGGGGCCAAAGTCGGGGATCACCCGACGAAGGCCATTTTTACAGGAAGGCAGCCCAACCTCGGGAGTCACGGATCGACGCCCACGTGGCGAGTCATCGACCAACCCACCCCCCGACTCGAGGATCTAGTCGGCTCCGATAACCAGCTCAATCGGCAAGAGGCTCCTGACATCGACCCATGGACCAAACCGTGCTGACTCATCAGCCACGACACATTCATTCCCCAACACTTTTGGCGCTAAAATGAGGGCTATGTCGCAGAAGCATCCTGCGAAGGCTTTTCCGAGGGAGAACCGCCGACCGGTCGCCCCTCTATCGGGCCCAGAGATCCATCCCTACCCGTTCTTAGAGATGGGGGGATCCCGGCCACAACGCCAAATCGCTTCTAGCGCCTATTCAATGGCCCAAGGTGGTCACCTCCTAGACTTGCCACGGGAACCTCGGTCGTGACACCCAAGACGTTCCTCAGCTTGACTAAGCAAGTGCAAGCGATGGCTGGGATGATGCAGATGCTCGTACCCCTCATTCCTCAGATTGTCCAGGTAGCAGCTCCCTTAGTCGATCTGGTATTGCAAGGGCCGAGCAAGGAGCAAGTCGGGATGCGAGAAGCCCTTGAGCACACGATAGACCCAAGAGGCTTGCCCAAGCAAGGCACTCCTGTGTTGAATCTCGGATTTTGATGATGAAGTCAATTGTCATTTGTTATCTAATCTATGTGTTGAGATAAGTGTGCAGGATTAACTACGATAAGAGTAAGACAAGCAGCAGGTGTTGCGCCGGAGTCAAGATCATGATCACGTTGGGAGTTCGAGAGTTCGACGGAAGTTCGGACGGTCGTCGGAGGTTCAGCGAGAACAGATCCAAGAAGTCCAGAAGCTTGCCAAGCGAAGCTCGTCGGAACTCGCCAAGTGGATCGTCGCAAAGTCCAGGAGTATGTCGGATGTCCGCAGAAGGATCACCGAGGGTTATCGGTTGATCGACGGAAGTTGGCCGGAAACTCGCCGGAAGAAGCGATTGACGCATCGGAGCAAAGCTGCAGAAGTTGTCTTAGAGTTAATCGTAGTTAGCATGATGATTAAGCATGAAAATGGGAGGTGATCCCATTAGCTTAATCTTGGGGCAATTGGGCCCCTGAAAAGATTCAAAGTGGGCCGAATGGAGTGAACCATTCGGACCCTGATTGCACCAGGAGGTGCAACCGCCCCAGCCAGGAGGTGCAACCGCCTGGGCTGTGGGGTTGGGAGGTGCAACCGCCCCAGCCAGGAGGTGCAACCGCCTGGGCTGTGGGGTTGGGAGGTGCAACCGCCCCAGCCAGGAGGTGCAACCGCCAGGGCTGCGAGGCTGGGAGGTGCAACCGCCCCAGCCGAGAGGTGCAACCGCCCAGAGCTCAGTCTTCGAGCTAGACTGGGCGGTGCAACCTCCTCTGCCAAGAGGTAGCACCGCCAGAGCTCAAGTTTCGAGCTCTGCCAGGCGATGCAACCACCGAGCTCAGTCTTCGAGCTCTGGCAGAGAGGTGCATCAGCCTGAGCTCAGTCTCGAGCTCTGCCAGGTGATGAAATCACCGAGCTCAGTCTTCGAGCTCTGGCAGAGAGGTGGATCAGCCTGAGCTCAGCTTGGAGCTCTGCCAGGTGATGCAACCACCGAGCTCAGTTTCGAGCTCTGCCAGGTGATGCAATCACCAAGCTCAGTCTTCGAGCTCTGCCAGGTGATGCAACCATCGAGCTCAGTCTTCGAGCTCTGGCAGAGAGAAGCAATCGCCTGAGCTCAGTCTTCGAGCTCTGCCAGGCGGTGCCACCTCTCCAGTCAAGAGGTGCAACCGCCTGATCCCAGAATTCTAGGATTTGATCGATTTGATCGTTTTGAGCTCGAATTTTGAATTGGGTTGGGGCCTATAAATACCCCACCCATTCAGCACTGAAAAGATACAGACCTACACCGAAATCTTGATCTTTTCTGTGATTCTAAGAGCTCAAAAGTGTTGTAAAGCCTTTAAGTCTCCTCCTTCTGTTCTTCAAGTTTTCAATTGTAAAGTGAGGAGAGAAAGGTCTGTAAAGGTTGTCTCCTAAGCCTGTCAAAAGGAGAGAAACTGTAAGAGGGAAGTTTGGCCTTCGCCCATTGAAGGAAGGCACCTAGTTGACGTCGGCAACCTCATCGGTGGAGGAAGCCAAAAGTGGAGTAGGTCAAGGCTGACCGAACCACTCTAAATCTCTGGTTTGCGTTTATTTTCGAGCACTTTATCATTACTGCAAACCTCCCTCATCACTACTGCTCTCTGCGCTTTCACGAACAAGTTCTAAGTGCTGTTCTTCCAAATCTGCATTCAGACGTAAATTCGTATTTTCATACATTACAGTTTACGTTTACGTTTGATTCTGCAGAACTGTTTTCCGCGCTTTTACGAACGAGCTTCTTTGCAGTTTACGCTTACATTTTAATCCTATTAATAACTGCAATCTGTCCTCTACGATTTTACGAACGAGTTTCAACATTTAGACGTAAAACTGCATTCAGACGTAAATCGGCTTTCCTCGCTCAATCATCAGATTTCAGTTCACGTTTACATCTTGATTTCAACTGCATACTGCCTTCTGCGAGTATACAAACGAGTTTCAAAGTTTAGACGTAAATCTGCGTCTAGACGTAAAACTGCGTTTAGACGTAAATCTGCGTTTAGACGTAAAACTGCGTTTAGACGTAAAACTGCGTTTAGACATAAATCTGCGTTTAGACGTAAAACTGCGTTTAGACGTAAATCTGCGTTTAGATGTAAATCTGCATTTAGACGTAAATCTGCATTTAGACGTAAATCTGAGTTTAGACGCAAAACTGCGCTTAGACGCAAAACTGCGCTTAGACGCAAAACTGCGCTTAAACGCAATCTGCGCTTAGACGCAAACTGCACTTAGTTACAAACTGAGAATTTGCTTTTGCATCATAATAGTTTTTGAACGAACGCAGCTTTTGGTTTTTAAATTATTGTAAGATTTCCGCTGCACTAATTCACCCCCCCCCTCTTAGTGCTCTCGATCCTAACAATTGGTATCAGAGCAAGGTTAACTCTCTAAAGGATTAAAACCCAAGAGAGATGGCATACGCCGGAAACCAAGAGGGGCATTCGATTACACGTCCACCCATGTTCAGTGAAACGGACTACACTTACTGGAAGACCCGAATGAGGATCTTTCTGATTTCTATGGATTTTGAACTGTGGAACCTTGTTGAAAACGGTTTTTCAAAGTCTTCTCTTCCAATGATCGATTGGAATGAGTTGGAAAAGAAGGCTTTCGCTCTTAATGCAAAGGCTATGAATGCCTTATTTTGCGCACTTGATAAAAACGAGTTTAATCGTGTTTCAACTTGCGAAACTGCTTTTGATATTTGGCACACACTTGAAGTGACCCACGAGGGCACAAGTAGAGTGAAAGAGTCAAAAATCAATCTGTTGCTGCATTCTTTTGAACTTTTCCGAATGAAACCGAGTGAAACCATTGGCGACATGTTTACCCGTTTCACGGATGTCGTTAACGGTCTAAAAGGACTCGGAAAGAGCTTTTCGGATTTTGAGCTTGTTAACAAGATACTAAGATCCCTTCCTAAAAGTTGGGATCCTAAAGTCACTGCTATTCAAGAGGCAAAAGATCTGCGAAATTTCCCTCTTGAAGAACTAATCGGGTCATTAATGACCTACGAAATGACCTGCAAAGCTCATGAAGAGCAAGAAGACATCCTTCCAAAGAACAGGAAGGATATGGCACTTAAAACTTCTGAATGCCACTTGAGAGAAAACTCAAGTGATGAGGATTGTGACGATGACTTGGCACTTTTGACAAAAAAGTTTAAGAAATTCTTCAAAAGAAACAAGTTTAAAAACGATGTGAAAAATAAACTTGAACCCAAGAAGGACCAAGTAATCTGCTACGAATGTAAAAAGCCGGGACACTACAAGAGTGATTGTCCCCAAGTCAAGAAAAGAACAACAAAGAAGAAGGCGCTCCAAGCAACATGGGATGATTCGAGCGCATCTGAGGAAGAGGAGTCCAACACCGAGCAAGTTGCTCATTACGCCTTTATGGCCATCGAAGAGGAGGTAACGGATTTATTAGATGCTGATTTATCTTTCGATGAATTATTAAATGCCTTCCATGATTTATTTGATGAATGCAAAGTTATAAATAGAAAATACAAGTTGCTAAAAAAGGTACATGATAATCTTACTTGTGAGTTTGATAAGTTAAAAGTCGAACATCATGGTAGTTTAAATTCATGTATCAAATGTCATGATTTAGAAACTATACAAAAAGAAAACTTGCTACTTAAGGACACCTTGAAGAAATTCGAGGTTGGTAGCAAGTCATTAAACATGATCCTTACAAACAAGGGTCATGCTCCCAAAAGAAGTGGGATTGGATTTGTGAGGAGTCCTCACCGAAATCCAACTACCTTTGTAAAAGGCCCCATCTTACATGTTCAACACCAAACCAAGTGCAACTTTTGTTGCAAATCTGGACACAAGACACATTGTTGTCCATTCAAGAAAATAAGTCCAAACAAATTAATTTGGGTTCCTAAAGGAACCATGATAAACTCTATGCAACATGATAGAAAATGTAGATCTATTTATGAGGCACTCAAAAGCAAATGGGTTCCTAAAGATCATCCCTTCCTATAAAAACATTAAAAGTCTAGGCCGGAGCAAGAAATAATTTTCTGCTCCTTGACTCTCAATGGTCATAAACCAAGAATAAAAAAGGAACTCACAACAAGTGGAAGTTGTGAAATCACAAAAACGATACAACCTTATTAGAAACATATGATATCCTAATACCCCCCTGATCTTCAAAACCCGTTCATCTACGAATTAATTCTTGTAGAAACTAAATATGTCATGATCTTAAAAGGGATACCAAACAAACATACGTATGCACGTTAAAAGATCTATCTTGATCGTACAAAGAGCTTCTTCCTTAAATAAAAACTCATACGAAATCATGTAACAAACATTAATTGCTCTGAAACTCTCCTCAAGGCAAAGACCCCCTAATCAAATCATCTTAGGTGCTCACCTGCTGCAGGCGGTGGCACCTCTCCAGCTGGCGGTGGCACCTCCAGCCATCACGGGTTGCCAGAGGTTGCACCGCTCCAGCCAGAGGTGCAACCGCCAGCAAGCTCTGCCCTTTAAAACCACACTAGGGCCGGCTAAGAAACCGACCCCAACTCACCCCCATTTCCTCCTCTACTCTTCCAAGTCTCCTCCATTCCCATTTCACTCCTCTAAGCCTTCCAAATACCTCCCATTTCGGAGCAAAACATCAAGAATACTTCCTTCTCTTGAAGATTTCACAAAGGTACTCTCTAAGAAGCTCTTAAATTCTGTTTTGTTCTTCATTTACTTTAGCTCATCATCATCCCTCTAAACAGCAGTAGTAATGGGATCTAGAAGATCCTCAAGGGACAAGGGAAAGAGGAGAGTAGTAGAAGAGTTTGATCTCACTCTTTTTGATTCCAAAAACCATGCTGAAAAATTTCTCTCCTTCGAACTAAGAAGCATCAATAAGGGAAAATACGTAGATCTGAATGAACTAAGAGATGTAGAGACTATCCATTGGTTTGCAAACCTAAATCTACTTCCCATTTTGCAGATCAACGAACCCATTTATCCTAGACTAGTTAGATTGTTTTACAACAACATGCAAATAGATGATGAAGAAAGGATATCAACCTATCTCTTAGGACAACACATCTCAATCACTGATAGATTCATTTGTGATATGATAGGTATTCCCATGAAAAGCATAGGACTTTACTTTAAAGGATCATGGGATGAAAAAACTATTGAAACATCCTACGTTGAAGCCTTAGGAACAATCCTTGCCAATCCTAACATAGAATCTATTCCTAAAAGTTGTGAACATCTAATGCCCTTTAACACTAAGATACTTCATCATATCATGACTAGTATAATTCTTCCTAAGCAATACCATCATGATGAAGTGAGTCAATTGGAATTAGGAATTATGTACCTAATCATGAAAGAACGTGACATTTGTCTTGGCTATCTGATCCAACAAAACATGTTGGAATTATCTACGAAAGATATGATGCTCCCATATGGTGGAATTATTACTAGAATAATGAAAGCTTACGACATTCAAATACCACTAGAAGAAGAAGTAATGAAATCAGATAGATTCAGTATAATAAACAAAAATCTACTTCACCGACTAAGATGTCACTATAGAAACGGTAACTGGGTTAGAATGCCTAGAAGAACTGATCCCCCTCAGCCTGAACCTGAACCTGAACCAGAGCCGGAAACCCCAGTCTTTAGGAGTACCCACTCTCCTCCGATTTGTCCCTTTGAGGAAACACATCCGGTTGAGCAAACTCACACATCATCCATCGAAGATATCGGGATTCGGATGGACCGATTTAAACAACGACAAGAACGGCTTGAACTTCGACAAGATCAAATCCTAACCGAGCTGCAGCAAATCCATCGACAATTTGACTCTTTACTTAGGCACTTTAATCTTCCACCTCATGAATAAGCTTGTATAAACATCTGATGTTTTTGATATGACATGTTGTAAACTCCTTATGTTATTCATGAAGGACTTTGTCTTTATGGTTACCTGATATGCTGTACATATGTTACCCTGATATGGTTATCTTTGTCTGTGTAAGCATATTTGCAAACATCTCTTGTTGTTTATCTCGGTTTTTGCACTGAAACTAAAAAGGTTTAAAAGCCTATGCCTTGAAAATATGAAGCAACATACCAATGTAAGTTGATAAGTCAGTAGTATGACATTGATATGGTTGCTATTGCTAATATGATTGCTATCATGCCATGTATCAAGATATCAAACAAAAATTTGCATCATACGAGCTGATATCTTACCATGTGATGCAATGCTACACTTGCTGAAATAAAAATCCTGCTATGCAATATGATATAATGCTGCACTTGAAATAATTGTGTTACTACATCAAAAGCTTAACACTCAAGAATCAAACGCATTGATATTAGACATCACTTTATACGAGATCATGTCTCTAATCATGATGTAACCATAGAGTTTATTGATACCAAACATCAACTAGCTGATATCTTCACAAAACCCCTATGTGAAGAACAATTTGATTACATAAGAAGAGAATTAGGAATGTTGATGTACTTAAACTAGTTAAAATTATTTTTCGAATGTTATTACTATTACATGCCTTGACAACGCTTGATCAAATAACATGTTGCAAATTATGTGACAAATATTTTTAACCAAATGCATGTAAGAAGTTCATTTTTCGGGTTGTATGCTAAAAATGGGATGTTCCCGTACACTCTTATGAAAACTCTTTGGAAAATGACTTTCCTCCGTCAAGCAAAAACAATAAAGAGATATATGTGTCATGACTTCCTTTATATGCTTGATAATGCTATCATGCTTTTTGTTGATGACAAAGGGGGAGAAACATATGAATTGATAAACACTATGTCATAGCTGAACTGCCATAATCATATCTATGTCATAGTTGCAAATACTTGAGTGATGCTATAAACAATGTTATGCCATCCTTGCATCACCAAGAGATATGTGAACATGTGCTATAGTTTGCATCAAATCTTGATTTGATATTCTATATTGTGAAGAAAATGCAAACTTGCTAGAAAATCTCAAATGTGTGCATCATGTAAAAAGTCCTTCGTAGCTTTATATGATTACATGATGAATGGTTACAAACACTATCATACAAACTTGATGATGTATGTCATGCCTTGACATCATTCTTGAAGAGATACATCATGATGGGCATCATGATGGGAGCAATTGATAAGTTTAACTGATCTAACTTATCAATACGTCACTTGAATTCTTAGGTCTTGAATTCAAGGTTGACTTATCTCAACCATGGCATATAGATAGGGGGAGTTAAGGACAACTCCTTTATCAATTGATTGTCATCATCAAAAAGGGGGAGATTGTTGAATCTCGGATTTTGATGATGAAGTCAATTGTCATTTGTTATCTAATCTATGTGTTGAGATAAGTGTGCAGGATTAACTACGATAAGAGTAAGACAAGCAGCAGGTGTTGCGCCGGAGTCAAGATCATGATCACGTTGGGAGTTCGAGAGTTCGACGGAAGTTCGGACGGTCGTCGGAGGTTCAGCGAGAACAGATCCGAGAAGTCCAGAAGCTTGCCAAGCGAAGCTCGTCGGAACTCGCCAAGTGGATCGTCGCAAAGTCCAGGAGTATGCCGGATGTCCGCAGAAGGATCACCGAGGGTTATCGGTTGATCGACGGAAGTTGGCCGGAAACTCGCCGGAAGAAGCGATTGACGCATCGGAGCAAAGCTGCAGAAGTTGTCTTAGAGTTAATCGTAGTTAGCATGATGATTAAGCATGAAAATGGGAGGTGATCCCATTAGCTTAATCTTGGGGCAATTGGGCCCCTGAAAAGATTCAAAGTGGGCCGAATGGAGTGAACCATTCGGACCCTGATTGCACCAGGAGTTGCAACCGCCCCAGCCAGGAGGTGCAACCGCCTGGGCTGTGGGGTTGGGAGGTGCAACCGCCCCAGCCAGGAGGTGCAACCGCCTGGGCTGTGGGGTTGGGAGGTGCAACCACCCCAGCCAGGAGGTGCAACCGCCAGGGCTGCGAGGCTGGGAGGTGCAACCGCCCCAGCCGAGAGGTGCAACCGCCCAGAGCTCAGTCTTCGAGCTAGACTGGGCGGTGCAACCTCCTCTGCCAAGAGGTAGCACCGCCAGAGCTCAAGTTTCGAGCTCTGCCAGGCGATGCAACCACCGAGCTCAGTCTTCGAGCTCTGGCAGAGAGGTGCATCAGCCTGAGCTCAGTCTCGAGCTCTGCCAGGTGATGAAATCACCGAGCTCAGTCTTCGAGCTCTGGCAGAGAGGTGGATCAGCCTGAGCTCAGCTTGGAGCTCTGCCAGGTGATGCAACCACCGAGCTCAGTTTCGAGCTCTGCCAGGTGATGCAATCACCAAGCTCAGTCTTCGAGCTCTGCCAGGTGATGCAACCATCGAGCTCAGTCTTCGAGCTCTGGCAGAGAGAAGCAATCGCTTGAGCTCAGTCTTCGAGCTCTGCCAGGCGGTGCCACCTCTCCAGTCAAGAGGTGCAACCGCCTGATCCCAGAATTCTAGGATTTGATCGATTTGATCGTTTTGAGCTCGAATTTTGAATTGGGTTGGGGCCTATAAATACCCCACCCATTCAGCACTGAAAAGATACAGACCTACACCGAAATCTTGATCTTTTCTGTGATTCTAAGAGCTCAAAAGTGTTGTAAAGCCTTTAAGTCTCCTCCTTCTGTTCTTCAAGTTTTCAATTGTAAAGTGAGGAGAGAAAGGTCTGTAAAGGTTGTCTCCTAAGCCTGTCAAAAGGAGAGAAACTGTAAGAGGGAAGTTTGGCCTTCGCCCATTGAAGGAAGGCACCTAGTTGATGTCGGCAACCTCATCGGTGGAGGAAGCCAAAAGTGGAGTAGGTCAAGGCTGACCGAACCACTCTAAATCTCTGGTTTGCGTTTATTTTCGAGCACTTTATCATTACTGCAAACCTCCCTCATCACTACTGCTCTCTGCGCTTTCACGAACAAGTTCTAAGTGCTGTTCTTCCAAATCTGCATTCAGACGTAAATTCGTATTTTCATACATTACAGTTTACGTTTACGTTTGATTCTGCAGAACTGTTTTCCGCGCTTTTACGAACGAGCTTCTTTGCAGTTTACGCTTACATTTTAATCCTATTAATAACTGCAATCTGTCCTCTACGATTTTACGAACGAGTTTCAACATTTAGACGTAAAACTGCATTCAGACGTAAATCGGCTTTCCTCGCTCAATCATCAGATTTCAGTTCACGTTTACATCTTGATTTCAACTGCATACTGCCTTCTGCGAGTATACAAACGAGTTTCAAAGTTTAGACGTAAATCTGCGTCTAGACGTAAAACTGCGTTTAGACGTAAATCTGCGTTTAGACGTAAAATTGCGTTTAGACGTAAAACTGCGTTTAGACGTAAATCTGCGTTTAGACGTAAAACTGCGTTTAGACGTAAATCTGCGTTTAGACGTAAATCTGCATTTAGACGTAAATCTGAGTTTAGACGCAAAACTGCGCTTAGACGCAAAACTGCGCTTAGACGCAAAACTGCGCTTAAACGCAATCTGCGCTTAGACGCAAACTGCACTTAGTTACAAACTGAGAATTTGCTTTTGCATCATAATAGTTTTTGAACGAACGCAGCTTTTGGTTTTTAAATTATTGTAAGATTTCCGCTGCACTAATTCACCCCCCCCCTCTTAGTGCTCTCGATCCTAACATCCTGCACCCGATCGGATTGCTCCACCCCCCCTTCGAGTCTGAAACCATATCGTCCGACTCATCGAATGACTCGTTCAGGACCCAGCTGTCCCGGGTCAACCGGCACTTGGACGAGTTCCAGCGCGAGCTCTAGAAGTCACGGGATGAGGCGGGCGAAGGCAGCTCGGGCGGATCACCTCTCATTCAAGAAATATGGGACAAGCCTGTCCCCCTTCACCTCAGGTTACCAGCATTGGAGGTGTATGATGGCAGCTCCGACCCCGCGGAGCACGTCGCTGCATTCCGACTCAGATGGCCCTCTATGGCACATATGATGCCCTAATGTGCCATGCATTTCCGACCACCTTCAGGGGACCAACCCGAACGTGGTTCAGTCAGCTACACCCCTCCTCGATCTCATCCTTCGACCAGCTCGCAAGGGAGTTCGAGCAGAACTTCCTGGCCAGCATGCAGCCCAGGCCTTCCATGGCCGCTTTACTCGCGTTGTCTCAACACGAAGACGAATCGCTCTCCCAATTTGTGGCATGCTTCACCACTGAAATCCGAGGATTCTCGGATGCTCACCCCTCTTTAATCATGTAGGCGTTCCTAACAGGCTTGAAGCCTTCAAGGCTCTTTTGGTCGATGGTCGAGAAGTCGCCCACAAACATCCCCAAGATGCTTCGACGCACCAACCAGTACATCGCCACCGAAGCTCTAGTGGCGGGAAAACGCATGGATGGGAAAAGGCCAAGGGTGGAACAATCCCATGGAATGACCACGACAGCCCCCATGCGACCACATAGAAGGCCCGACCGACCAGAGTTGCCGCTACCGAGACCACCGCCTCTCCCCCTGAGCACATCTCATACCAAGATCTTTCTCTAAATAAGGGAAAAAGGCCTTTGCAGTAGCCCAACCCCCTGAAAGCTACTCACAAAAATCGGTCCAAATATTGCAGATTCCACTGAGACTATGGCCATGACATGAAGACCTGTCGTGACCTCCAGAATCAAATCAAGGACCTGATCCGAAGAGGCCACCTCGGGCGCTACCTCAAGGAACCTCAAGAAGCAACCCTACGGCCCAGGGGGCCCATCAAGAGGCAGATCGATGTCATCTTCGGGGGACTAGCAGTCGGCGGCAGCAGCTCAACGGCCAGGAAGGCCTACGCCATGAGTGCGATTGAGAAACGCCCCCGAATCGAGCTCGAGCCTGAAATTATTTTTTGGGCCAGAAGAGGCTGAGCGATCCCATCACGATGATGCTTTGGTAATATCCGTCCGGATAGCCAATGCTCGGGTCAAAAGGGTAATGGTGGACACTGGGAGTTCCGCCAACGTGCTCTACCTCGACGCCTTCAGGAAACTCGGCTTGACCAATGAGGACCTTAAACCCATGGCGTCAGTGCTCACCGGGTTCACGGGCGACTCTATTTCCCCGCTCGGGACCACCGCCCTCCCTGTTACCATCGGGGAAGAGCAGAGGGCTAAGACGATAATGACCACCTTCATGGTAGTCAATCTACCCTCGGCCTATAACGTCATCCTCAGCCGACCGACACTCAACAAGCTAAAGGCAGTAGTGTCCACCTATCACTAGGCTATTAAATTCCCAACTCCAGTGGGGATCGAGGAGTCCCAAAGTGATCCGGGAGAAACAAGGCGATATTATCTTATAGCGGTGGCCCTCCCAAGAAAGTCATGCCCCCGCCAAGTTACGGATGCCCAAGAAGGAGCAGTAGCGCCGGAGCATCTGGAGCCTCCTGAGCCGATCACCGAGGTACCCTTAAAAAGGAACCAGCCTGATCAAACCATAAAAGTTGGGGCAATGCTCCTCGAAGCGGATCAGCTTCAGCTCATTGATTTCTTGAGGGAAAACGCCGATGTATTTGCATGGTCCCCAGAGGAGATACCCGACATCGACCTAGGCGTGACCCAACACCAGTTCAACATTGACCCAATGGCTCGGCCAGTGAGGCAAAGGCCAAGGAGATTCGCTCCCGACCAGCAGAAGACGATCAACGATGAGGTCGACCACCTTAGAAAAGCAGGATTCATCACTGAAGTGAAATATCCTCAGTGGCTGTCAAATATAGTCCTCGTTAAAAAACTTAATGGAAGCTGGAGGATGTGCGTTGACTACACCGACCTCAACTAGGTATGCCCCAAAGACTGCTATCCACTCCCGAGAGTAGACTAGTTGGTCGACGCCACCATGTGATATGAGCTCCTTACTTTCATGGATGCATTCACGGGCTACAACGAAATTCGGATGGCTCCTCGGGATCAAGAGAATACGGCCTTCGTCACCGACAAAGGTATATATTGCTACAAAGTGATGCCCTTCGATTTGAAAAACACTGGGGCAACTTACCAAAGAATGATCGACGAACTGTTCAAACACCAGCTCAGGAGGAACATGGAAGTGTACGTGGACGATATGATTGTGAAGAGGAAAACCACAAGCACACACCTAGCGGACCTAACGGAAACATTCCAAACACTTAGGTGATACAATATTCGCTTAAATCCCACGAAGTGTGTCTACGGGGTCTGCTCGGGTAAGTTCCTTGGCTTTATCATCCACCAGAGGGGAATAGATGCGAACCCGAAAAATATCCGGGCCATAACAGAGATGCATTCCCCCTGCTCGGTCAAGGAGGTACAGCGCCTCACCGGGAAGTTAGCAGTGCTCAACAAGTTCATGCTGCATTCGGGCGACAAGTAAATCCCCTTCTTCCGAGCTCTGCGGCAGGCCGACCAGTTTACGTGGACCCCAAAATGTGCAGAAGACTTCAAAAAACTAAAGACGTGCCTCGCCCACTTGCCTTGACTTGCTTCACCCGACTCGGGTGAAACCCTCGGTCTTTACTTGGCGGCATCAATGCAGGCGGTCAGCTCGGTGCCTGTTCGAGAAATGCCCCCAGCGCAACAGCCCATCTACTATGTCAGCCACATCCTCACCGGACCCGAGGAGAGGTACTCCCCGATCAAAAAGTTGACCCTTGCGCTGATAAAGATGGCCCGGAAGTTGCGGCCTTACTTCCAAGCCCACACGATCAAAGTGATTACCGACCAGCCATTGCGATGAATCCTCTCCGACTTTGACACATCCGGGCGGGTGCTGCGGTAGTCGGTCGAGCTCAGTGAATTCGACATTCAATACTCACCTAGAACCGCCATCAAAGCTCAGGTATTGGCTGATTTCATATCTGAGTTAACCCTTGAAGATCATGCCCTTGAGCAGGAGAATGGCGAGAACGCATGAATCCTGCACGTGGACGGGTCAGCCACCACCGAAGTAGTCGGGATCTGACTTATTCTCAAAAGCCCTTCCGGGGAGACCTTCGAGAAGTTCCTCCGATTACAATTCCGAGCCACAAACAATGAGGCCGAATACGAAGCGCTACTTCATGGCATGCGCCTCGCCCTAGAGATGCATGTCATTAACCTCGAAGTCTACAGCAACTCCCAACTGGTGACAAGACACGTCAGTGGGAGTTATGAAGCCCGGGAGCCAACAATGGCTTTGTACCTGACAGAGGCAAAGCGACTCACCCACCGCTTCAGCCACCTCTCGATCACTAGAATACCTTGGGCGCAGAACACACGGGCCGATGTATTGGCCAAATCAGCCTCGGGCCATGACCTGCCGACAACCCCAACATTGGAGTTCGTATTGACCCCGACGGTTCCAACTCATGAGGTCGTCGACATAGAGATCTCCCCAAACTGGATGGAAGAGATCCTCTGCTTCAAGAGAGACGGGACGAAGCCCGATGACCCCACGACGGCGAGATGATTGAGGCGGAACCAAGCCTGGTACTGCGTGGTCGGTAGGAAGCTATACCGCAGAGCTTTCTCTCAACCTCTCTTACGCTGTCTCGCACAACCGGAAGCTGAGATGGCCCTCGCCAAACTTCACGAGGGGATCTATGGGGAGCACATCGTGTTGAATCTCGGATTTTGATGATAAAATCAATTGATGGGTTAATTGATCTAATCCATATTATTGAGCTAAGTGTGTAGGATTAACTACGATAACCAGAAAAGATAAACCAAGTATACCGGAGACAAGTTCGATGGACGTTTACGAGTCCGAAGAATCGTCGGAGATGTTGCCGGAACCAATCGAGAAGAAATCGGGAACCTGTCGGAATTTTTGAAAGTTCACCGAAGAGATCGTCGGAGGTTCACGGAGATCACTGAGAAGGCTCGGCTACTCGTTAAAGTCATCACAAGTTCGGGAGCTTGCTGGGAGTCCGTCGGAAGAAGTTCGTCGGAAAGCTCGCCGAAACAAGACTCGATATTCGCGGTTGAAAGCTTGCTTAGGATGTGTTTTTGTTATGTAGTTCACTTATAATTAGGATTAGGATTAAGAGATAATCCTATATCCTGGTTAGGGGCCAACTGGGCCCAAAGTCAGATTTGGTTTGGGCTAAAATTAAGCCAAACCAGTGAAATCGGAGAGCCAGGCGGTGGCACCGCCTGGCTGGGCGGTAGCACCGCCCAGCACCCGAGAGCTGGGTGGTGACACCTCTTGGGCTGGGCGGTTGCACCGCCCAGCACCCGAGCGCTGGGCGGTGGCACCGCTTGGCTGGGCAGTGGCACCGCCAGCATCGGGAACATAAGAGAATTCAAATTTTTGGAGCCCAAATTTGAATCCTCTTGAGGCCTATAAATACCCCTCAAGTCTCAGCTGAGAATACAACTTTTTGAGCAGCAAGTGATTGAGAGAAAAGTCTTAGAAGAGTCTTTGCCTTTCTTGTTTTCAATTTGCTAGAGAGTTCTCCTCCTTCTTTCTTGCTGAAAATTTGTAAGAGGTTGAACTGCTTGTAAAAGGTTGTAAGAGGGGTATTTGCCCTTCCATTTCAAGAGATTTGCTAGTGGAAGGTGGGAGACTTATCGAAGAGGGGCCTCGCAAGTGGATGTAGGTCATTTGACCGAACCACTCTAAAATCAGCATGATCTCTGGTTTGTATTTCATTATTGCTATTTACATTACTGTAAACCTTCTTACATGCTTTAGTTCCTTATTACCTTTGCTGCACAACTTTAAGAATATGCTTTCAAGTTAAGCTTTTTAAGTTCCGTTCTTATCATACGAAAGATTTGTCGAAACCAACGTTTTAATCCGCTGCACTAATTCACCCCCCCCCCCCTCTTCGTGCCGCTCCGATCCTAACAATTGGTATCAGAGCAAGGCTCACTCTCATATTTGGTTTAATAACCAAGAGAGATGGCTTACTCCGGCATGCATGAGGGTCATTCTATCACACGTCCACCCTTGTTTAATGGGTCGGATTATACTTATTGGAAGACTCGGATGAGGATCTTCCTCATTTCTATGGATTTCGAGCTTTGGACTATTGTTGAAAACGGATTTCAAAAATCTTCTCTTCCGATGAGCGAATGGAATGAATCGGAGAAGAAGGTTTTTGCTTTAAATGCAAAGGCTATGAATGCCTTGTTTTGTGCACTAGACAAAAATGAATTTAATCATGTTTCAATTTGTGATTCGGCTTTTGATATTTGGAGAACTCTTGAGGTCACTCATGAAGGCACTAGCCGAGTGAAAGAGTCCAAAATCAACATCCTTGTGCACTCTTACGAACTTTTCCGAATGAAACCAAGTGAGTCCATCGGAGACATGTACACCCGGTTTACGGATGTTATCAATGGACTCAAAGCTCTTGGTAAAGATTTTACTAACTTTGAACTAGTAACTAAAATCTTAAGATCCCTCTCTAAAAGTTGGGATCCAAAAGTTACGGCCATTCAAGAGGCCAAAGACCTTGAAGCATTCCCTCTTGAAGAACTCATTGGGTCTCTAATGACCTACGAAATGACATGTCAAGCTCATGACGAGCTCGAGAACCCCCTTCCAAAGAACAGGAAGGATATGACACTCAAATCACAAGAAGACCACTTGAAAGGAACATCAAGTGATGAGGACAGTGACAATGACATTGCACTTTTGACTCAAAAATTTAAAAAATATTTAAGAAAGAACAAATTTAAAAATAATACAAAAAATAAATTTGAACAAAAGAAGGACCAAGTGATTTGTTATGAATGTAAAAAATCGGGACACTACAAGAACGATTGTCCTTAAGCCAAAAAGAGAACATCAAAGAAGAAGGCGCTCAATGCAACGTGGGATGATTCAAGCACGTCCGAAGAAGAGGAGTCCAACACCGAGTAAGTTGCTTATTACGCGCTAATGGCTTTAGGAGAAGAGGTATGTGATTTATTTAATGAAGATTTATCTTTTGAAGAACTCTCTATCGCTTTTCATGAATTATTTGATGAATGTAGAACTGTTAGCAAGAAGTTAAGTATCTTAAAGAAAGAGCATGCTTTGCTACAAGATAAGTTTGATAGTCTTCAAACTCCTCCATGCTCTAAGTGTGAGCATTTAGAAGCAATAAAAAATGAAAATATGCTTCTTAAAGAAACCTTAAACAAGTTTAAGGTTGGTAGCAAAGGATTAGATATGATCCTTGCACACAAGGGTCACGTCGCAAATAGAAATGGAATTGGATTTGTAAAAGGATTACATCAGAATCCTACCACTTTCATAAAAGGACCTACATTACATGTTTCCTCTTATATGAAATGCAACTTCTGTTGCAAATCCGGACATATTGCCTACAAATGTCCATTTAGGAAAATTAGTTCACAAAAATTAATATGGGTTCCTAAAGGAACTATAAAGGATTCAATAATAAATAACAAAGTTAGTGGATCAATTTTTGAGGCACCCAAAATCAAATGGGTACCTAAAAGTCATCCTCTTTTGTAGACAAACCCACAAGCTAGAGCAAGAGATGGTATCTCGATAGTGGATGCTCAAGACATATGACTAGAGATCCATCTCATTTCTCTATGCTCACTAGCAAAGAAGAAGGGTACGTCACCTTCGGAGACAACAACAAAGGCAAAATCATTGGCAAGGGAACTATTGGTAACAAATTTAGTTTTTCCATTGATGATGTTTTACTAGTTGATGGATTGAAACATAATCTTTTGAGTATTAGTCAACTATGCGATAACGGTTATATCGTTAGATTCGAATCAAATATGTGTATTATCAAAAAACCAAACAATAACTTGACTATGATTGCATTAAAACAAAATAATGTTTACACCATCAACCTTGATGAACTAAGTAATGAAATGTGCTTCGCCGCTCTAAATGATGATTATTGGCTTTGGCATAGGAGATTAGGCCATGCAAGCATTAAACTAATATCTAAGATCTCATCTAGAGAATTAGTTCGAGGGATTCCAAATATGAAGTTTACTAAGGACAAAGTATGTGATGCATGTCAACTAGGTAAACAAATAAAAACTAGTTTCAAACCAAAAAATCAAATTAGCACCACTAGACCACTACAATTGATTCATTTCAAACCAAAAAATCAAATTAGCACCACTAGACCACTACAATTGATCCATTTGGACTTATTCGGACTAATTGACACAACAAGTCTAGAAGGAAGCAAATATGCGTTTGTAATTGTGGATGACTTTACTAGGTACACTTGGACCTATTTCTTAGTCTACAAAAGTGATTGCTTCAAGTGCTTCTCTAAATTTTGTAAACTCACTCAAAACGAAAAAGGTTTCATAATTTCATCAATTCGGAGTGATCACGGTGGCGAATTTCAAAACCGTGACTTTCAAAATTTTTGTAAAGTTAATGGATACAATCACAACTTCTCCACTCCGAGGAATCCCAAACAAAATGGAGTAGTTGAAAGAAAAAATAGAAACCTACAAGAAATGGCAAGAACTATGTTAAATGAACATAGTTTACCTAAGTATTTTTGGGCCGAAGCCGTAAATACGACTTGCTACATCATGAATAGAGTCCTAATAACACCATCCTTATCAAAAACTCCCTATGAATTGTGGAATAACAAAAAACCAAATATTTCCTATTTTAAAGTTTTCGGTTGTAAATGCTTTATTTTGAATGAAAGGGATGTCTTAGGAAAATTTGATGCTAAATCCGATGAAGGAATCTTTCTTTGTTACTCTTCCGTTTCTAAGACTTTTCGGGTTTTTAACAAAAGAACGTTAGTAATAGAAGAGTCTATTCATGTAATTTTTAATAAAATTTCTAATTTAAAGAAAAATGATTTTGATGATGATCTTGGTTTTGATAATTTGAATTTAAATGAACCTCCTCCTCAAAATAGCAACTTGGATGCACCTTCTTCCGAAATTTCCTTACTCAAGGAATGGAAGTATATAGATGCTCATCCAAAGGAGCTAATTATAGGAGATGCATCAAAAGGGGTTCAAACTCGTTCCTCTTTCAAGAATTTTTGTGCTAATGCCGCCTTCCTTTCTCAAATTGAACCTAAATGCATTGACGAGGCCATAAAAGATGATTTTTGGGTTATTGCAATGCAAGAGGAATTGAATCAATTTGAGAGGAATAAGGTATGGAAGCTTGTTCCTAGACCTAGTGACCATTTAGTCATTGGTACTAAATGGGTCTTTAGAAACAAGCAAGATGAAAATGGTATCGTAGTTAGAAACAAGGCTAGATTAGTGGCCAAAGGTTTCAACCAAGAAGAAGGTATCGATTACGAAGAAACCTTCGCTCCCGTGGCTCGATTAGAAGCCATAAGGATGCTCCTTGCCTATGCTAGTAGTAATAATTTTAAACTATTTCAAATGGATGTCAAAAGTGCTTTCTTGAATGGTTTTATTTCCAAAGAAGTATATGTCGAACAACCTCTCGGATTTGAAAATTCTCTTCTTCCTAACCATGTATTCAAATTGACTAAGGCCCTCTATGGCTTGAAACAAGCTCCTAGAGCTTGGTATGAAAGGTTGTGAAACAAGCTCTTATTTTAAATAATTTTACTAAAGGCAAGGTTGATACTACATTGTTTATTAAACATTTTGAAAATAATTTTCTTATTGTGCAAATTTATGTTGATGATATTATTTTTGGCTCTTCGGATGAATCACTATGTGAATCATTTGTCAAATGTATGAGTCATGAATTTGAAATGAGTTTAATGGGTGAATTAACTTTCTTTTTGGGATTACAAATCAAACAACTTAGTGATGGTATATTTCTTAACCAATCTAAATATACATTAGAATTGTTAAAACGATTTAACATGGATAATTCAAAAGCAATAAACACCCCTATGAGTACTGCGACTAAGTTAGATATGGATGAAAATAGTGAAAATTTCGATCAAAAAACATATAGGGGAATGATAGGTAGTCTACTCTACCTCACCGCGACTAGACCGGATATTATGTTTAGTGTAGGACTTTGCGCTAGGTTTCAATCAAATCCTAAATTATCTCATCTTAAAAGTGTTAAAAGAATATTTAGGTATCTTAAAGGAACTCCAAATCTAGGACTATGGTATCCAAAATCTGAAAATTTTGATTTAACAGCTTATGCAGATGCCGATTTTGGCGAATGCAGGATAGATAGAAAAAGTACATATGGAACATGCCAATTTTTAGGACATGCACTTGTTTCTTGGACTTCCAAGAAATAAAATTCAGTTGCACTATTTATGGCGGAAGCCGAATACATTGCTGCAAGTGCATGCTGTGCACAAGTTGTTTGGATGAAAAATATATTAGAAGACTATGGAATTCACTTTAAAAACATTCCCATAAAATGTGATAATACTAGTGCCATATGTCTTACTAAAAATCCAATTCAGTACTCTAGAACTAAGCACATCGACGTTAGGCATCATTTCATACGCGATCATGTCCTTAACAATGATGTTGTTCTAGAATTCATTGACACAAAGCATCAATTAGCAGATATATTTACAAAAGCTTTGAACGAAGACCAATTTGAATTCATTAGAAGGGAATTAGGTATGTTAAATTGTCCCAAAGAATAAACATGTTTAAATGGATTTTCCGTAAAGTTTTTCATTCTCTCTCCGTTCCTCGGTGAATCTGATCCTTCTCTTTCGATTCTAAATGACTTGTTAAATTATCTTATCCTATCTTGAGTCAAACACCGCTCCCATCTGATCAAGATTAATGATTTTATGATATTTTGTGAATCTCGAAATTGATTTTGATGGCTTGATTATGAGTTTCAAGTTGACAATTTGAATTTAAATGAGTTTGTATTCGAATTATGATCTTGACTTATTGGAGTTACTACTTGAATTTTTAATCACAATCTCTTCCTTGTACACCTACAATTTTTTATTATAGAAAGAAGAGATTTGATAAAATGAATGAATGTTGAATTTTCCTTTATGATGAACTCGGCATAAATATTTTAGCATACTTAATTTTGGATGATAAAATTTTTGTATGATCAATGTTATAATCACAAATTATGTGCTTCAAGTCTCATTCCCTTTTTGTTGATGACAAAGGGGGAGAAAAGTGATGACTTGTACCATTTTGATAGCATGACTTATATGAATTGCAAAAGCTTGTATGAATGTCTTATATGCCTTGCAAAATCCTTGAGAATATCACAAGATTGATTGATCATATTGAAAGCATGCCTTACATCTATATCATGAAATTCATGTTGAAAATCTTTATCTCCTATCGTAGTAAAAATCGTCCCATATCATTTGACTTATGATTTTCATCGAAGTTTCGTAGTGAAATTATGACTTATGTAATTTCAAAGTAAATTAAAGGCATTTTGATTACCTCATCGTCGAAAGGCGTAAAGGCGTAGTTTGCCACCTCGCCTTTGTTGATTTTCTCCTCGTCTTCGGAGGAGCTCGATTCATCCCAATTTTTGTTCTTCTTCTTGCGTTCAAAGCAAATAGTTCCGTTCTTTTTACTTTTTAATTTTTGTTTCATTTGTAGTTTAAGTTCACCATCACTTGAGCTTATGCTCGAGTGGTCTTCAAATGTTCTATGTCCCAAATCCTTCCTGTTCTTTGGAAGGTGGTTCTCAAGTTCTTCACGTGCATTGCACGTCATTTTATATGTGATCAATGAACCAATTAGTTCTTCAAGTGGAAATTGGTTCAAGTTTTTCGATTCTTGAATAGCAGTTACTTTTGAATCCCAAGTTTTAGAAAGGGAGCGCAAAACTTTGTTAACGAGTTCAAAATCCGAAAAGCTTTTACCAAGTGATTTTAAACCATTGACGACATCCGTAAAACGGGTGTACATGTCAACAACGGTTTCGCTTGGTTTCATATGAAAAAGCTCGAAATCATGTAGTAAAATATTAACTTTCGAGTCTTTAACTCTACTAGTTCCCTCGTGTGTGATTTCAAGAGTGCGCCAAATATCGAAAGCCGTTTCGCACAAAGAAACCCGATTGAACTCATTTTTGTCCAAAGCGCAAAATAAGACATTCTTAGCCTTTGCGTTTAAAGAAAAATACTTCTTCTCCAAGTCCGACCATTCGTTCATCGGTTTAGAGGGAAGTTGAAAACCGTTTTCAACGATATTCCATAAATCCAGATTTAGAGAAATCAAGAAAACTCTCATTCGAGTTTTCCAATAAGTGTAGTCCAATCCGTTAAAGAACGGTGGATGAAAGACCGAAAAGCCCTCTTGAAAGCTATGAAGAGCCATTTCTCTTGGGTGTAAGTCCGAAATGAGAAATACCGGGCTCTGATACCAATTGTTAGGATCGAGAGCACTAAGAGGGGGGGGTGAATTAGTGCAGCGGAAAACTTTCTGCGATTAAAATCGAAAACTGCGTTTGAACGATAAAGACAACTTTGTATGAAAGTTGATACTAAGCAAGGTTACAATCAATCTATGCAGGCAGTTTGCAGCTATGATGAAAACCAGAATATCGGCGCAAACTGAAATCCGACGTTCGTACGAAGAAACAGATTTACGTCTAAGTGCCGATTCGTAAATCACTTGATTAGATAAAACACAGTTTAAGCAGAAGTATAAAGGCAGTGTGCTGCTATTGTACAGCTCAAAACGTAAATGCCATCTGCAATAAGATCATCATGCGAAAAAGCATATTTACGTCTAAACGCAGATTTACGTCCGAACCTTGAAACTCGTTCGTAAAATCGCAGAGGGCAGTAAGCTATTGAAAATTTTGCAGTAAAGGTAAAAATGCTCAAAGGAAATGCAAACCGAGATTTAGAGTGGTTCGGTCAATCTTGACCTACTCCACTTTTGGCTTCCTCCACCGACGAGGTCACCGATGTCAACTAGAGACCTTTCTTCAATAGGCGAAGGCTAACCACCCTCTTACAGATTCACTCCTATTGATGGGCTTAGGAGACAACCCTTACAAAAGTTTTCTCTCCTCTCTTTACAACTCAAACTTGAAGAATAGAAAGAGGAGAACTAATAGTTTTGAGCTCTAAGAAACACAGAAAGACAGCAAGATTTCGAGTGTGTGTTCTGTGCTTTCAGTGCTGAATGGGTGGGGTATTTATAGGCCCCAACCCAGTTCAAATTTGGAGCTTAAATCTGTCAATTCCCGGAATTCCGGGATCAGGCGGTTGCACCTCCTGACTGGGGCGATTGCACCGCCTGGCAGAGCTCGAAGACTGAGCCTCTGGGTGGTGCCACCTCTGTCAGGGGCGGTTGCACCTCTCTGCCAGAGCTCGAAGACCGAGCTCAGGCGGTTGCACCGCCAGACTGGAGAGGTGGCAGAGCTCGAAACTTGAGCTCTAGCGGTGCTACCTCTTGACAGAGGAGGTTGCACCGCCCAGTCTCGCTCGGAGATTGAGCCCGGGGCGGTGCCACCTCTTGGCTGGGGCGGTTGCACCTCCCAGTCTCGCTGGGAGACATAGCCTCTGTCACGCCCCTCAAAATATCCATGATATTTAAAATTTTCATCACAACTAATCCAGGATCCATACACACATTTGAGGTCACTAAGAAAACATTTGAGGTCACTAAGAATCTATACATACACAAATATTCTTAGATTTCCTACTAAGTGCATCAGCTACAACATTGGCCTTGCCCGGGTGATAACGGATGGCACAATCATAATCCTTCAGAAGTTCTATCCATCTTCGCTGCCTCATGTTTAACTCTTTCTGAGTGAAAATATATTTTAAACTCTTGTGATTAGTAAAGATTTCAAACTGTCGACCATACAAATAATGTCTCCAAATCTTTAGAGCAAAAATAATTGCTGCCAATTCCAAATCATGAGTTGGATAATTCAATTCATAACCTTTAAGTTGCCTAGAAGCATACGCAATTACTCTCCCTTCCTACATCAAAACACATCCTAGGCCCTTTCTTGAAGCATCAGTATAAACTACAAACTCATCACTACCACTTGGAATAGTGAGAATAGGGGCACTAGTCAATCTTCTTTTTAACTCTTGAAAACTTTGCTCACAATCATCACCCCATACAAATTTCATATTCTTCTTAGTGAGTTTGGTGAGAGGTTGAGCAATTCGAGAAAATCCCTCCAGAAATCTCCTGTAATAACCTGTCATGCCCAAGAAGCTTCTAACCTCCGTTACATTTGTTGGTACTTCCCATTCAACAACAGCTTCTATTTTTCTTGGATCAACAGATATACCCTTCCCTGAAATCACATGGCCTAAGGAGGAAACTTCATTCAACCAAAATTCACATTTGCTGAACTTTGCATACAACTTCTTTTCTCTTAGTATGGACAATACATTTCTCAAGTGTTCCTCATGCTCTTGATTACTCCTTGAATAAACCAATGTGTCATCAATAAATATAATTACACAGATATCCAAGAGCGGTTGAAATATCCTATTCATTAGTTTCATAAAAGCTGCAGGGGCATTTGTCAAACCAAAAGGCATGACCAAGAATTCATAATGACCATATCGAGTTCTGAAAGCTGTTTTTGAAATATCCTCCTCCTTGATCTTCAACTGATAGTAACCTGACCTCAGGTCAATCTTAGAGAATACTTGTGCACCCTACAGTTAATCAAACAAATCATCAATTCTAGGTATGGGATACTTGTTTTTGATGGTCACCTGATTCAACTGTCTATAATCAATACAAAGCCTCAATGTTCCATCCTTCTTCTTCACTAATAGTACCGGAGCACCCCATGGGGATACACTAGGTCGTATGAAACCCTTATCTAATAATTCTTGTATTTGCTTCTTTAATTCCTCTAGCTCGAGTGGTGCCATTCTGTAGGGAGGCTTAGATATTGGGGTTGTACTGGGGACCAGATTAATAGCAAATTCACCCTCTCTATCTAGAGGTAAACCAGGCAAGTCATCTGGGAATACATCAGGGAATTCTTTGACCACTGAAATTTTATCTAGGTGGGTTTCCTGATTTGAATGCTCCTTTACACACACCATATAACAAAAACAACCTTTCTGCATAAGACGATAACCTTGAAGTGTTGATATCAAGCAAGGAGGCAAATCATGCTTAATGCCCTCAAAGAAAAATATAGGCTGATCTGGTATGCAGAAAGTAATTATTTTTTTGTAACAATCAATACTAGCGTGATGAGAAGATAACCAATCCATGCTAAGTATAATATCAAAGCCCTGGATCTCTAGGAGAATCAAATCAGCAAGGAGTTCGTGGTCTCCAATAGAGATCAAACAAGATGGGTAGACTAAGTTTGTTGCCAATGAATCTCCAACAGCAGTTGTTACATATAACATATAATCCAGGGGTTTAGGTAGAATATCCAAGTGACAAGCAAAGTATTGTGAAACAAACGATAAGTTGGAGTCGGGATCAAACAAAACTTTTGCATTTCTTTTAGAAACATGAAGAATACCTTCCACCACTGATTTAGAAGCTTTAGAATCTTGTTCAGTGATAGCGTACATTCTAGCATGGGCTGAGGGTCTAGGAGACAGTGGCTCTTTCTTCTTCCTCAAAGGGCAATCTTTTATTTGATGATCCAATTTTCCACAACCAAAACATGCTCCAGTCACTCGAAAACACTGACTTGTTTTATGATTTAATCCACTTTTTGCACATGACTGAGTCCTCCGTAATGGTTTCCATTTCTCAAATCCAGATGTCTTAAACCTCTTGTTACTAGCTTTATATTCATTTTCTCTCCTGCTTTTGCTAGTAAATTTGTCATTTTTGTTCTTGCCAATGATTTCTTGAATTTCCTCCATGTCTCGTTCAATTTTCAAAGCTCTTTCTACCTTATCTGCATATGTTTGTAGTTTTAAAGCTGACATTCGGCTTCTTATTGCTGGCCGTAATCCCCTTTCAAACATTCTTGCTTTTCTAGATTCATCAGTCATATGTGTGGCAAACCTGGAGAGCTCAGTGAATTTAGATTCATACTTTGTAACCGTCATACTTCCCTGGATAAGATTCAAGAACTCCAATTCTTTTTGCTCTCTCATACAATCTGGAAAATATTTATCATTAAACTTTTCTTGGAATAACTTCCATGTCATTGGCTCATGTTTGATTTCAGACATCCTCTTAACCATTCTCCACCAGTGTTCAGCTTCTCCTTCCAGCATAAAGGTGGCAAGAAAAACCTTTCGATCATCAGGGTAATTTAAGGCATTAAATATTTTCTCTATCTGCATCATCCATCATTCTGCCACCATTGGATCAGACTCACCACTAAAACTGGGAGGACTAAGCTTCTTAAACTGTTCAATTCCCAACCCCGTTTGGTTTGATGTTCGTGTTCCATCATTTCTTCCTTGTAGTACAGGTTGTTGTTGTTGTTGCATCACTTGTGCCATAGTCTCCAAAGTCCGTATGATACCACTCAATTGATCAGCAGTAGATGCAACAGGAGAACCAGCTGATCTCGTCATCCTTGCTTCCTAAAACATTAAAAGAACATTTTCTTTGATCAATCTCTAAATAAAAGTCAATAAACCTAAAAAAAAATAATACTCTTAGTGATTATCAAATCATGCTCTGATACCACCTCTGTCACACCCCTCAAAATATCCATGATATTTAAAATTTTCATCACAACTAATCTAGGATCCATACACACATTTGAGGTCACTAAGAAAACATTCAGATCGAAAATTTCACCTCTATAGTCTACAAATTCATTACCCTATGCAGTTCATAAACATCCCACACATCACTCGATAATTCAAACAAACTGAACTTAACTCATCAAAACAATAACCACATCATAATTTCATAAGTGGGGAAGTCTATGCAGTCACCAAACCAACGATTACCATAAGTTCGTATCATTACATGAATTTAACTTAACATTCCAAAATCCTAAACATGAGGGATCCTTTAACTTACACAAAATCCACAGGTTTAGATTCATCGTCAACATTTCATTAGATGCAGAGTGGCTTATACAACAAATACATATATGCTAACACAGAATCTGCCCAAAATCTTCTAACTTTCACTGCCTCAGCCCAATCTTAACATTTAAGCAAGCGATACGCTATCCTAAAAAATTTATCAACAAACGGGGTGAGCATATAGAGCCCAGCAAGTGACTAACATATCCATATCAAAATAGGACAATTTCCAAAGAGATAAAGCTTCACAATACGAGGCAGAATATACGAATTCGTAGACATAATATCATTAGGTGCAGAATCACAATTGTCCTTTCAATCATACATATTTGGTTCATAACATATGGGGCATAGAGTAATTGGAGCATATCAGAAACGAATGAAACGTTTTGGAGCATAACAATAACAAATGAACCATATCGGAGCTTATCAATGGCATATGAAATGTTGCGGAGCATATCAACAGCGTATGGAACATTTCGAAGCATATAAAAAATAAATGAAAAATTTCGGAGCTTATCAATATCACATACCAAACAGAAGCTCAAACGTCGTCTTTGACGTTGCATTCATATCATTCTTATCCAAAGCATGTACAAAAACACATAACCTAAGCTCTGGATATCATATCAAACATACAGAAGGTATAGTGGGATCTCAAACAGAATTGTGATTCATCCATTTCTGAATGACCACCAGACAGAAGTCTCCCACGTTTGGGAGCTCCATCCACCCACGTCTAGGTGAAGTCAGAGGGGGCCGGCAGAGCATCGCAGGCTCTAAGCACATACCCTTTACCATTTCTAGCAAAGGTCCAGACAATCCCACAAACACCAGAGTATAAGAAGGCAGTTTTAACAATAAGTAGCATATATCGGAAGCACACGCGGAACAACAAAACGTACATGTGCCTTTTCGAAACAATACGATGCAAGGAACAAATCTCTCACAAATGTATTCAGATTTGGAATGAAATGAAAGCAAAAGTATACAGGGATTCCAAGAAATCATATTTAGCTCAATTCAAATAAGAAGGTGAGATGAATTCAATATCCAAAGGAATGAAACAGAATACGCGAAATCGACTAAAGCTCGATTTCTGACAGAATTCAAGTGGCACATCGAACAAATACTTCAGAATATCAATTATACTCCAATACCCATAAGAAAACTACTGTTAACAGATCTATCAATCTGTTTTCTGATGAAATAAGTTTCATATGAATCAAGGTTTCCAACAAGGAGTTACCATGGATTTAGTGACCAAAGGTCAAAGACTGAATCACTGTTTTGCAGAATTTATAGGGCGGAATCAATGGATAGCAGAATAGGCCTTTGAATTCCAAATTTTTTAATCTATAGATGGAAAGAACGATTTTCAAGTCTAGTTTCAAATAAAATCAGTTTGGTACAAATCAGAATTTCGAACAGGGAGTTATAGGCATTTTAGTATCGAAAGGTCAGAAATCTTAATCCCTATTTTGCAACGTCCATAGGCTCATTTGAAACAGACGTTTGGGTAAGCATTCGGTGTTCAAAATCTTCCAAATTTGTGTCAAACGAAAGATATAAGAGTCTAATTTCAAACAAACTAAGTCCTGCTCAAATATGCATTTCTTACTAAAAATTACAGCTGGAACCGTATATAGGGGTCAGTTTACCGAAAAAAATTTAGAATCCATGGTTCTATGTCCAAGGAGAGACATATCAGTTTCTAACTATAAATCCTTCAGTTTATTTTGAAACAATATAAAAACAGAGACTAATTTTCTGTAGGATGGGGTTAGAACCCTTGCCTTTGAGAATTTTGACCCCCAATTGAGAAGATTGAGTAAGAAACCACAAAGCCCCAATTTTTCTTCTTCTTCTTCCCCCTTTCTTTTCTCTTCTTCTTTCTTTCTTTCTCTTTTCTTCCACACCGCAGCTGCCTTCTCTGGTTCCTTAAGAACGAAGGCAGAGAGGCTTAAGCGGTGGGATTTGTCATTTTGTGTGTTTTGCAGGTTAGTCCTTGTTTTTATCATATTCACGATTAGGTCCTTAGGGTTTACATATAGGTCCTCAGATTCTTTTTTTTTTTTTTTGAACAGATCTCCCAAATCTTAAAAATAAGTTACCTCTGATTCATACTCTATTTCTTTTGTCTATTTAAAATAGATGCTTACATTATCACCAGAAATTTATACGAACATTCGGAAATGAGGAGTGTTACACCTCCCCTCCCTTAAAAGAAAAATTTAGTCCTCTAAATTTATCATACCTCTATCGACGAAAAGACAGGGGTACACCTTTTTCATTTCCTCCTCTAGCTCCCAAGTTGTTTCCTCTCCAACATGATGTCTCCAAATTACTTGAACCAGTGGGATGACCTGATTCCTTAGGATTTTTTCTTTCTTATCAACAATCTGAATAGGCTCTTCCACATAAGATAAATCTCTATCGATCTCCATCAGCTCATACTCAACGATGTGAGAAGGGTCATATATATACTTCCTAATCATCGAGACATGAAATATATCATGGACATGGCTCAATGCTAGTGGCAAGGCAATCCTGTAAGAGATAGAACCAACCCTCTCAAGAACCTCAAAAGGTCCAATAAATCTTGGGCTTAACTTTCCTTTCTTCCCAAACCTTATAATGCCTTTGGAAGGGGAGACTTTTAAGAATACAAAATCTCCAATTTCAAACTCAATATCTCGTCTCCTATTGTCGGCATAACTCTTTTGACGACTCTGAGCAGTTTTTAACCTTTTCCTTATAACTTGAATTTTCTCGGTAGTTTCTTGTACTTTGTCCGGTGCTAACAGCTTTCTGTCACCAACTTCCTCCCAACATATAGGTGTTATGCACTTTCGCCCATATAAAGCTTCATAAGGAGCCATCTGAATACTAGAATGATAACTATTATTATAAGTAAACTCAACAAATGAAATATCCTTATCCCATTCACCTTTCCAATCCATAACATAGGCTCTAAGTAAATCCTCAAGTGTTTGAATTGTTCTTTCTGACTGACCATCAGTCTGAGGATGATATGCAGTACTAAACTTGACTTTAGTGCCCATAGATTCCTGTAATCTTCTCCAGAATCTAGAGAGAAATCTGGAGTCTCTATCAGAGATGATCTCCTTTGGAATACCATGAAGTCTTACTATTTCCTTAACATATAAATCTGCAAGTCTATCAAGCGAATAAGTCATATTAATCGGTAGGAAGTGTGCAGATTTTGTTAACCTATCGATGATAACCCAAATAGCATCATGCTTTCTAGAGATTCTGGGTAGTCCTGAAACGAAATCCATAGTAATACATTCCCATTTCCATTCAGCAATATCTAAAGGTTGCAACAACCCTCCAGGTCTTTGGTGTTCTACTTTGATTTGCTGACAAGTCAAACATTTTGAAACATACATTGCAATTTCCTTCTTCATGCCTTCCCACCAATAATGACTTTGAAGATCTCTATACATCTTAGTGCTTCCAGGATGTATGGTGTACTTTGAAGTATGACTTTCCTTTAGGATTTGATTCTTGATATCCGGTTCATTTGGTACACATACTCTCTCCCCAAATCTCAATAGGCCATCCTTTGAAACTTGAAATTGTGGCTTCAATTCCTTTTCTACTTTATTCCTCAAGTAGATTAAATGTGGATCTCGTAATTGTCCTTCCTTAATTTGTTGAATAAGATCAGATTGCACTTGAATGGAGGCCATCAATATCATCGAGTCTTGCTCTTTCCTCAAAGCTTTCAAATCAAAATTTTCTTCTAAAAACTTCCATTGCTTCACGACCAGACTAGCCATAAAACTTGTAGATTTCCTACTAAGTGCATCAGCTACAACATTGCCTTGCCCGGGTGATAACGGACGACACAATCATAATCCTTCAGAAGTTCTATCCATCTTCACTGCCTCATGTTTAACTCTTTCTGAGTGAAAATATATTTTAAACTCTTGTGATCAGTAAAGATTTCAAACTGTCGACCATACAAATAATGTCTCCAAATCTTTAGAGCAAAAATAATTACTGCCAATTCCAAATCATGAGTTGGATAATTCAATTCATAACCTTTAAGTTGCCTAGAAGTATACGCAATTACTCTCCCTTCCTACATCAAAACACATCCTAGGCCCTTTCTTGAAGCATCAGTATAAACTACAAACTCATCACTACCACTTGGAATAGTGAGAATAGGGGCACTAGTCAATCTTCTTTTTAACTCTTGAACACTTTGCTCACAATCATCACCCCATACAAATTTCATATTCTTCTTAGTGAGTTTGGTGAGAGGTTGAGCAATTCGAGAAAATCCCTCCAGAAATCTCCTGTAATAACCTGCCATGCCCAAGAAGCTTCTAACCTCCGTTACATTTGTTGGTACTTCCCATTCAACAACAGCTTCTATTTTTCTTGGATCAACAGATATACCCTTCCCTGAAATCACATGGCCTAAGAAGGAAACTTCATTCAACCAAAATTCACATTTGCTGAACTTTGCATACAACTTCTTTTCTCTTAGTATGGACAATACATTTCTCAAGTGTTCCTCATGCTCTTGATTACTCCTTGAATACACCAATATGTCATCAATAAATATAATTACATAGATATCCAAGAGCGGTTGAAATATCCTATTCATTAGTTCCATAAAAGCGGCAGGGGCATTTGTCAAACCAAAAGGCATCACCAAGAATTCATAATGACCATATCGAGTTCTGAAAGCTGTTTTTGAAATATCCTCCTCCTTGATCTTCAACTGATAGTAACCTGACCTCAGGTCAATCTTAGAGAATACTTGTGCACACTGCAGTTGATCAAACAAATCATCAATTCTAGGTATGGGATACTTGTTTTTGATGGTCACCTGATTCAACTGTCTATAATCAATACAAAGCCTCAATGTTCCATCCTTCTTCTTCACTAATAGTACCGGAGCACCCCATGGGGATACACTAGGTCGTATGAAACCCTTATCTAATAATTCTTGTATTTGTTTCTTTAATTCCTCTAGCTCGAGTGGTGCCATTCTGTAGGGAGGCTTAGATATTGGGGTTGTACTGGGGACCAGATTAATAGCAAATTCACCCTCTCTATCTAGAGGTAAACCAGGCAAGTCATCTGGGAATACATCAGGGAATTCTTTGACCACTGAAATTTCATCTAGGTGGGTTTCATGATTTGAATGCTCCTTTACACACACCATATAACAAAAACAACCTTTCTGCATAAGATGATAAGCTTGAAGTGCTGATATCAAGCAAGGAGGTAAATCATCCTTAATATCCTCAAAGAAAAATATAGGCTGATCTGGTATGCAGAAAGTAATTATTTTTTTGTAACAATCAATACTAGCATGATGAGAAGATAACCAATCCATGCTAAGTATAATATCAAAGCCCTGGATCTCTAGGAGAATCAAATCAGCAAGGAGTTCGTGGTCTCCAATAGAGATCAAACAAGATGGGTAGACCAAGTTTGTTGCTAATGAATCTCCAACAGCAGTTGTTACATATAACATATAATCCAGGGGTTTAGGTAGAATATCCAAGTGACAAGCAAAGTATTGTGAAACAAACGATAAGTTGGAGCCGGGATCAAACAAAACTTTTGCATTTCTTTTAGAAACATGAAGAATACCTTCCACCACTGATTTAGAAGCTTTAGAATCTTGTTCAGTGATAGCGTACATGATTTAATCCACATTTTGCACATGACTGAGTCCTCCGCAATGGTTTCCATTTCTCAAATCCAGATGTCTTAAACCTCTTGTTACTAGCTTCATATTCATTTTCTCTCCTGCTTTTGCTAGTAAATTTGTCCTTTTTGTTCTTGCCATTGATTTCGTGAATTTCCTCCATGTCTCGTTCAATTTTTAAAGCTCTTTCTATACCGTCTCGTTCCTTTTTGTTCTGACATTCAGCTTCTTATTGCTGGCCGTAATCCCCTTTCAAACCTTCTTGCTTTTCTAGATTCATCATCAGTCATATGTGTGGCAAGCCTGGAGAGCTCAGTGAATTTAGATTCATATTTTGTAACCGTCATACTTCCCTGGATAAGATTCAAGAACTCCAATTCTTTTTGCTCTCTCATACAAACTGGAAAATATTTATCATTAAACTTTTCTTGGAATAAATTCCATGTCATTGGCTCATGTTTGATTTCAGACATCCTCTTAATCATTCTCCACCAATGTTCAGCTTCTCCTTCCAGTATAAAGGTGGCAAGAAAAACCTTTCGATCATCAGGGTATTTTAAGGCATCAAATATTTTCTCTATCTGCATCATCCATCGTTCTGCCACCATTGGATCAGACTCACCACTAAAACTAGGAGGACTAAGCTTCTTAAACTGTTCAATTCCCAACCTCGTGTGGTTTAATGTTCCTGTTCCATCATTTCTTCTTTGTAGGACGGGTTGTTGTTGTTGTTGCATCACTTGTGCCATAGTCTCCAAAGTCCGCATGATACCACTCAATTGATCAGCAGTAGATGCAATAGGAGAACCAGATGATCTCGTCATCCTTGCTTCCTAAAACATCTAAAGAACATTTTCTTTGATCAATCTCTAAATAATAGTCAATAAACCTAAAAAAAAATAATATTCTTAGTGATTCTCAAATCATGCTCTGATACCACCTCTGTCACGCCCCTCAAAATATCCATGATATTTAAAATTTTCATCACAACTAATCCAGATTCCATACACACATTTGAGGTCACTAAGAAAACATTCAGATCAAAAATTTCACCTCTATAGTCTACAAATTCATAACCCTGTGCAGTTCATAAACATCCCACACATCACTCGATAATTCAAACAAACTGAACTTAACTCATCAAAACAATAACCACATCATAATTTCACAAGTGGGGAAGTCTATGCAATCACCAAACCAACGATTACCATAAGTTCGTATCATTACATGAATTTAACTTAACATTCCAAAATCCTAAACATGAGGTATCATTTAACTTACACAAAATCCACAGGTTTAGATTCATCGTCAACATTTAATTAGATGCAGAGTGGCTTATACAACAAATACATATATGCTAACACAGAATCTGCCCAAAATCTTCTAACTTTCCACTGCCTCAGCCCAATCTTAACATTTAAGCAAGCGATACGCTATCCTAAAAAATTTATCAACAAACGGGGTGAGCATAAAGAGCTCAGCAAGTGACTAACATATCCATATCAAAATAGGGCAATTTCCAAAGAGATAAAGCTTCACAATACTAGGCAGAATATACGAATTCGTAGACATAATATCATTAGGTGCAGAATCACAATTGTCCTTTCAATCATACATATTTGGTTCATAACATATGGGGCATAGAGTAATTGGAGCATATCAGAAACGAATGAAACGTTTTGGAGCATAACAATAACAAATGAACCATATCGGAGCTTATCAATGGCATATGAAATGTTGCGGAGCATATCAACAGCGTATGGAACATTTCGAAGCATATAAAAAATAAATGAAACATTTCGGAGCTTATCAATATCACATACCAAACAGAAGCTCAAACGTCGTCTTTGACGTTGCATTCATATCATTCTTATCCAAAGCATGTACAAAAACACATAACCTAAGCTCTGGATATCATATCAAACATACAGAAGGTATAGTGGGATCTCAAACAGAATTGTGATTCATCCATTTCTGAATGACCACCAGACAGAAGTCTCCCACGTCTGGGAGCTCCATCCACCCACGTCTAGGTGAAGTCAGAGGGGGCCGGCAGAGCATCGCAGGCTCTAAGCACATACCCTTTACCATTTCTAGCAAAGGTCCAGACAATCCCTCAAACACCAGAGTATAAGAAGGTAGTTTTAACAATAAGTAGCATATATCGGAAGCACACGCGGAACAACAAAACGTACATGTGCCTTTTCGAAACAATACGATGCAAGGAACAAATCTCTCACAAATGTATTCAGATTTGGAATGAAATGAAAGCAAAAGTATACAGGGATTCCAAGAAATCATATTTAGCTCAATTCAAATAAGAAGGTGAGATGAATTCAATATCCAAAGGAATGAAACAGAATACGCGAATTCGACTAAAGCTCGATTTCTGACAGAATTCAAGTGGCACATCGAACAAATACTTCAGAATATCAATTATGCTCCAATACCCATAAGAAAACTACTGTTAACAGATCTATTAATCTGTTTTCTGATGAAATAAGTTTCATATGAATCAAGGTTTCCAACAAGGAGTTACCATGGATTTAGTGACCAAAGGTCAAAGACTGAATCACTGTTTTGCAGAATTTATAGGGCGGAATCAACGGATAGCATAGTAGGCCTTTGAATTCCAAATTTTTTAATCTATAGATCAAAAGAAATATTTTCAAGTCTAGTTTCAAATAAAATCAGTTTGGTACAAATCAGAATTTCGAACAGGGAGTTATAGGCATTTTAGTATCGAAAGGTCAGAAATCTTAATCCCTATTTTGCAGCGTCCATAGGCTCATTTGAAACAGACGTTTGGGTAAGCATTCGGTGTTCAAAATCTTCCAAATTTGTGTCAAAAGAAAGATATAAGAGTCTAATTTCAAACAAACTAAGTCCTGCTCAAATCTGCATTTCGTACTAAAAATTACAGCTGGAACCGTATATAGGGGTCAGTTTACCAAAAAAAATTCAGAATCCATGGTTCTATGTCTAAGGAGAGACATATCAGTTTCTAACTAGAAATCCTTCAGTTTATTTTGAAACAACATAAAAACAGAGACTAATTTTCTGTAGGATGGGGTTAGAACACATGCCTTTGAGAATTTTGACCCCCAATTGAGAAGATTGAGTAAGAAACCACAAAGCCCTAATTTTTCTTCTTCTTCCCCCTTTCTTTTCTCTTCTTCTTTCTTTCTTTCTCTTTTCTTCCACACCGCAGCTGCCTTCTCTGGTTCCTTAAGAACGAAGGCAGAGAGGCTTAAGCGGTGGGATTTGTCATTTTGTGTATTTTGTAGTTTAGTCCTTGTTTTTATCATATTCACGATTAGGTCCTTAGGGTTTACATATAGGTCCTCAGATTCTTTTTTTTTTTTTTTGAACAGATCTCCCAAATCTTAAAAATAAGTTACCTCTGATTAATACTCTATTTCTTTTGTCAATTTAAAATAGATGCTTACATTATCACCAGAAATTTATACGAACATTCGGAAATGAGGGGTGTTACAGCCTGGGCGGTGCTACCTCCCTGCCTGGGCGGTTGCACCTCCCACAGCAACCTGGGTCCAAATGGGTTGATCCATTCGGCCCAATTTGAGTTCTTTAGGGGCCCAATTGCCCCAAGATTAAGCTAATGGGATCACCTCCCATTTCTAACTTAATCAATGTGCTAACTACGATTATTTCCTAAGACATATTCTACAGCTTGCTCCGGTGCGTCAATCGCTTCTTCCGGTGAGTTTCCGGCGAACTTCCGTCGATCATCCGACGAACCCTCGGTGATGCTCCTACGGACTTCCGGCAAACTCCTGGACTTGCGACGATCCACTTGGCAAGTTCCGACGAGCTCCTTTGGCAAGCTTCTGGACTTCTCGGATTTGTTCCCGCAGAACCTCCGACGATTATCTGAACTTCCGTCGAGCTCTCGAACTCCCAACGTGATCATTGTCATGACTCCGGCGCAACTCCTACTGCATGTCTTACTTCCATCGTAGTTAATCCTGCACACTCAAAACAAAAACTTCGATCGAGACAATTAATCCTAAGCAATTAACCAAGTTGTCCGGCATGTCATTGGTCCCTCGATGCTTCGTCCGATTCTTCGGCGCATCATCCTTTCCTGCAGCCTATTGCCCAATCGGCCTGTTTACTCCGCAACTCCGATATCCTTGGCACAATACCCGCTCTTCTTGGCCCGATGCCCGAGTCCACGGCCCGAAGCCTTCTGTCGATACGTCGACCGATCCACCGGCCCGACGTCCAATCTTCTGACATGTTCCTCCGGCACAACATGATGTTCCTGCTTTAATTGTCTTATCCTGATCGAAGCATCCTGCGTCACTTAAAACGTAAATTAAATCATAAACATATATCAAGTAGTTTCATCATCAAAATACGAGATTCAACAATCTCCCCCTTTTTGATGATGACAACTACTTGATGACGGAGTTAAACTTAACTCCCGGAGTTTAAACAAACTCCCCCTATCAATATGCCATATTGATAGAACCTTAAATTCAAACTGAATTCAAGTCATTACAATATTCATCATGAATACTTGCAACACGTTATCATGAACTTATGCATAAACTTATGCATGTCATGTCATCAAATACTTCTCCCCCTTTGTCATCAACAAAAAGGAGAAGTACCACAATCAAGTGTTTGTGATGTAAGTTTAACTCATTGCATGAAAAACATAATATCTATTGTTACCATCATGCAAGTTTGCTATCATCAAATGGTAAGATATCAATATATAAAATTACGATTTAAGTTCTTGAAATCTTAACATGATATGTCATTCATAGCACCTATTCATATGAATGCTGCTTTTGATATCTCATCATAATATGGCATTCATAACATCTATTCATATTTTTCAAATATGGCACTCATAGTATCAATTTATATATTTCTCCCCCTTTGTCATCAACAACAAGGAGAACGATATAAGAAAATTTTAAATATAAGTGCGATGCCATAAGTTGGTTCATGTCATTTTTCAACAGTGAGTGATAGGATACCAATTATGCAAACATCTCGAGGAAAACATGACATGGAGATAGCTTTTATTGCTTCTTCCTTTTTATTTGTTATCTTTTTACATGAAGGAGGAAAGCCATATGTGAAGTTCAAATCGATACGATATTAAAGCATACTTCATTTTTGCAAGGATTAAGATATGTAAGTGAGTCAAATCCTTGTATGTAAAAATATCTTCCTTTTATAAGAGGGAATCATCAAATATGTTTCTCGAAAAATATTTTTCACATGATAAGTGCATTTCCTAGATGATTCTATATGTCAAAAATCAATGATGTGAATTAAACTTGATATGACATATGCTTGTTAAGTTCGGAAGAGGATAATGTATCAAGAAAATCCAATTGTTAGGATCAAGAAAATCCGAAAATGAAATTTGACACTTTCATACATTCGGACAGGGTTTTACTAGAGATATTCAATTACAATCATGAAGGTAAAACATGCTTATTATCATGGAAATTTTTGTATTCAAGCACATAATTTCCAACATGTAATCATGGCAAGTAATTGTGTAAAATCATTATGGCAATCAAGTGATTTGATCATTCAATCAAAAAAGTCCGAAAAATAATTTTAACACGTTTAATCATCCGGACATATTTTTGCCATAGTTTTTCAAATATAATCATGAAGATAAGGCATGCTCATCATCATGGTAGTATGATAGCAAGTTTACCATATACAAGCTAGCAAAAAATTTCTACATTTTAAGGCCCGCAGCAAGCTAGCAATTTTGAGATGTTCAAGAAAGTAGCTCTTGCTTCTTGAAATATAAGTTTTGCTAGATGTGCAAGTTAACTTTTTGCTTCTTGAGATAGGCAAGATAGCATTCCTTGGTGATGTTCAATATAGCTAAGTTCTACATCATGCAAGCTAGTGAATTTTATAACATTTTAGAACATGCATAATCACCAAAGCATCATAAATTTTAATGATGTGCAAAATTACAAATTTTGCATGATTGCATTTGTGTGTCTTGAGATTTGCAAGATAGCACTTCTTGGTGATGTTCAAGATAGCAATTTCTTCTCTTTTGAGAAGTGCAATTTTTGCTTTCTTCTTGAATTGTGCAAGCTAGCTATCTCCCCTTTTGTCATTGTCAAAAAGAAGGGAAAAACCCTTTACATCAATTTTTAAATCATGACAAAGGTTAGTATCAATCTCATTTGTGCATCATTATATTTTCAAATTAAAACATGCACATTTTCAAAACATATAAACTCATTATTATATGCATGATTCCAAATCATCATTCATATTATTTCAATCATTGTTTCACTCATCACTATAGCTTATCATGCATAATATGTAAAACCATCTAACATGATATAAACATTTATTTATTTAATTTTTTAAGCATTCATGATACACATCATACATTATCATAATAAAAAGCATATGCATCATTCCAAATCATAAATATTTCAAATCATCATGGTATTAATTTGTCACATTGCATCCTACCATGCATGATCGAAACTTCTCATTTGCATACATCAAAATAAATTCATGAATATCTCATGCATTCATATCATCACTTGAGGAATATTGAAAAGAAATAATTGGGTGATGAGATAAATATTTCATGAATACAAAGAATTGCATAAAAATCATATCATGAATACAAGGAATACAAGTCACAATCATTCAAGAGAAAAATCATTATTCATTTTCAATTCATTCAATTTGATAAATCAAGATCATGATTTTGATAAAACTCATTTCAAATTTAAATCATCAAAATCATTTTTATGGCTCACAAAATTTATAACATAAATAGATTCATGATTTCATTGATAATATATTTTTCCCCTTGTTTCATTTTAAGTGATCGATTTCATGTTAGCATGCCTTTTCATTTATGAAAACATGCATCAATTTTTTTAAAGCCACTGTTATTATCATGAAAATCGATAATCCATAAATATCAAGAATCATCATAATTTCAAAAATATATACTCATTATTCATAACTTCAAATTGAACATGATTTCATATACTCAAAATCGAGAAATAACAATGGAAATCAACATGATACACATTATTACTTCTCAATCACATATAGCATGATTTCATAAGGTATTTTTAATCAAAATCATTTTGTTTATCATAAACATGTAATTTTCATGATTATTTTCAAAATTACTAGAATGATAAGCATGATTCCTAATTGTTTGTATTTTCATTATAAAATTATTAAACATGTAATTTTCAAGAAAATTAAAAAAAGAGATATGCTTTATCAAAAGCATCATGTAATTTCAAAGTAAATTAAAGGCATTTTGATTACCTCAGCGTCGAAAGGCGTAAAGGCGTAGTTTGCCACCTCGCCTTTGTTGATTTTCTCCTCGTCTTCGGAGGAGCTCGATTCATCCCAATTTTTGTTCTTCTTCTTGCGTTCAAAGCAAGTAATTCCGTTCTTTTTACTTTTTAATTTTTGTTTCATTTGTAGTTTAAGTTCACCATCACTTGAGCTTATGCTCGAGTGGTCTTCAAATGTTCTATGTCCCAAATCCTTCCTGTTCTTTGGAAGGTGGTTCTCAAGTTCTTCACGTGCATTGCACGTCATTTCATATGTGATCAATGAACCAATTAGTTCTTCAAGTGGAAATTGGTTCAAGTTTTTCGATTCTTGAATAGCAGTTACTTTTGAATCCCAAGTTTTAGAAAGTGAGCGCAAAACTTTGTTAACGAGTTCAAAATCCGAAAAGCTTTTACCAAGTGATTTTAAACCATTGACGACATCTGTAAAACGGGTGTACATGTCAACAACGGTTTCGCTTGGTTTCATATGAAAAAGCTCAAAATCATACAGTAAAATATTAACTTTCGAGTCTTTGACTCTACTAGTTCCCTCGTGCGTGATTTCAAGAGTGCGCCAAATATCGAAAGCCGTTTCGCACAAAGAAACCCGATTGAACTCATTTTTGTCCAAAGCGCAAAATAAGGCATTCATAGCCTTTGCGTTTAAAGAAAAATACTTCTTCTCCAAGTCCGACCATTCATTCATCGGTTTAGAGGGAAGTTGAAAACCGTTTTTAAAGATATTCCATAAATCCAGATTCAGGGAAGTCAAGAAAACTCTCATTCGAGTTTTCCAATAAGTGTAGTCCAATCCGTTAAAGAACGGTGGACGAAAGACCGAAAAGCCCTCTTGAAAGCTATGAAGAGCCATTTCTCTTGGGTGTAAGTCCGAAATGAGAAATACCGGGCTCTGATACCAATTGTTAGGATCGAGAGCACTAAGAGGGAGGGGGTGAATTCGTGCAGCGGAAAACTTTCTGCGATTAAAACCAAAAACTACGTTTGAACGATAAAGACAACTCTGTATGAAAGTTGATACTAAGCAAGGTTACAGTCAATCTATGCAGGCAGTTTGCAGCTATGATGAAAACCAGAATATCGGCGCAAACTGAAATCCGACGTTTGTACGAAGAAACAGATTTACGTCTAAGTGCCGATTCGTAAATCACTTGATTAGATAAAACGTAGTTTAAGCAGAAGTATAAAGGCAGTGTGCTGCTATTGTATAGCTCAAAACATAAATGCAATCTGCAATAAGATCATCATGCGAAAAAGCAGATTTACGTCTAAACGCAGATTTACGTCTAAACGCAGATTTACGTCTGAACCTTGAAACTCGTTCGTAAAATCGCAGAGGGCAGTAAGCTATTGAAAAGTTTGTAGTAAAGGTAAAAATGCTCAAAGGAAATGCAAACCGAGATTTAGAGTGGTTCGGTCAATCTTAACCTACTCCACTTTTGGCTTCCTCCACCGACGAGGTCACCGATGTCAACTAGAGACCTTTCTTCAATAGGCGAAGGCTAACCACCCTCTTACAGATTCACTCCTTTTGACGGGCTTAGGAGACAACCCTTACAAAAGTTTTCTCTCCTCTCTTTACAACTCAAACTTGAAGAATAGAAAGAGGAGAACTAGCAGTTTTGAGCTCTAAGAAACACAGAAAGATAGCAAGATTTCGAGTGTGTGTTCTGTGCTTTCAGTGCTGAATGGGTGGGGTATTTATAGGCCCCAACCCAATTCAAATTTGGAGCTCAAATCTGTCAATTCCCGGAATTCCGGGATCAAGCGGGTTGCACCTCCTGACTGGGGCGGTTGCACCGCTTGGCAAAGCTCGAAGACTGAGCCTTTGGGCAGTGCCACCTCTGTCAGGGGCGGTTGCACCTCTCTGCCAGAGCTCGAAGACCGAGCTTAGGCGGTTGCACCGCCTGACTGGAGAGGTTGCACCGCCTGGCAGAGCTCGAAACTTGAGCTCTGGCAGTGCTACCTCTTGATAGAGGAGGTTGCACCGCCCAGTCTCGCTCGGAGACTGAGCCCGGGGCGGTGCCACCTCTTGGCTGGGGCGGTTGCACCTCCCAGTCTCGCTGGGAGACATAGCCTGGGCGGTGCTACCTCCCTGCCTAGGCGGTTGCACCTCCCACAGCAACCTAGGTCCGAATGGGTTGATCCATTCGGCCCAATTTGAGTTCTTCAAGGGCCCAATAGCCCCAAGATTAAGCTAATGGGATCACCTCCCATTTCTAACTTAATCAATGTGCTAACTATGATTATTTCCTAAGACATATTCTGTAGCTTGCTCCGGTGCGTCAATCGCTTCTTCCGGCGAGTTTCCGGCGAACTTCCATCGATCATCCGACGAACCCTTGGTGATGCTCCTGCGGACTTCCGGCAAACTCCTGGACTTGCGACGATCCACTTGGCAAGTTCCGACGAGCTCCTTTGGCAAGCTTCTGGACTTCTCGGATTTGTTCCCGCAGAACCTTCGACGACTGTCCGAACTTCCGTCGAGCTCTCGAACTCCCAACGTGATCATTGTCATGACTCTGGCGCAACTCCTGCTGCATGTCTTACTTCCATCGTAGTTAATCCTGCACTTCAAATGAAAAACTTCGATCGAGACAATTAATCCTAAGCAATTAACCAAGTTGTCTGGCATGTCATTGGTCCCTCGACCCTTCGTCCGATTCTTCGGCGCATCATCTTTTCCTGCAGCCTATTGCCCAATCGGCCAGTTGACTCCGCAACTCCGATATCCTTGGCACAATACCCGCTCTTCTTGGCCCGATGCCCGAGTCCACGGCCCGAAGCCTTCTGTCGATACGTCGACCGATCCACCGGCCCGACGTCCAATCTTCTAACATGTTCCTCCGGCACAACATGATGTTCCTGCTTTAATTGTCTCATCCTGATCGAAGCATCCTGCGTCACTCAAAACACATATTAAATCATAAACATATATCAAGTAGTTTCATCATTAAAATATGAGATTCAACAAGAGATGGGCGGTGGCACCGCCCAGCACCCGAGAGCTAGGCGGTGACACCTCCTGGGCTGGGCGGTTGCACCGCCCAGCACCCGAGCGCTGGGCGGAGGCACCGCTTAGCTGGGCGGTGGCACCGCCAGCATCGGGAACATAAGAGAATTCAAATTTTTGGAGCCCAAATTTGAATCCTCTTGAGGCCTATAAATACCCCTCAAGTCTCAGCTGAGAATACAACTTTTTGAGCAGCAAGTGATTGAGAGAAAAGTCTTAGAAGAGTCTTTGCCTTTCTTGTTTTCAATTTGCTAGAGAGTTCTCCTCCTTCTTTCTTGCTGAAAATTTGTAAGAGGTTGAACTGCTTGTAAAAGGTTGTAAGAGGGGTATTTTCCCTTCCATTTCAAGAGATTTGCTAGTGGAAGGTGGGAGCCTCATCGAAGAGGGGCCTCGCAAGTGGATATAGGTCATTTGACTGAACCACTCTAAAATCGGCGTGATCTCTGGTTTGCATTTCATTATTGCTATTTACATTACTGCAAACCTTCTTACATGCTTAATTCCGTATTACCTTTGCTGCGCAATTTTAAGAATACGCTTTCAAGTTAAGCTTTTCAAGTTACGTTCTTATCGTACGAAAGATTTGTCGAAACCAACGTTTTAATCCGCTGCACTAATTCACCCCCCCTCTTAGTGCTGCTCCGATCCTAACATATCGGTGGGCGGACTTTGGCCTTCAAGACCCTAAGGCAAGGATACTACTAGCCGAATATGCATCAAGATGCCATGGCATACGTACGACAATGCCAATAGTGTCAAATGCATGCTCGACTACAACATCAGCCGGTGACGCTTCTTACCCTGATGGACGCTGTGTGGCCCTTCGCCCAATGGGGGCTGGACATCCTTGGGCCTTTCCCTCCCATCTTGGCTAGTCATAGGTGCCTAGCAAGCCAATCACGTGAGTGATGGCACGTGTGATTTGATACAGAATCTTTTTGCTTATTATATTTTGGCGTATATCACTTTATAACTATTGCATATATGCATATATATATTGTGATATCCTTGGATTTGTGCAATGGGAAACGGATCGTGATGAGATCACGATAATGAGATCGATTCACCTTTAAACACATATCCTAAATAATCCCGGTCATAGGTTACTCGAGAGGGACATCGTGATAACCGGACAAACTGGTGTGCTGTATACCCGTCCATATGATGGATGCAGCTGGTCTTATAACTGCTCGTATAGGGACACTAGGGATACAGTACAGGTGCTCATTGGAGAATGAGTTCATTGATTGATCCGCTTACGGAATGCTGGATGGTTGATGATGCCTTATTGTCAGACAGCAATTCCGTAGTCCTAGTGGTGTATCTGGTCCTTAGACTTGAGACTCCAAGGATGTCCTGTATGAGTGCTCCATTCTTTGATACAAAACTTATAGGTTTGGCTGTCCTAGATCTAGTACAGCTGGTCATTGGGAGTGGTAGTCGACCTTACGAGGGCTATTGAGTGTCGATAGATGATCATCCACTCTCGGCATCATGAGAGGAATGTCTCATGTGTTCTTGCTCAGACAAATCCCTAGCCAGGGTCATTCGGGTTGAGAGAGAAAGAGTTCTCCGGGAGAATCCGATTAGAGCGAGACTCGAGTAGAAACCGTATGGGTCTGATAGCACCATGCTCGATATACGGTCTCTGGGATATTAGATGGATGAGGGACTATAGGTACATGGTAACTGAGAACAGACAGGTCCAATGGATTGGATTCCCCTGTATCGTTTGGGGACTACGGCGTAGTGGCCTAGTACGTCAGTAGTCGATGAGTCAAGTGAATTATTACAGAGATAATAATTCACTGAGTTAGAAGGAGTTCTGACAGGTATGACTCACGGCCGGCTCGATATTGGGCCTAAAGGGTCACACACATATGGTAGGCATTGCGATGAGTAGAGGTTCGGATATGAGATATCCGACGGAGCCCTTGTCTTATTGGATGCAGATCCAATACCCACTAAGAGAGGACCCATTAGGGTTTGACAGGGGACCTCTATAAATAGGAGGGATTCAGAGCCTCATAGGCTAGAGCCTTTGCTTGCCTCTCCTATTCTCTTCCCCCTCTCCACCTCAGGGTAGGCCTGGAGTTTTGAGGAGCGTCGTCGCAGCCCTGCTGTGTGGATCACCGCTAGAGAGGACGCTTGACCTCCTTCACCCTCTCCTAAAGATCTGCAAGGAAACATGGATATACGATCTCCCTAGATAACACAATCTACTCTATACGTAGTTTTAAGTTTCGTAGATTTTACGCACCAATCTTCACACGATGACGAACATCTCTTTGGGAATCGAGGATTTTGTTTTCTTGTTCTTCCGCTGCGCATGTGATGTCGCCCCCAAGATTTCCCAACGGTGGTATCAGAGCTAGGTTGTTCGTGTTGAATCTCGGATTTTGATGATAAAATCAATTGATGGGTTAATTGATCTAATCCATATTATTGAGCTAAGTGTGCAGGATTAACTACGATAACCAGAAAACACAAAGCAAGTATACCGGAGTCAAGTTCGATGGACGTTTAAGAGTCCGAAGAATCGTCAGAGATGCTGCCGGAACCAATTGAGAAGAAATCAGGAAGTTATCAAAATTTTCGGAAGTTTGCCGAAGAGATCGTCGGAGGTTCACGGAGATCACCGAGAAGGCTCGGCTACTCGTTAAAGTCATCACAAGATCGGGAGCTTGCAGGGAGTCCGTCGGAAGAAGTTCGTCGAAAAGCTCACCGGAATAAGACTCGACGTTCGCGGTTGAAAACTTGCTTAGGATGTTTTTTTTTTTTGTTATGTAGTTCACTTGTAATTAGGATTAGGATTAAGAGATAATCCTATATCCTAGTTAGGGGCCAACTGGGCCCAAAGTCAGATTTGGTTTGGGCTAAAATTAAGCCAAACCAGTAAATCAGAGAGCCAGGCGGTGGCACCGCCTGGCTGGGCGGTAGCACCACCCAGCACCCGAGAGCTGGGCGGTGACACCTCCTAGGCTGGGCGGTTGCATCGTCCAGCACCCGAGCGCTGGGCGGTGGCACCGCCAACATCAGGAACATAAGAGAATTCAAATTTTTGGAGCCTAAATTTGAATCCTCTTGAGGCCTATAAATACCCCTCAAGTCTCAGTTGAGAATACAACTTTTTGAGCAGCAAGTGATTAAGAGAAAAGTCTTAGAAGAGTCTTTGCCTTTCTTGTTTTCAATTTGCTAGTGTTCACCTCCTTCTTTCTTGCTGAAAATCTGTAAGAGAGTGAACCGCTTGTAAAAGTTGTAAGAGGGGTATTTACCCTACCCTTTCAAGAGATTTGCTAGTGGAAGGTAGGAGCCTCATCGAAGAGGGGCCTCGCAAGTGGATGTACGTCATTTGACCGAACCAGTATAAAATCGGTGTAATCTCTGGTTTGCATTTACTTATTGTCATTTATATTACTGCAAACCATTTGCACTTTAATGCTATACTACTTTGTCTCCGTCTTACTTATCTCTTCAAGATAAAATGGAATCGAAACGGTTTTAAACGAAAACGTTGCTTTTATCGTACGAAGTTTTCGAAAAGTGTTTAAATCATGAAAAGTTTATCGCACTTCACCGCTGCACTAATTCACCCCCCCCCTCTTAGTGCCGCTTCGATCCTAACTTTATGTATCAAAGCAAGGCTCACTCTCATATTTGGTTTAATAACCAAGAGAGATGGCTTACTCCGGCATGCATGAGGGTCATTCTATCACACATCCACCCTTGTTTAATGGGTCGGATTATACTTATTGGAAGACTCGGATGAGGATCTTCCTCATTTCTATAGATTTCGAGCTTTGGACTATTGTTGAAAACGGATTTCAAAAATCTTCTCTTCCGATGAGCGAATGGAATGAATCGGAGAATAAGGTTTTTGCTTTAAATGCAAAGGCTATGAATGCCTTGTTTTGTGCACTAGACAAAAATTAATTTAATCGTGTTTCAATTTGTGATTCGGCTTTTGATATTTGGAGAACTCTTGAGGTCACTCATGAAGGCACTAGCCGAGTGAAAGAGTCCAAAATCAACATCCTTGTGCACTCTTACGAACTTTTCCGAATGAAACCAAGTGAGTCCATCGGAGACATGTACACCCGGTTTACGGATGTCATCAATAGACTCAAAGCTCTTGGTAAAGATTTTACTAACTTTGAACTAGTAACTAAAATCTTAAGATCCCTTTCTAAAAGTTGGGATCCAAAAGTTACGGCCATTCAAGAGGCCAAAGACCTTAAAATATTCCCTCTTGAAGAACTCATTGGGTCTCTAATGACCTGACATGTTAAGCTCATGACGAGCTCAAGAACCCTGTTCCAAAGAACAGGAAGGATATGACACTCAAATCACAAGAAGACCACTTGAAAGGAACATCAAGTGATGAGGACAGTGACAATGACATTGCACTTTTGACTCAAAAATTTAAAAAATATTTAAGAAAGAACAAATTTAAAAATAATACAAAAAATAAATTTGAACAAAAGAAGGACCAAGTGATTTGCTATGAATATAAAAAATCGGGACACTACAAGAACGATTGTCCTCAAGCCAAAAAGAGAACATCAAAGAAGAAGGCGCTCAAGACAACGTGGGATGATTCAAGCGCGTCTGAAGAAGAGGAGTCCAACACCGAGCAAGTTGCTCATTACGCACTAATGGCTTTAGGAGAAGAGGTATGTGATTTATTTAATGAAGATTTATCTTTTGAAGAACTCTCTATCGCTTTTCATAAATTTTTTGATGAATGTAGAACCATTAGCAAGAAGTTAAGTATCTTAAAGAAAGAGCATGCTTTGCTACAAGATAAGTTTGATAGTCTTCAAACTCCTCCATGCTCTAAGTGTGAGCATTTAGAAGTAATAAAAAATGAAAATTTGCTTCTTAAAGAAACCTTAAACAAGTTTAAGGTTAGTAGTAAAGGATTAGATATGATCCTTGCACACAAGGGTCACGTCGCAAATAGAAATGGAATTGGATTTGTAAAAGGATTACATCAAAATCCTACCACTTTCATAAAAGGACCTACATTACATGTTTCCTCTTATATGAAATGCAAATTCTATTGCAAATCCGGACATATTGCCTACAAATGTCCATTTAGGAAAATTAGTTCACAAAAATTAATATGGGTTCCTAAAGGAACTATAAAGGATTCAATAATAAATAACAAAGTTAGTGGATCAATTTTTGAGGCACCCAAAATCAAATGGGTACCTAAAAGTCATCCTCTTTTATAGACAAACCCACAAGCTAGGAGCAAGAGATGGTATCTCGATAGTGGATGCTCAAGACATATGACTGGAGATCCATCTCATTTCTCTATGCTCACTAGCAAAGAAGAAGGGTACGTCACCTTCGGAGACAACAACAAAGGCAAAATCATTGGCAAGGGAACTATTGGTAACAAATTTAGTTTTTCCATTGATGATGTTTTCCTAGTTGATGGATTGAAACATAATCTCTTGAGTATTAGTCAACTATGCGATAAAGGTTATATCGTGAGATTCGAATCAAATATGTGTATTATCGAAAAACCAAACAATAACTTGACTATGATTGCATTAAAACAAAATAATGTCTACACCATCAACCTTGATGAACTAAGTAATGAAATGTGCTTCTCCGTTCTAAATGATGATGCTTGGCTTTGGCATAGGAGATTAGGCCATGCAAGCATGAAACTAATATCTAAGATCTCATCTAGAGAATTAGTACGAGGGATTCCAAATATGAAGTTTACTAAGGACAAAGTATGTGATGCATGTCAACTAGGTAAACAAATAAAAACTAGTTTCAAACCAAAAAATCAAATTAGCACCACTAGACCACTACAATTGATCCATTTGGACTTATTCGGACCAATTGACACAACAAGTCTAGGAGGAAGTAAATATGCATTTGTAATTGTGGATGACTATACTAGGTACACTTGGACCTATTTCTTAGTCCACAAAAGTGATTACTTCAAGTGCTTCTCTAAATTTTGTAAACTCACTCAAAACGAAAAAGGTTTCATGATTTCATCAATTCGGAGTGATCACGGTGGCGAATTTCAAAACCGTGATTTTCAAAATTTTTGTGAAGTTAATGGATACAATCATAACTTCTCCACTCCGAGGAATCCCCAAAAAAATAGAGTAGTTGAAAGAAAAAATAGAAACCTACAAGAAATGGCAAGAACTATGTTAAATGAACATAGTTTACCTAAGTATTTTTGGGCCGAAGCCGTAAATACGGCTTACTACTTCATGAATAGAGTCCTAATAAGACCATCCTTATCAAAAACTCCCTATGAATTGTGGAATAACAAAAAACCAAATATTTCCTATTTTAAAGTTTTCGGTTGTAAATGCTTTATTTTGAATGAAAGGGATGTCTTAGGAAAATTTGATGCTAAATTCGATGAAGGCATCTTTCTTGGTTACTCTTCCGTTTCGAAGGTTTTTCGGGTTTTTAACAAAAGAACGTTAGTAATAGAAGAGTCTATTCATGTAGTTTTTAATGAAATTTCTAATTTAAAGAAAAATGATTTTGATGATGATCTTGATTTTGATAATTTGAATTTAAATGAACCTCCTTCTCAAAATAGCAACTTGGATGCACCTTCTTCCGAAATTTCCTTTCCCAAGGAATGGAAGTATATAGATGCTCATCCAAAGGAGCTAATTATAGGAGATATATCAAAAGGGGTTCAAACTCGTTCCTCTTTCAAGATTTTTTGTGCTAATGCCGCCTTCCTTTCTCAAATTGAACCAAAATGCATTGACGAGGCCATAAAAGATGATTTTTGGGTTATTGCAATGCAAGAGGAATTGAATCAATTTGAGAGGAATAAGGTATGGAAGCTTGTTCCTAGACCTAGTGACCATTTAGTCATTGGTACTAAATGGGTCTTTAGAAACAAGCAAAATGAAAATGGTATCGTGGTTAGAAACAAGGCTAGATTAGTGGCCAAAGGTTTCAACCAAGAAGAAGGTATCGATTACGAAGAAACCTTCGCTCCCGTGGCTCGATTAGAAGCCATAAGAATGCTCGCCTATGCTAGTAGTAATAATTTTAAACTATTTCAAATGGATGTCAAAAGTGCTTTCTTGAATGGTTTTATTTCCGAAGAAGTATATGTCGAATAACCTCCCAGATTTGAAAATTCTCTTCTTCCTAACCATGTACTTAAATTGACTAAGACCCTCTATGGCTTGAAACAAGCTCCTAGAGATTGGTATGAAAGGCTTAGTTCCTTTCTTATTTTAAATAATTTTACTAAAGGCAAGGTTGATACTACATTGTTTATTAAACATTTTGAAAATAATTTTCTTATTGTGCAAATTTATGTTGACGATACTATTTTTGGCTCTTCGGATGAATCACTATGTGAATCATTTGCCAAATGTATGTGTCATGAATTTGAAATGAGTTTAATGGGTGAATTAACTTTCTTTTTGGGATTACAAATCAAACAACTTAGTGATGGTATATTTCTTAACCAATCTAAATATACATTACAATTGTTAAAACGATTTAACATGGATAATTCAAAAGCAATAAACACCCCTATGAGTACTGCGACTAAGTTAGATATGGATGAAAATAGTGAAATTTCGATCAAAAATCGTATAGGGGAATGATAGGTAGTCTACTCTACCTCACCGCGACTAGACCGGATATTATGTTTAGTGTTGGACTTTGCGCTAGGTTTCAATCAAATCCTAAATTATCTTTTCTTAAAAGTGTTAAAAGAATATTTAGGTATCTTAAAGGAACTCTAAATCTAGGACTATGGTATCCAAAATCTGAAAATTTTGATTTAATAGCTTATGTAAATGCCGATTTTAGCAGATGCAGGATAGATAGAAAAAGTACATCTGAAACATGTCAATTTTTAGGACATGCACTTGTTTCTTGGACTTCCAAGAAACAAAATTCAGTTGCACTATCTACAGCGGAAGCCGAATACATTGCTGCAAGTGCATGTTGTGCACAAGTTGTTTGGATGAAAAATACATTAGAAGACTATGGAATTCACTTTAAAAATATTCCCATAAAATGTGATAATATTAGTGCCATATGTCTTACTAAAAATCCAATTCAGCACTCTAGAACTAAGCACATCGACGTTAGGCATCATTTCATACGCGATCATGTCCTTAACAATGATGTTGTTCTAGAATTCATTGACACAAAGCATCAATTAGCAGATATATTTACAAAAGCTTTGAACGAAGACCAATTTGAATTCATTAGAAGGGAATTAGGTATGTTAAATTGTCCCAAAGAATAAACGTGTTTAAATGGATTTTCCGTAAAGTTTTTCATTCTCTCTCCGTTCCTCGGTGAATCTGATCCTTCTATTTCGATTTTAAATGACTTGTTAAATTATCTTATCCTATCTTGAGTCAAACACCACTCCCATCTGATCAAGATTAATGATTTTATGATATTTTGTGAATCTCGAAATTGATTTTAATGGCTTGATCATGAGTTTCAAGTTGACAATTTGAATTTAAATGAGTTTGTATTCGAATTATGATCTTGACTTATTGGAGTTACTACTTGAATTTTTAATCACAATCTCTTCCTTGTACACCTACAATTTTTTATTATAGAAAGAAGAGATTTGATAAAATGGATGAATGTTGAATTTTCCTTTATGATGAACTCGGCATAACTATTTTAGCATACTTAATTTTGGATGATAAAATTTTTGTATGATCAATGTTATAATCACAAATTATGTGCTTCAAGTCTCATTCCCTTTTTGTTGATGACAAAGGGGGAGAAAAGTGATGACTTGTACCATTTTGATAGCATGACTTATATGAATTGCAAAAGCTTGTATGAATGTCTTATATGCCTTGCAAAATCCTTGAGAATATCGCAAGATCAATTGATCATATTGAAAGCATACCTTACATTTATATCATGAAATTCATGTTGAAAATCTTTATCTCCTATCGTAGTAAAAATCGTCCCATATCATTTGACTTATGATTTTCATCGAAGTTTCGCATTTACTATTGCTTAATGAGAATAACGATAAGTTCTATGGTTAAAACTTATCGGTTTATGCTTGAATTCAATGGATGAAATTCAAGTGTTTTCATCTTCTCATAATATGGCATATAGATAGGGGGAGTTATGTTTAACTCCGTCATCAATTGATTGTCATCATCAAAAAGGGGGAGATTGTTGAATCTCGGATTTTGATGATAAAATCAATTGATGGGTTAATTGATCTAATCCATATTATTGAGATAAGTGTGCAGGATTAACTATGATAACCAGAAAACACAAAGCAAGTATACCGGAGTCAAGTTCGATGGACGTTTAAGAGTCCGAAGAATCGTCGGAGATGCTGCCGGAACCAATTGAGAAGAAATCGGGAACCTATCGGAATTTTTGGAAGTTCGCCGAAGAGATCGTCGGAGGTTCACGGAGATCACTGAGAAGGCTCGGCTACTCATTAAAGTCATCACAAGATCGGGAGCTTGCAGGGAGTCCGTCGGAAGAAGTTCGTCGGAAAGCTCGCCGGAATAAGACTCGACGTTCGCGGTTGAAAACTTGCTTAGGATGTTTTTTTTCTTTTGTTATGTAGTTCACTTGTAATTAGGATTAGGATTAAGAGATAATCCTATATCCTGGTTAGGGGCCAACTGGGCCCAAAGTCAGATTTGGTTTGGTCTAAAATTAAGCCAAACCAGTGAATCGGAGAGCCAGGCGGTGCCACCGCCTGGCTGGGCGATAGCACCGCCTGGGCTGGGCGGTGACACCTCCTGGGCTGGGCGGTTGCACCGTCCAGCACCCGAGCGCTGGGCGGTGGCACCGCTTGGCTGGGCGGTGGCACCACCAGCATCGGGAACATAAGAGAATTCAAATTTTTGGAGCCCAAATTTGAATCCTCTTGAGGCTTATAAATACCCCTCAAGTCTCAGTTGAGAATATAACTTTTTGAGCAGCAAGTGATTGAGAGAAAAGTCTTAGAACAGTCTTTGCCTTTCTTGTTTTCAATTTGCTAGTGTTCACCTCCTTCTTTCTTGCTGAAAATCTGTAAGAGAGTGAACCGCTTGTAAAAGTTGTAAGAGAGGTATTTACCCTTCCCTTTCAAGAGATTTGCTAGTGGAAGGTGGGAGCCTCATCGAAGAGGGGCCTCGCAAGTGGATGTAGGTCATTTGACCGAACCATTGTAAAATCGGCGTAATCTCTGGTTTGCATTTACTTATCGTTATTTATATTACTGCAAACCATTTGCACTTTAATGCTATACTTCTTTGTCTCCGTCTTACTTATCTCTTCAAGTTAAAACGCAATCGAAATGGTTTTAAACGAAAACGTTGCTTTTATCATACGAAGTTTCCGAAAAGTGTTTAAATCGTGAAAAGTTTATCGCACTTTACCGCTGCACTAATTCACCCCCCCGCCCCCCCTCTTAGTGCCGCTCCGATCCTAACAGTTCGTGCGAATGATTGGTTTTGAATTGCGTGTGTTGTGTTTAGGAAAAACTTTTGACGTCAAAATCGTTAACGCAAAAGCGAGAAAGCGCAACAATTGTTGCTGCCCTCGATCTGCGTGCAGTGCAGCTGCAGGCAGGCAGCACAGGGGCTGCGTCAGTAGCAGCTGGCCGGCGGCCTGCTTGCAGTAGGCTTGCGTCCGACGGGGCTGGCAGCTCGCGGGCAGAGGCGCTTGCGGTCGCCTCTCCCGCGGGGTGAGGCGCCGCAGGGCAGCGGCGCCTGTTGCCGCTGCTCCCGCGGGCGAAACCCCCCCATGGGCGGCCGCCCGGTGAGGCAACACCGCCTGGGAGCGTTGCCCCGCCGGAAGAACCGCCCGCGAGGGCGCCCACCTACAATGGCAGCGCCGCCAGCGGGCGTGCCGCATGCAGGCGAGGGCGCCCGCCGCATAGGCCACCGCCAGCAGGGTGGCGGAAGCGGAGGCAGCAGCAAAGGCAGTAGGGTATTAGGGTTTTCTGGGCAAAAGATAGTTTTACCCCTTGGAATTTGAGAAATTCCAGTTTCTGTCTTTTGTCCAAATTATGAAAATACCCCTATGAATTCTGAAATTCCCTATATATCCCTGATTTCATAAAATACTAATTAATTAAAAGGTTTAGTTGATTATTATTTTTATCATTATCTAGTAGTCCTACATGATGATGATTATTTATACATGTGATGTATGATGTGTGGACGGATGATCATGAACCATGTGATGTGTGTACTTGTGATTATTATTATTGAGGTTTACGAGCCTCTATTATATTTCTCATTTATTGTCGGGCCTGTGTACCTATGATTAAGTTGTAATCACATGAGGAGGCGCAGCGGGAGCGTGGATGTGATAGAGGGACCCACGAGACGGACAATCTCGATGCAAGAAGATGCATCAAGATGTCAACGGAACCAATGAGGACGAGATGGATGATCACAGGGTATGAAGATGCACCGTTGCACACATAGATCTTGATGTGAGTGATTAGGCCTACTGGCTCGGGCCTAATCACATTAGGTTATGGTCCATGATCATCTGGTATGATTAGTTATACACATACTAGATATGTATATATATTTGCATGCGATGTAGATATATATTAAATATGTATATGTGTGACATGTCATATTAGGAGACCAAATCATAGAAACATCTTTCTCGATAATATTAAGTCGGTAAACGTGAGGCAATTAGATTGATCCACGTGGCCTTCCATTGTTATAAGTAGGAACCAATTCTCGATGTAGGTTGAGTTGGTCGAGTCCCTCGAGACTCACCTATATCACAATTCGCTATCTTGCTTACGACATAGAGATGTCACCGGTGACCTGAGGGCATAGTATGTTGGTCGAGTCCCTGGAGGGTATATCATCAAATCAGACTCATCTTGTAATAAAGGTGTTGACTTAACCGAGCATCATGGTTGGTCGAGTCCCTCGAGACCATGGTGATTCGGAGGCCGAACAAGACAGGAATCACAAGGAGTTATGATCGACAAGAGTTGCCTACCTTTTAGGCTTAGTGTGATTGGTCGAGTCCCTCGAGGTTACACTAAAACGTTGATTGGATCCTGATCCCCACTAGAAGTTTGCCGGAGACTTCCGTTTCACATGCTGAGGGTGTCGCGTGACTCGTTAGTAAAATAGTGGGAGCATATTAAGATAGAAGTCCGTATCTTGATAGTTTATTTCTTGCAAAATATGCATGTTATTCATTTCTGCTACATTTTTATTTTTAGAAAATGTCGCTTTCAAATCCCTTACGTGGCATACTTGATGTCAACTGCCTCACTAGTCCAAATTATACGGATTGGCTCCGTAACTTGAGAATCGTTCTCACGGTAGAGAAAATCGTGTACGTCCTTGATACAGTGATGTATGCGCCCGAAGAAGGGGCAAGCGAGGATGAGATCGCTCGCTACGTGAAGTACATTGATGACTCCACTCTTGCTTAGTGCTATATGTTGGGCTCTATGACTCCTGAGTTACAAAGACAACATAAAAAGATGGATGCCAGATCCATTCTCCTACATGCCCGCAAATTATTTGAGGAACAGGGAAGGACTTAGCGATATGAGATATCCAAGAGCTTTTTCCGTGCTAGGATGACTGAGGGGACACCGGTTCAGAACCATGTCCTAACGATGATTGTGTGGATAGAGAAACTCACAGGTCTAGGAATGGTCCTAGAGGATAACTTATGTGTAGACATTGTGTTTCAGTCCCTATCAGATTTCTTTTCAAAGTTCATAATGAATTTTAATATGAACAAGCTTGAGGTGACTCTCCTAGAGCTCCTTAATATGTTGAGGGAGGTAGAGAGTACTATTAAAAAAGAGAAGCCAGTTCTCTACACTGGTGAGACCAGAAAGAAAAGGAAAACAGAAAGGTCCCTTAAGAAGGGAAAGGGCAAAGGCAAGGGCAGACCAGGTAAAGCAAAGGTTGCTAAGAAAGACCCAGCAATGGACAAAGGCCAGTGCTTCCACTATGGCAAAGATGGGCATTGGAAGAGAAACTGCAAAGAGTACCTTGCAGAAAGGGCGAAACAGAAGCTTGAAGAAGCTTGAGGTACATTCATGATCAATCTCTAATTATCAGATTTTTGTGATAGTGCATTGGTATTGGATACCAATATTGCTTATCACATCTACAATTTATTGTAAATTCTAGCAAAGCCGAGGAGAGATTGGCGAGAGGAATATTGCATAAAGCTTTGTTTATGCTAGACACTACTCCACATATCATGAATGTAAGTGTGTCTAAGAGGAAATGAGATGAGGTGAACAGTGCATACCTATGGCATTGTAGGCTAGGTCACATTCATGAAAGAAGGATTCAAAAGTTACTAAATGATGGATATCTAGATCCATTCGACTATGTGTCATATGCAACTTGTGAGCCTTACCTTCGTGGAAAACTGACCAACTCCCCATTTAGTGGAACTGGAGAGAGAGCCACTGAGCTGTTGGAACTCATACATAGTGATGTATGTGGACCCATGTCAACTCATGCCATTGGTGGTTACTCTTACTTTATTACCTTTACTGATGATTTCTCAAGGTATGGATATGTGCACTTAATGAAGTACAAGTCCGAGGCCTTTGAGAAATTTAGAGAGTATAAGAATGAGGTGGAGAACCAGACTGGAAAGAGTATCAAAGCTCTTCGATCAGATCGAGGAGGTGAGTACTTAAGTACATAGTTTACTCAATTCCTCAAGGACCATGGGATATTATCCCAATGGATACCTCCTTATACACCTCAGCTTAATGGTGTCTCTGGAAGGAGAAATCGTACGCTATTAGACATGGTACGGTCTATGATGAGTTTCGCTAACCTACCCATCTTATTCTAGGGATATGCCCTAGAGACCGCAGTTTACCTTCTGAACATAGTTCCAACTAAGTCAGTAGTATCTACACCATATGAGATATAGAAAGGGAAGAAGCCTGATCTTAAGGTTGTTAAGATTTGGGGCTGCCCTGCCCACGTTAAAAGACACAACCCCGATAAGTTAGAATCAAGGATAGAGCAATGTAAATTTGTGGGATACCCCAAGGAAACTTGTGGGTATTATTTCTATCATCTCGAGGACCAAAAAGGTCTTTGTAACTAAGAGAGCAGTGTTCCTTGAGAAGGAACACATTCTTGGCGGAGATAGTGGGAGAATGATAGAGTTGAGTGAGGTTGGAGAACCAATCTCAAGCACCACTCTACAGCCTGAGTTTGTTCAGGTACCTAATACACAAGTTTCAACTTTATGTAGGTCTGATAGAGTATCCCATCCTCCTGAGAGATATGTGGCACATATTAGAGGAGAGGATGTTGATGATATTGATCCTCAGACCTACGAGGAGGCTATTATGAGTATAGACTCCGGAAAGTGGTAAGAAGCCATGAATTCTAAGATGGATTCTATGTACTCCAATAAGGTTTGGAACCTAGTTGATATGCCCGAAGGTATTGTACCCATCGGTTGCAAGTGGATCTTTAAGATAAAGCAAGGCTAGTGGCTAAGGGGTATCGTCAAAGCTAAGGTGTTGACTATGACAAAACCTTCTTACCCGTAGCAATGCTGAAATCCATCAGAATTCTATTGACTATTGCAGCACACTATGATTATAAGATCTGGCAGATAGATGTGAAAACCACATTCCTTAATGGGAACCTCGAGGAGGAGGTGTATATGATGCAACCTGAGGGATTCGTGTCCAAGAACTGCCCTGATAAAGTGTGTAGGTTGCTTAGATCCATTTATGGACTGAAGAAAGCTTTCCGAAGTTGGAACATAAGATTTGATGAGGCAATTAAATCTTATGACTTCGTTAAGAACGAAGATGAGCCTTGTGTGTACTGGAAGGTAAGTGGGAGCGCTATCACGTTTTTAGTTTTATATGTGGATGACATCCTGATCATTGGGAATGACGTAGGAATGCTACCAACAGTAAAGGCTTGGTTATCTAGACACTTCTTCATGAACGACTTAGGGGAAGTATCCTATACCTTGGGGATTATAATCTATAGAGATAGATCCAAGAGGATGCTTGGCTTATCCCAGTCCAGGTACATAGAAACTATTGTCAAATGGTTTGGCATGAAAAATTCCAAGAGAGGTCTCATACCGATGAGACATGGGATATCGCTTTCTACGAGTATGTCCCCAACGACTCTAGAAGAAAGGGTGAACATAGATATGATACCTTATGCCTCAACAATAGGGTCTATCATGTATGTCATGCTATGTACTAGGCCTGATATAGCGCATGCTCTAAGTGTCACAAGCAGGTATCAGGCGGATCCAGGCTTGGAGCACTGGAAAGCAGTAAAGTGTATCCTTAAGTACTTGAGAAGGACTAAGGATCTTTTACTAGTATATGAAGGTAATAGACTTAAGGTTGAAGGCTACACTGACTCAAGTTTTCAGTCTGATGTCGATGATAGCAAGGCAAATTCAGGGTATGTGTACACCTTGAATGGAGGAGCAGTGTGCTGGAAGAGTTCTAAGCAAGATACCACTGTTGACTCGACCACAGAGGTGGAGTACATTGCTGCATTAGATGCTGCAAAGGAGGGAGTTTGGGTGAAGAAGTTCATCACAAATTTGGGAGTCGTGCCGAGTAGCGAGGAGTCGACTTCCTTATATTGCGACAACTATGGGGCGATTACTCAAATAAGGGAACCCGGGTCTCATCAGAAGTGTTCTAAGGAGGTTCCAACTTATCAGAGATATCTTAACCCGAGGAGATGTAGCAGTGGAAAGAGTTCCATCCGAAGATAACATTGTAGATCCACTAACAAAGCAGTTGTCTCAGATTGTCTTTGAGCGTCATAGGGGTCTGCTGAGGATCAGACACATAGGTGATTGGCTTTAGGTCAAGTGGGAGATTGCTAGTCATAGGTGCCCAGCAAGCCAATCACGTGAGTGATGGCACATGTGACTTGATACAGAATCTTTTTTCTTATTATATTTTGGCGTATATTGTTAGGATCAAGAGCACTAAGAGGGGGGGGGGGGGGGGGGGGGAGGGTGAATTAGTGCAGTGGAAATCTTTCTACGATTAAAAAAATGTTCGAACAATAAAAGTGATTTCGGTGTGAAAGCCGATTCTAAGATTACTTTAACTTAAGATCAAGCGAGATGATGTTAAAGTAAATCTATGAAGGCGGTTTGCAGTTATGATGAAAATCAGAATATAAGCGCAAACTGAAATACGACGTTCGTACAATAAAACTGATTTGCGTCTAAACGCCGATTCGGAAAGCACTAAACTTTGAACCACGTTCGTAAAAGCACAGAAGGCAGTAAGCTATTGAGGAGGTTTGCAGTAAGGATAAGATGCTCAAAGTAAATGCAAACCGAGATTTAGAGTGGTTCGGTCAATCTTGACCTACTCCACTTTTGGCTTCCTCCACCGATGAGGTCACCGACGTCAACTAGAAGCCTTCCTTCAATAGGCGAAGGACAACCACCCTTTTACAGTTTCACTCCTTTTGATGGGCTTAGGAGACAACCCTTACAGAATTTTCTCTCCTCTCTTTAAAGCTCAGAACTTGGAAGAAAAGAGGGAGAAGAACTTTTGGCCTTTACAACAATTTTGAGCTCTAAAAATCATAGAACAAGATCAGGATTTCGATGTAAGTTGTGTGTTATTTCAATGCTGAATGGGTGGGGTATTTATAGGCCCCAACCCAGTTCAAATTTGGAGCTCAAAACTGTCGATTCCCGAATTTTCGGGATCTAGCGGTTGTACCTCCTGACTAAGGTGGTTGCACCGCCTGGTAGAGCTCGAAGACTGAGCTCAGGCAGTGCCACCTCCTATTAGGGGAGGTTACACCACCTAGTCTCGCTTGGAGACTGAGCCCAAGTGGTGCCACCTCCTGGCTGGGGCGGTTGCACCGCCCAGTCTCGCTCGGAGACTTAGCCCAGGCGGTGCCACCTCTTGGCTTGGGCAGTTCAATCGCCTGGCAGAGATCAGGGTCCGAATGGGTTGATCCATTCGGCCCAATTTGGGTTTTTTAGGGGCCTAATTGCCCCAAGATTAAGTTAATGGGATCACCTCCCATTTCCAACTTAATCATTATGCTAACTACGATATTTCCTAAGATATTTACTATAACTTGCTCCGGTGCGTCAATCGCTTCTTCTGGCGAGCTTCCGGCGAACTTCCGTTTATCATCCGATGAACCCTCGGTGATGCTCCTATGGACTTTCGGCAAACTCCTGGACTTGCGACGATCTATTTGGCAAGTTCCGATGAGCTTCTTTGGAAAGCTCATGGACTTCTCGGATTTATTCCCGCAGAACCTCCGACGACTGTCCGAACTTCCGTCGAACTCTCGAACTCCCAACGTGATCATTGTCTTGACTCTGGCGCAACTCCTGCTGCATATCTTACTTTCATCGTAGTTAATCCTGCACACTTAAAACAAAACTTGGATCGAGACAATTAATCCTAAGCAATTAACCAAGTTGTCCAGCATGTCATTGGTCCCTCGACGCTTCGTCCAATTCTTCGGTGCATCATCCTCTCCTGCAGCCTATTGCCAATCGGCCAGTTGACTCTGCAACTCCGATATCCTTGGCACAATACCCGCTCTTCTTGGCCCGATGCCCGAGTCCACGACCCGAAGCCTTCTGTCAATACGTCGACCTTTCCACCGACCTGACGTCCAATCTTCTGACATGTTCCTTCGGCACAACATGAATTTCCTATTTTAATTGTCTCATCCTGATCGAAGCATCCTGCGTCACTCAAAACACAGATTAACTCATAAACATATATCAAGTAGTTTCATCATCAAAATATGAGATTCAACAATCTCCCCCTTTTTGATGATGACAACCACTTGATGATGGAGTTAAACTTAACTCAGTCATTGCAATATTCATCATGAATACTTGCAACACGTCATCATGAACTTATGCATAAACTTATGCATAACATCATACTTCTCCCCCTTTGTCATCAACAAAAAGGAGAAGTCCAACTATTCTTGTGTTTGGAATATTAGTTTAACTTATTGCATGAAAAACATAATATCAAGTTTTATCATCATGCAGTTTTGAAGCCAGAAAATTTAGCAAATGTTACATCATGCTTAGAACATTCAAGCTATCAAGTTTTAGATATGCAAGTTTTACAGCATACAAGATAGCACTTTTAGAACATGCAAGCTAGCAATGTTACAACATTTTAGAACTTGCAAGCTAGCAATTTAGAGATGTTCAAGAAGGCGGCTCTTGCTTCTTAAAATATGCAAGTTGCAAGCTAGCAAATTTTTGCTTCCTTTGCAATGTTTAAGCTCACAATTTTGCTTCCATTGCAAGGTGTAAGTTTAGCATGTTTAATTTTCTTGAGATAACAACTATTTGCTTCTCTTTATACTACAAGCTAGCAATTTTTACGATATGCAAGTTTTACTACATACAAACTAGCAAAAATTTCGAAAGCAAATGCAAGATAGCTTTCTTGTTAAGCTTATGATTCTTGCTTTCTATTGCAATGTGCAAGTTGCAAGTTTTGCTTCTTGAGATAGGCAAGATAGAACTTTTGTAATTTTTGTTTGGCAAGCTTGTGATGTTCAAGATAACAAGCTCTTTCTTCTCTTTTGAGAAGTGTCATTTTTGTTTTCTTTGCAAAATGCAAGCTAGCAAAATGCCAAACTAGCAAGAGATAATGTTTTACATGAGGCAAGCAAACAATTTGGCAAGTGTTACATTTGCATCTTCTCTTTAGAGGAGTGTAATTTTTGCTTTCATCTTGAATTGTGTAAGCTAGCTAGTTTGCCTCTTTTCATGATGTCCACGCTAGAAATTCTTGCTCCCCCTTTGTCATTGTCAAAAAGAAGGGAAGATCCTTTTTTCAATTTTCAGATTATGACAAAGGTAAGTATCAATTTTATTTATGCATCATTATATATTCAAATTAAAACATACACAATTTTAAAAACCTTATTTTTCATGCACGATACCGAAAAATAAATCAATCATCATTAATGGGTATATCATGCATGATACTCAAACATTAAAATTTTTAAGCATTTATCAACATGTTGATCATGATACCAAACATTCATCATTTAAAGCATTCATGATACATATCATATGCAATACATCATGTACATCATTGTCATAAGTATTGCATACATCATTTCAAATTCATGAATATTTCATCATTGCATGCATCATGCCAAATCATAAAATATACAATCATCATTAATGCATGATTCCCAATCATCATTTATTTTGTAACATGATGGTACCAAATTTGTCAAATTACATCCTACCATACATGATCGAAACTTCTTATCTGTATACATCAAAACAAATTAATGAATATTTCATGTATTCATATTATCACATGAAGCATACAAGACAACAATGCAAAGAAATCATGTCATGAATAATATCAATGTGAAAATTTAGCAAAGATCACATGATACAATCGCAAAGCATGATATAATTATGCGATATATCATGAGATGATAATTTATCATATCAATGAAAGATATCAATGAGGATCAATTGTTAAGATCAATTCGTGAATACCAAAGATATGATTCATGGTTCATTAAATTTCTTCTTAACAAGTTCACGATCAAGATTCATATAATTCATAATAAAGCAAATTGATGTACAATCATGAAATATATGATATCAAGGCTCATGATTCATTTGAAAAGATATAGCACAAATAGCAACTTGAAACATTCTTATCAAGATCACATTTTAAAATATTCCAAGTATCAAGATATCAATATGACACTTCATTGAATTCTGAGAAATCAAAAGACAAGTTACACTTCATTTGAAGAATTCCGTTTTGATAAATGTAGGGAGCATAATGAACGATCTTGATTTATAAAGAACTTCATGTTATAATTATCAAGATCATGATTTTAATAATTATTTTCTTTAGCAAAGAATCACAAAAGCACTTTATTTTTGCATAAGAAATCTTATTGTATTATGATTTATAAATTCTTTCTCTACACATGAATCATAGGAGATATGTATGTGAAACAAATCTTTGCAAATAAAAACACTATCATCCATATTTCAAGATGGAATTTATAAGCAGGAATCATTTCATCAAATCCATTTCAGAAAAATATTTTTCATAAGTGTATGAGAAAATCCGATTGTTAGGATACCAATTGTTAAGCAAATCCGAAAATGAAATTAACACTTTCATGCATTCAGACAAGATTTTGCTATAGATTTTCAAGTTCAATCATGAAGATAAAACATGCTCATGATCATAAAAATTTTTGTATCCAAAATACATAATTTCCAACATGTTATTAAGGCATGTAATAGTGTAAAATCATCATGGCAATTAAGTGATTTGAACATTGAATCAAGAAAGTCCGAAAAATAATCTTAACAAGTTCATGCATTCGAGCACATTTTTGCCATAGTTTTTCAAATACACTCATGAAAATAACACATGCTTATCATCATGTATAGCTTAAAATCTCATGCAAAAATTGTTAATCAAAATATTTAATTACATCATTATGCATTTCTTCAAATCAAACATGATTTTTTTTAATCAAAATCATTTTATTTGTTCATCATAAAATATGTAATATTATCATTTTCGAAATTACTTAGCATGATCATAATTTTTTTAAAACATGTAATTTTTAAGAAAATTAATTCTAAACTAAAAAAGAAAATACATCATGAAAGCATCAAGTAATTTCAAAATAAATTAGGGGGATTTCAATTACCTCATCATTGAAAGCGATTAAGGCATAGTTTGCCACATCGCCTTTCTTGATTTTTTCCTCGTCTTCGGAGGAGCTCGATTCATCCCACTTTGTGTTCTTCTTTGGCCTCTTCCTTCGTTCAAGTTTATTGTTTATTTTAGATTTTTTTTTAATAAACTTATTAAGATTTAGTGTTCGAAGTTCAAGTTCATCATTGTCCTCATCACTTGAGTCATCGCTCAAGTGGTATTCATTTGTCCGGAGTTCCAAATCCTTCCTGTTCTTTGGAAGGTGATTTTATTTATCATGTTCATCATGTGCATTGTGCACCATTTCATATGTCATCAACGAACCAATTAGTTCTTCAAGTGGTAAATTGTTTAGGTTTTTAGCTTCTTGTATTGCAATTACTTTTGAATCCCACTTCTTAGAAAGAGAACGCAAAATCTTGTTTATGAGTTCAAAATCCGAAAAACATTTTCCAAGAGCTCTTAAATTATTGACGACATCCGCGAAACGGGTGTACATGTCGCCTATAGTCTCGCTTGGTTGCATTCGAAAAAGCTCAAAATCATGCAATAAAATATTAACTTTTGAGTCTTTGACTCTACTAGTTCCCTCGTGCGTGATTTCAAGTGTTCGCTAAATATCAAAAGCCGTTTCGCATGTAGAAATCCGATTGAACTCATTTTTGTCCAAAGCGCAAAATAAGGCATTCATAGCCTTTGCGTTTAAAGAAAAATACTTCTTCTCCAAATCCGACCATTCGTTCATCGGTTTAGAGGGAAGTTGAAAATCATTTTCAACGATATTCCATAAATCCAAATTCATAGAAATCAAGAAAACTCTCATTCGAGTTTTCCAATAAGTGTAGTCCAATCCGTTAAACAACGGTGGACGAACAACTGATAAACCCTCTTGAAAGCCATGAAGAGCCATTTCTCTCGGGTGTAAATCCGAAATGAGAAATACCGGGCTCTGATACCAATTGTTAGGATCATGATCACTAAGAGGGGGGGGGGGGGGGGGGGTGAATTAGAGCAGTGGAAATCTTTCTACGATTAAAAAACGTTCGAACGATAAAAGCGATTTCGGTGTGAAAGCCGATTCTAAGATTACTTTAACTTAAGATCAAGCGAGATGACGTTAAAGTAAATCTATGAAGGCAGTTTGCAGTTATGATGAAAATCAGAATATAAGCACAAACTGAAATACGACGTTCATCCAATAAAACTGATTTGCGTCTAAACGCCGATTCGGAAAGCACTAAACTTAGAAACACATTCGTAAAAGCACAGAAGGCAGTAAGCTATTGAGGAGGTTTGCAGTAAGGATAAGATGCTCAAAGTAAATGCAAACCGAGATTTAGAGTGGTTCAGTCAATCTTGACCTACTCTACTTTTGGCTTCCTCCACCGACGAGGTCACCGATGTCAACTAGATGCCTTCCTTCAATAGGCGAAGGCCAACTACCCTTTTACAGTTTCACTCCTTTTGACGGGCTTAGGAGACAACCCTTACAAAATTTTCTCTCCTCTCTTTAAAGCTCTGAACTTTGGAAAAAAGAGGGAGCAGAATTTTTGGCCTTTACAACAATTTTGAGCTCTAAAAATCATAAAACAAGATCAGGATTTCGGTGTAAGTTGTGTGTTATTTCAGTGCTGAATGGGTGGGGTATTTATAGGCTCCAACCCAGTTCAAATTTGGAGCTCAAAACTGTCAATTCTCGAAATTCCGGGATTTGGCGGTTGCACCTCCTGACTGAGGCGGTTGCACCTGTTAGGATCGAGAGCACTAAGAGGGGGGGGGGGGGGGGGGGGTGAATTAGTGTAGTGAAAAACTTTCTGCGATTAAAACCGAAAGCTGCGTTTGAACGATAAAGACAACTCTGTATGAAAGTTGATACTAAGCAAGGTTACAATCAATCTATGCAGGTAGTTTGCAGCTATGATGAAAACCAGAATATCGACGCAAACTGAAATCGACGTTCGTACGAAGAAACAGATTTACGTCTAAGTGCCGATTCGTAAATCACTTGATTAGATAAGATGCAGTTTAAGCAGAAGTATAAAGGCAGTGTGCTGCTATTGTATAGCTCAAAAAGTAATATGCAAAAAGCATATTTACGTCTAAACGCAGATTTACGTCTAAACGCAGATTTACGTCTAAACGCAGATTTACGTCTGTACTTTAAAACTCGTTTGTAAAATCGCAGAAGACAGTATGCAGTTGAAATCAAGACGTAAACGTAAACTGAAATCTGATGATTGTACGAGGAAAGTCGATTTACATCTAAATGCAGTTTTACGTCTAAATGCATATTTTCGTCTAAACCTTAAAACTCGTTCGTAAAATTGCAGAGGGCAGTAAGCTATTGAGAAGTTTGCAATGAAGGTAAAATACTCAAAGAAAATGCAAACCGAGATTTAGAGTGGTTCGGTCAATCTTGACCTACTCCACTTTTGGCTTCCTCCACCGACGAGGTCACCGACGTCAACTAGAGACCTTCCTTCAATAGGCAAAGGCCAACCACCCTCTTACATATTCACTCCTTTTGACGGGCTTAGGAGACAACCCTTACAGAAGTTTTCTCTCCTCTCTTTACAACTCAAACTTGAAGAATAGAAAGAGGAGAACTAGCAGTTTTGAGCTCTAAGAAACACAGAAAGACAGCAAGATTTTGAGTGTGTGTTCTGTGCTTTCAGTGCTGAATGGGTGGGGTATTTATAGGCCCCAACCCAGTTCAAATTTGGAGCTCAATTCTGTCAATTCCCGGAATTCCGGGATCAGGCGGTTGCACCTCCTGACTGGGGCGGTTGCACCGCCTGGCAGAGCTCAAAGACTAAGCCTCTGGGCGGTGCCACCTCTGTCAGGGGCGGTTGCGCCTCTCTGCCAGAGCTCGAAGACCGAGCTCAAGCGGTTGCACCACCTGATTGGAGAGGTTGCACCGCCTGGCAGAGCTCGAAACTTGAGCTCTGGCGGTGCTACCTCCTGACAGAGGAGGTTGCACCGCCCAGTCTTGCTCGGAGACTGAGCCCTGGGCGGTTGCACCTCTTGGCTGGGGCGGTTGCACCGCCCAGTCTCGCTGGGAGACATAGCCTGGGCGGTGCTACCTCCCTGCATGGGCGGTTGCACCTCCCACAGGAACCTGGGTCCGAATGGGTTGAACCATTCGACCCAATTTGAGTTCTTCAGGGGCCCAATTGCCCCAGGATTAAGCTAATGGGATCACCTCCCATTTCTAACTTAATCAAAGTGCTAACTACGATTATTTCCTAAGACATATTCTGCAGCTTGCTTCGGTGCATCACTCGCTTTTTCCGGCGAGTTTCCGGGAACTTTCGTCGATCATCCGATGAACCCTCAGTGATGCTCCTGCGGACTTCCGGCAAACTCCTGGACTGCAACGATCCACTTGGCAAGTTCCGACGAGCTCCTTTGGCATGCTTCTGGACTTCTCGGATTTGTTCCCGCAGAACCTCCGACGACTGTCTAAACTTCCGTCGAGCTCTCGAACTCCCAACGTGATCATTGTCATGACTCCGGCGCAACTCCTGCTGCATGTCTTTCTTCCATCGTAGTTAATCCTGCACACTCAAAACAAAAACTTTGATCGAGACAATTAGTCCTAAGCAATTAACCAAGTTGTCCGGCATGTCATTGGTCCCTCGACGCTTCGTCCGATTCTTCGACGCATCGTCCTTTCCTGCAGCCTATTGCCCAATCAGCCAGTTGACTCCGCAACTCTGATATCCTTGGCACAATACCCACTCTTCTTGGCTCGATACCCGAGTCGACGACCCGAAGCCTTCTGTCGATACGTCAACCGATCCATTGGCCCGACGTCGAATCTTCTGACATGTTCCTCCGGCACAACATGATGTTCCTACTTTAATTGTCTCATCCTGATCGAAGCACCCTACATCACTCAAAACACAGATTAAATCATTAACATATATCAAGTAGTTTCATCATCAAAATACGAGTTTCAACAATCTCCCCCTTTTTGATGATGACAACTACTTGATGACGGAGTTAAACTTAACTCCCGGAGTTTAAACAAACTCCCCCTATCAATATGTCATATTGATAGAAACTCTTAGATTCAGAAATCTAAGCAACATGTCATCATAAACAGAGTTAACCTTAACTCCTAGAGTTTAAACAAACTCCCCCTATCAATATGCCATATTGATAGAAACTCTTGGATTCAAAAATCCAAGCAACATGTCATCATAAACTTATGCATAACATGTCATGTCATCAACATACTTCTCCCCCTTTGTCATCAACAAAAAGGAGAAGTACCACAATCAAGTGTTTGTGATGTAAGTTTAACTCATTAAATGAAAAACATAATATCTATTGTTACCATCATACAAGTTTGCAGCCAGAAAATTTAGCAAATGTTACATCATGCTTAGAACATTCAAGCTATCAAGTTTTAGATATGCAAGTTTTACGGCATACAAGATAGCACATGCAAGCTAGCAATGTTACAACATTTTAGAACTTGCAAGCTAGTAGTTTAGAGATATTCAAGAAGGCAACTCTTGCTTCTTGAAATATGCAAGTTGCAAGCTAGCAAATTTTTGCTTCCTTTGCAGTGTTAGCTTTTGATATCGTAACACAACTATTTCAAGTGTTTATTAATTGTAGCATTTCATCATATGGCATGATATCGACATGTAAAGCTGTGAAGCAAGATTTTGATATCATTTCATGATGTACACATTTCGAATATTTTAGCAAGTGTAGCATTGCATCACATGGTAAGATATCAGCTCGTACGATGCAAATTTTTGTTTGATATCTTGATACAGGGCATATAGCAATGATAGCAATCATATATTTCTTGGTGATGCAAGTATGGCTTAATCATAGCATCAGTGATAGCAACCATATCAACATCAGTGATAGCAAACATATCAACATCAGTAATAGCAACCATATCATCATTAGTGATAGCAAACATATCAGCATCAGTGATAGCAACCATTAGTGATAGCAAACATATCAATTCATATATTTCTCCCCCTTTGTCATCAACAACAAGGAGAACGATATAAGCAAACTTTATATATAAGTGCGATGCCATAAGTTGGTTCATGTCATTTTTCAATACTGAGTGATAGGATACCAATTATGCAAACATCTCGAGGAAAACATGACATAGAGATAGCTTTTATTGCTTCTTCCTTTTATAAGAGGGAATCATCAGATATGTTTTTCGAAAAATATTTTTCACATGATAAGTGCATTTGCTAGATGATTCCATATGTCAAAAATCAATGATGTGAATTAAACTTGATATGACATATGCTTGTTAAATTCGGAAGAGGATAATGTATCAAGAAAATCCAATTGTTATGATCAAGAAAATCCAAAAATGAAATTTGACACTTTCATGCATTCGGACAGGGTTTTACTAGAGATATTCAATTACAATCATGAAGGTAAAACATGCTTATTATCATGGAAATTTTTGTATTCAAGCACATAATTTCCAACATGTAATCATGGCAAGTAATTGTGTAAAATCATTATGGCAATCAAGTGATGTGATCATTTAATCAAAAAAGTCCGAAAAATAATTTTAACACGTTTAATCATTCGGACATATTTTTGGCATAGTTTTTCAAATATAATCATGAAGATAAGGCATGCTCATCATCATGGTAGTATGATAGCAAGTTTACCATATACAGGCTAGCAAAAAATTTCTACATTTTAAGGCCCGCAAGCTAGCAATTTTGAGATGTTCAAGAAAGCAACTCTTGCTTCTTGAAATATAAGTTTTGCTAGATGTGCAAGATAACTTTTTGCTTCTTGAGATAGGCAAGATAGCATTCCTTGGTGATGTTCAATATAGCTAAGTTCTACATCATGCAAGCTAGTGAATTTTATAACATTTTAGAACATGCATAATCACCAAAGCATCATAAATTTTAATGATGTGCAAAATTACAAATTTTGCATGATTGCATTTGTGTGTCTTGAGATTTGCAAGATAGCACTTCTTGGTGATGTTCAAGATAGCAATTTCTTCTCTTTTGAGAAGTGCAATTTTTGCTTTCTTCTTGAATTAGCTATCTCCCCTTTTGTCATTGTCAAAAAGAAGGGAAAAACCCTTTACATCAATTTTTAAATCATGACAAAGGTTAGTATCAATCTCATTTGTGCATCATTATATTTTCAAATTAAAACATGCACATTTTCAAAACATATAAACTCATTATTATATGCATGATTCCAAATCATCATTCATATTATTTCAATCATTGTTTCACTCATCACTATAGCTTATCATGCATAATATGTAAAACCATCTAACATGATATAAACATTTATTTATTTAATTTTTTAAGCATTCATGATACACATCATACATTATCATAATAAAAAGCATATGCATCATTCCAAATCATAAATATTTCAAATCATCATGGTATTAATTTGTCACATTGCATCCTACCATGCATGATCGAAACTTCTCATTTGCATACATCAAAATAAATTCATGAATATCTCATGCATTCATATCATCACTTGAGGAATATTGAAAAGAAATAATTGGGTGATGAGATAAATATTTCATGAATACAAAGAATTGCATAAAAATCATATCATGAATACAAGGAATACAAGTCACAATCATTCAAGAGAAAAATCATTATTCATTTTCAATTCATTCAATTTGATAAATCAAGATCATGATTTTGATAAAACTCATTTCAAATTTAAATCATCAAAATCATTTTTATGGCTCACAAAATTTATAACATAAATAGATTCATGATTTCATTGATAATATATTTTTCCCCTTGTTTCATTTTAAGTGATCGATTTCATGTTAGCATGCCTTTTCATTTATGAAAACATGCATCAATTTTTTTAAAGCCACTGTTATTATCATGAAAATCGATAATCCATAAATATCAAGAATCATCATAATTTCAAAAATATATACGCATTATTCATAACTTCAAATTGAACATGATTTCATATACTCAAAATCGAGAAATAACAATGGAAATCAACATGATACACATTATTACTTCTCAATCATATATAGCATGATTTCATATGGTATTTTTAATCAAAATCATTTTGTTTATCATAAACATGCAATTTTCATGATTATTTTCAAAATTACTAGAATGATAAGCATGATTCCTAATTGTTTGTATTTTCATTATAAAATTATTAAACATGTAATTTTCAAGAAAATTAAATAAAAAAGAAAAATGCTTTATGAAAAGCATCATGTAATTTCAAAGTAAATTAAAGGCATTTTGATTACCTCAGCGTCGAAAGGCGTAAAGGCGTAGTTTGCCACCTCGCCTTTGTTGATTTTCTCCTCGTCTTCGGAGGAGCTTGATTCATCCCAATTTTTGTTCTTCTTCTTGCGTTCAAAGCAAGTAGTTCCGTTCATTTTACTTTTTAATTCTTGTTTCATTTGTAGTTGAAGTTTACCATCACTTGAGCTTATGCTCAAGTGGTCTTCAAATGTTCTATGTCCCAAATCCTTCCTATTCTTTGGAAGATGGTTCTCAAGTTCTTCACGTGCATTGCATGTCATTTCATATGTGATCAATGAACCAATTAGTTCTTCAAATGGAAATTGGTTCAAGTTTTTCGATTCTTGAATAGGAGTAACTTTTGAATCCCAAGTTTTAGAAAGTGAGCGCAAAACTTTGTTAACGAGTTCAAAATCCGAAAAACTTTTACCAAGTGATTTTAAACCATTGACGACATCCGTAAAACAGGTGTACATGTCAACAACGGTTTCGCTTGGTTTCATATGAAAAAGCTCGAAATCATGCGGTAAAATATTAACTTTCGAGTCTTTGACTCTACTAGTTCCCTCGTGCGTGATTTCAAGTGTTCGCCAAATGTCAAAAGCCGTTTCGCACAAAGAAACCCGATTGAACTCATTTTTGTCCAAAGCGCAAAATAAGGCATTCATAGCCTTTGCGTTTAAAGAAAAATACTTCTTCTCCAAATCCGAACATTCGTTCATCGGTTTAGAGGGAAGTTGAAAACCGTTTTCAACGATATTCCATAAATCCAGATTCAGAGAAATCAAGAAAACTCTCATTCGAGTTTTCCAATAAGTGTAGTCCAATCCGTTAAAGAACGGTGGACGAAAGATTGAAAAGCCCTCTTGATAGCTATGAAGAGTCATTTCTCTCGGGTGTAAGTCCGAAATGAGAAATACCGGGCTCTGATACCAATTGTTAGGATCGAGAGCACTTAGAGGGGGGGGGTGAATTAGTGCAGCGGAAAACTTTCTACGATTAAAACCGAAAGCTGCGTTTGAATGATAAAGACAACTCTGTATGAAAGTTAATACTAAGCAAGGTTACAGTCAATCTATGCAGGCAGTTTGCAGCTATGATGAAAACCAGAATATCGGCGCAAACTGAAATCGACGTTCGTACGAAGAAACAGATTTACGTCTAAGTGTCGATTCGTAAATCACTTGATTAGATAAGACGCAGTTTAAGCAGAAGTATAAAGACAGTGTGCTGCTATTGTACAGCTCAAAAAGTAATATACAAAAAGCAAATTTACGTCTAAACACAGATTTACGTCTAAACGCAGATTTACGTCTGAACTTTGAAACTCGTTTGTAAAATCGCAGAAGGCAGTATGCAGTTGAAATCAAGACGTAAATGTAAACTGAAATCTGATGATTGTACGAGGAAAGTCGATTTACGTCTAAATGCAGATTTTCGTCTAAACCTTGAAACTTGTTCGTAAAATTGCATAGGGCAGTAAGCTATTGAGAAGTTTGCAGTGAAGGTAAAATACTCAAAGGAAATGCAAACCGAGATTTAGAGTGGTTCGGTCAATCTTGACCTACTCCACTTTTGGCTTCCTCCACCGACGAGGTCACCGACGTCAACTAGAGACCTTCATTCAATAGGCGAAGGCCAACCACCCTCTTACAGATTCACTCCTTTTGACGGGCTTAGGAGACAACCCTTACAGAAGTTTTCTCTTCTCTCTTTACAACTCAAACTTGAAGAATAGAAAGAGGAGAACTAGCAGTTTTGAGCTCTAAGAAACACAGAAAGACAGCAAGATTTCGAGTGTGTGTTCTGTGCTTTCAGTGCTGAATGGGTGGGGTATTTATAGGCCCCAACCCAATTCAAATTTGGTGCTCAATTCTGTCAATTCCCAGAATTCCGGGATAAGGCGGTTGCACCGCTTGGCAGAGATCGAAGGCTGAGCCTCTGGGCGGTGCCACCTCTGTCAGGGGCGGTTGCACCTCTCTGCCAGAGCTCGAAGACCAAGCTCAGGCGGTTGCACCGCCTGACTGGAGAGGTTGCACCGCCTGGCAGAGCTCGAAACTTGAGCTCTGGCGGTGCTACCTCCTGACAGAGGAGGTTGCACCGCCCAGTCTTGCTCGGAGACTGAGCCCTGGGTGGTTGCACCTCTTGGCTGGGGCGGTTGCACCGCCCAGTTTCGCTGGGAGACATAGCCTGCATGGGCGGTTGCACCTCCCACAGTAACCTGGGTCCGAATGGGTTGAACCATTCGACCCAATTTGAGTTCTTCAGGGGCCCAATTGCCCCAGGATTAAGCTAATGGGATCACCTCCCATTTCTAACTTAATCAAAGTGCTAACTACGATTATTTCCTAAGACATATTCTGCAGCTTGCTTCGGTGCGTCACTCGCTTCTTCCGGCGAACTTCCGTCGATCATCCGATGAACCCTCGGTGATGCTCCTGCGGACTTCCGTCAAACTCCTGGACTACGACAATCCACTTGGCAATTTCCGACGAGCTCTTTTGGCAAGCTTCTGGACTTCTCGGATTTGTTCCCGCAGAACCTCCGACGACTGTCCGAACTTCCGTCGAGCTCTCGAACTCCCAACGTGATCATTGTCATGACTCCGGCGCAACTCCTGCTGCATGTCTTTCTTCCATCGTAGTTAATCCTGCACACTCAAAACAAAAACTTTGATCAAGACAATTAGTCCTAAACAATTAACCAAGTTGTCCGGCATGTCATTGGTCCCTCGACGCTTCGTCCGATTCTTCGGCGCATCGTCCTATCCTGCAGCCTATTGCCCAATCGGCCAGTTGACTCCGCAACTCTGATATCCTTGGCACAATACCCGCTCTTCTTGGCCCGATGCCCGAGTCCACGACCCGAAGCCTTCTGTCGATACGTCAACCGATCCATCGGCCCGACGTCCAATCTTCTGACATGTTCCTCCGGCACAACATGATGTTCCTACTTTAATTGTCTCATCCTGATCGAAGCACCCTGCATCACTCAAAACGCAGATTAAATCATAAACATATATCAAGTAGTTTCATCATCAAAATATGAGATTCAACAGCACCGCTTGGCAGAGCTCGAAGACTGAGCCTCTAGGCGGTGCCACCTCCTGTCAGGGACGGTTGCACCTCCTGCCAGAGCTCAAAGACCGAGCTCAGGTGGTGCCACCGCCTAACTGAGGCGGTTGCACCTCCTGCCAGAGCTCGAAGACCGAGCTCAAGCGGTGCCACCTCCTGTCCGGGGAGGTTGCACCGCCCAGTCTCGCTTGGAGACTGAGCCCAGGCGGTGCCACCTCCTGGCTGGGGCGGTTGCACCGCCCAGTCTCGCTCGGAGACTTAGCCCAGGCGGTGCCACCTCCTGGCTTGGGCGGTTCAACTGCCGGGAAGAGATCAGGGTCCGAATGGGTTGATCCATTCGGCCCAATTTGGGTTTTTCAAGGGCCCAATTGCCCCAAGATTAAGTTAATGGGATCACCTCTCATTTCCAACTTAATAATTATGCTAACTACGATATTTCCTAAGATATTTACTGCTACTTGCTCCGGTGCGTCAATCGCTTCTTCCTGTTGAATCTCGTATTTTGATGATGAAACTACTTGATATATGTTTATTATTTAATCTGCGTTTTGAGTGACGCAGGATGCTTCGATCAAGATGAGACAATTAAAGCAGGAAAATCATGTTGTGCCGAAGGAACATGTCAGAAGATTGGACGTCGGGCCGGTGGATCGGTCGACGTATCGACAGAAGGCTTCGGGCCGTGAACTCGGGCATCGGGCCAAGAAGAGCGGGTATTGTGCCAAGGATATCGGAGTTGCGGAGTCAACTGGCCGATTGGGCAATAGGCTGCAGGAGAGGACGATGCGCCGAAGAATCGGACAAAGCGTCGAGGGACCAATGACATGTCGGACAACTTGGTTAATTGCTTAGGATTAATTGTCTCGATCGAAGTTTTGTTTTGTTGTGCAGGATTAACTATGATAACGATGAAGACATAAAGCGAAACAAAGTGTCGGAGTCAAGCGCGAAGGATTTGTTGCGAGTTCGAGAGTTCGACGGAAGTCCGAAGGTTCGTCGGGAATGCTACCGGAACTAGCCGAGAATGAGTTGGGAGCTTGCCGAAGGGTTTTTCGGAAGCTCGCCGGAAGGTTCGTTGGAAGTTCACGGAGCTCGCCGAGAAAGATCGGAGCTTGCCGACGAAGCTCGTTGGAACTCGCTAAGATCAAATCGTGAAGTCTAGGAGCTTGCCGGGAGTCCGCAGAATGGTTTCCGAGAGTTCATCGGAAGACCGCCGGAAGTTTGCCGGAAGCTCGCTAGAAGAAGTCTTGACTTGCGGACTTTGTAATAGCTTAGAAAATGTCTTTAAATTCATAGTTAGCACGTTAATTAGGGTTAGGATTAGGTGTTAATCCTATAACCCAAGTAGGGGCCAATTAGGCCCAAGTTCGGACTGGTTTGGACCAAGTTTGGAGCCAAACCAAGTGAGCTGGAATAGTAAAAGAGGTGCAACCGCCCCAGCCAGGAGGTGCAACCGCCAGGGCTGTGAGGTTGGGAGGTGCAACCGCCCCAGCCAGGAGGTGCAACCGCCAGGGCTGCGAGGCTGGGAGGTGCAACCGCCCCAGCCAAGAGGTGCAACCGCCCAGAGCTCAGTCTTCGAGCTAGACTGGGCGGTGCAACCTCCTCTGTCAAGAGGTTGCACCGCCAGAGCTCAAGTTTCGAGCTCTGCCAGGCGATGCAACCACCGAGCTCAGTCTTCGAGCTCAGGCAGAGAGGTGCATCAGCCTGAGCTCAGTCTCGAGCTCTGCCAGGTGATGCAACCACCGAGCTCAGTCTTCGAGCTCTGGCAGAGAGGTGCATCAGCCTGAGCTCAGTTTCGAGCTCTGCCAGGTGATGCAACCACCGAGCTCAGACTTCGAGCTCTGCCAGGCGGTGCAACCACCGAGCTCAGTCTTCGAGCTCTGCCAGGTGATGCAACCATCGAGCTCAGTCTTCGAGCTCTGGCAGAGAGGAGCAATCGCCTGAGCTCAGTCTTCGAGCTCTGCCAGGCGGTGCCACCTCTCCAGTCAAGAGGTGCAACCGCCTGATCCCAGAATTCTGGGATTTGATCGATTTGATCGTTTTGAGCTCGAATTTTGAATTGGGTTGGGGCCTATAAATACCCCACCCATTCAGCACTGAAAAGATACAGACCTACACTGAAATCTTGATCTTTTCTGTGATTCTAAGAGCTCAAAATTGTTGTAAAGCCTTTAAGTCTCCTCCTTCTGTTCTTCAAGTTTTCAGTTGTAAAGTGAGGAGAGAAAGGTCTATAAAGGTTGTCTCCTGAGCCTGTCAAAAGGAGAGAAATTGTAAAAGGGCAGTTTGGCCTTCGCCTATTGAAGGAAGGCCCCTAGTTGACGTCGGCAACCTCGTCGGTGGAGGAAGCCAAAAGTGGAGTAGGTCAAGGCTGACCGAACCACTCTAAATCTCTGGTTTGCGTTTATTTTCGAGCACTTTATCATTACTGCAAACCTCCTTCATTACTACTGCTCTCTGCGCTTTCACGAACAAGTTCTAAGTGCTGTTCTTCCGAATCTGCATTCAGACGTAAATTCGTATTTTCATACATTACAGTTTACGTTTACGTTTGATTCTGTAGAACTGTCTTCCGTGCTTTTACGAACGAGCTTCTTTGTAGTTTACACTTACATTTTGATCCTATTGATAACTGCAAACTGTCCTCTATAATTTTACGAACGAGTTTCAACATTTAGACGTAAAACTGCATTCAGACGTAAATCGGCTTTCCTCGCTCAATCATCAGATCTCAGTTCACGTTTACGTCTTGATTTCAACTGCATACTGCCTTCTGCGAGTATACAAACAAGTTTCAAAGTTTAGACGTAAATCTGCGTCTAGACGTAAAACTGCGTTTAGACGTAAATCTGCGTTTAGACGTAAATCTGAGTTTAAGACGTAAATCTGAGTTTAGACGTAAATCTGCGTTTAGACGTAAAACTGCGTTTAGACGTAAATCTGCGTTTAGACGTAAATCTGCGTTTAGACGTAAAACTGCGTTTAGACGTAAATCTGAGTTTAGACGTAAACTGCGCTTAGACGCAAAACTGCGCTTAGACGCAATCTGCGCTTAGACGCAAACTGCACTTAGATACAAACTGAGAATTTGCTTTTGCATCATAATAGTTTTTGAACGAACGCAGCTTTTGGTTTTTAATCGCTGTAAAATTTCCGCTGCACTAATTCACCCCCCCCCCTCTTAGTGCTCTCGATCCTAACAATTGGTATCAGAGCGGGGTATTTCTCATTTCGGATTGGACTATACTTATTGGAAAACTCGAATGAGAGTTTTCTTGATTTCTCTAAATCTGGATTTATGGAATATCGTTGAAAACAGCTTTCAACTTCCCTCTAAACCGACGAACGAATGGTCGGATTTGGAGAAGAAGTATTTCTCTTTAAACGCAAAGGCTATGAATGCCTTATTTTGCGCTTTGGACAAAAATGAGTTCAATCGGATTTCTATGTGCGAAATAGCTTTTGACATTTGGCGAACACTTGAAATCACGCACGAGGGAACTAGTAGTGTCAAAGACTTGAAAGTTAACTTTTTATTGCATGATTTCGAGCTTTTTCGAATGCAACCAAGCGAGACTATAGGCGACATGTACACCCGTTTCACGGATGTCGTCAATAGTTTAAGAGCTCTTGGAAAATGTTTTTCGGACTTTGAACTCGTAAACAAGATTTTGCGTTCTCTTTCTAAGAAGTGGGATTCAAAAGTAACTGCAATACAAGAAGCTAAAAACCTAAACAACTTACCACTTGAAGAACTAATTGGTTCATTGATGACATATGAAATGGTGTACAATGCACATGATGAACATGTTGAACTCTGGACAAATGAATGCCACTTGAGCGATGACTCAAGTGATGAGGACAATGATGAACAAAACAACCTTCCAAAGAACAGGAAGGATTTGGGACATAGAACATTTGAAGACCACTCGAGCATAAGCTCAAGTGATGGTGAACTTAAACTACAAATGAAACGAAAATTAAAAAGCAAAAAGAATCAAACTACTTGCTTTAAACGCAAGAAGAAGAACAAAAATTGGGATGAACCGAGCTCCTCCGAAGAAGAGAAAGTCAACAAAAGCAAGGCGGCAAACTACGCCTTAACAGCCTACAATGATGAGGTAATCGAAATCCCCCTAATTTACTTCGAAATTACATGATGCTTTTCATGATGCATTTTTCTTTTTCTTTAAATTTTCTTGAAAATTATATTTTTAATAATTTAATAATGAAAATGCAAAAATATGATCATGCTTGTAATCTTGAAAATGATAATGAAAATTGCATGTCTTATGTTAATGCAAGATAGAAATCTAATGATTTTACACCTAGTGAGATTAATCTTATTTATGTGCTTGAGAAGCAAGAATGTATATTTTGATGATTTTCATATTGCTTTTCAATGACGATACATGGCTTTTGTCTGGAAGGCTTGATATTTCTCATTGTCTTTGTTTATTAAATATAATGTATGGTTTTGACATAAAAATAAAGATTTGAGCATGCTATTATAAATTCAATCATAAATTAAAACTAAAGAAGTTTTAGGCATTTATAAGAATCATTCAAAATTATGTTCAATGAAACCTTGCTTAATGTTGCAATGAAAATATTAAAGTTATACTTGATGATTTCAGATTTGACAAATGCTACACTTTAAATATGAATCATTCTTCAATCAGATTAAATGCTTCAATCATTTTCTATCTCTAAGAGTTCTCGATTTTGGTGAAATACAAGTGATAAATTCATTTATGATATCTTGTAAATCACTTGAATTATGAATGAGTTTTTCTTTTTTATGATGTGTTAAAAGAATCACTTAAAAAGAAAATGTTTTTCCCATTTTATCGAGATTAATGATTTCATGATATTATGTGAATCTCGAAACTGATTTTGATGAAATAGTAATAACGTTATTCATGTTATGAATCTTAAAAATGATAATATGCTTCATGTGATAATATGAATACATGAAACACTTATGATATTCTGTGTATTCATAAAATATTTATCTCATCATCCAATAACTCTTCTTGATATTCCTTATGAGATGAAATGAAATAATGCATGAAATACAAATGAGGAGTTAATGATCATGCATAATAGGATGTAATGAATTCTAGATACCATCGTTTGAATATCTATGATCATACTGCCAAAATGATATATCATGAATGCTTGAATATCATATTTGATATGCTCATGATGATGATTGATTTTTCAGTATCATGCATAAATTTTTTGAAATGTAATGTTAATGAATTTGTGCATTGAAACTATAATGATGCACAAATAAGAATGATTACTTACCTTTGTCATGATTTAGAAATTGATGTAAAGGGTTTTTCCCTTGTTGACAATGACAAAGGGGGAGATAGCTAGTTTGCACAAGTCAAGAAGATGCAAAAACTTGATTGCTAGCTTGCCTATCGTAAGTAGCAAAGATTGCTAACTTGCTTATTTCAAGAAGCAAAAGTTGTCTTCTTGAACATCACCATCTTGAATATCTCAAGAAGCAAGACTTGCAACTTGCACATTACAATAGGAAGCAATAATCATGAGCCTACACAAGAAAGTTATCTTGCATTTGCTTTCGAAGTTTTTTGCTAGCTTGCATATTGTGAAACTTGTACATCGTAAAAATTTGCTAGCTTGCATGATATAGAACTTGCTATCTTGAACATTACCAAAAGTGCTATCTTATATGTTATAAAACTTGAATATCTAAAACTTGATAGCATGAATGTTCTAAGCATGATATAGCACTTGCTAAATCTTCTAGCTCCAAGATTGCATGATGATAAAACTTGATACTATGTTTTTCATGCAAAGAGTAGAACCAATATCACACACACTTGATTGTAGTACTTCTCCTTTTTGTTGATGACAAAGGGGGAGAAGTATGTTGATGACATGACATGTGATGCATAAGTTTATGCATAAGTTCATGTTGACGTGTTGCAAGTATTCATGATGAATATTGCAATGACTTGAATTCAGTTTGAATTCAAGGTTCTATCAATATGGCATATTGATAGGGGGAGTTTGTTTAAACTCCGGGAGTTAAGTTTAACTCCGTCATCAAGTGGTTGTCATCATCAAAAAGGGGGAGATTGTTGAATCTCGTATTTTGATGATGAAACTACTTGATATATGTTTATGATTTAATCTGCGTTTTGAGTGACGCAGGATGCTTCGATCAGGATGAGACAATTAAAGCAGGAAAATCATGTTGTGCCGAAGGAACATGTCAGAAGATTGGACGTCGGGCCGGTGGATCGGTCGACGTATCGACAGAAGGCTTCGGGCCGTGAACTCGGGCATCGGGCCAAGAAGAGCGGGTATTGTGCCAAGGATATCGGAGTTACAGAGTCAACTGGCCGATTGGGCAATAGGCTGCAGGAGAGGACGATGCGCCGAAGAATCGGACGAAGCGTCGAGGGACCAATGACATGTCGGACAACTTGGTTAATTGCTTAGGATTAATTGTCTCGATCGAAGTTTTGTTTTGTTGTGCAGGATTAACTATGATAACGATGAAGACATAAAGCGAAACAAAGTGTCGGAGTCAAGCGCAAAGGATTTGTTGCGAGTTCGAGAGTTCGACGGAAGTCCGAAGGTTCGTCGGGAATGCTACCGGAACTAGCCGAGAATGAGTTGGGAGCTTGCCGAAGGGTTTTTCGGAAGCTCGCCGGAAGGTTTGTTGGAAGTTCACGGAGCTCGCCGAGAAAGATCGGAGCTTGCCGACGAAGCTCGTTGGAACTCGCTAAGATCAAATCGTGAAGTCTAGGAGCTTGCCGGGAGTCTGCAGAATGGTTTCCGAGAGTTCATCGGAAGACCGCCGGAAGTTTGCCGGAAGCTCGCTAGAAGAAGTCTTGACTTACGGACTTTGTAATAGCTTAGAAAATGTCTTTAAATTCATAGTTAGCACGTTAATTAGGGTTAGGATTAGGTGTTAATCCTATAACCCAAGTAGGGGCCAATTAGGCCCAAGTTCGGACTGGTTTGGACCAAGTTTGGAGCCAAACCAAGTGAGCTGGAATAGTAAAAGAGGTGCAACCGCCCCAGCCAGGAGGTGCAACCGCCAGGGCTATGAGGTTGGGAGGTGCAACCGCCCCAGCCAGGAGGTGCAACCGCCAGGGCTGCGAGGCTGGGAGGTGCAACCGCCCCAGCCAAGAGGTGCAACCGCCCAGAGCTCAGTCTTCGAGCTAGACTGGGCGGTGCAACCTCCTCTGTCAAGAGGTTGCACCGCCAGAGCTCAAGTTTCGAGCTCTGCCAGGCGATGCAACCACCGAGCTCAGTCTTCGAGCTCAGGCAGAGAGGTGCATCAGCCTGAGCTCAGTCTCGAGCTCTGCCAGGTGATGCAACCACCGAGCTCAGTCTTCGAGCTCTGGCAGAGAGGTGCATCAGCCTGAGCTCAGTTTCGAGCTCTGCCAGGTGATGCAACCACCGAGCTCAGACTTCGAGCTCTGCCAGGCGGTGCAACCACCGAGCTCAGTCTTCGAGCTCTGCCAGGTGATGCAACCATCGAGCTCAGTCTTCGAGCTCTGGCAGAGAGGAGCAATCGCCTGAGCTCAGTCTTCGAGCTCTGCCAGGCGGTGCCACCTCTCCAGTCAAGAGGTGCAACCGCCTGATCCCAGAATTCTGGGATTTGATCGATTTGATCGTTTTGAGCTCGAATTTTGAATTGGGTTGGGGCCTATAAATACCCCACCCATTCAGCACTGAAAAGATACAGACCTACACCGAAATCTTGATCTTTTCTGTGATTCTAAGAGCTCAAAAGTGTTGTAAAGCCTTTAAGTCTCCTCCTTCTGTTCTTCAAGTTTTCAGTTGTAAAGTGAGGAGAGAAAGGTCTGTAAAGGTTGTCTCCTGAGCCTGTCAAAAGGAGAGAAATTGTAAAAGGGCAGTTTGGCCTTCGCCTATTGAAGGAAGGCCCCTAGTTGACGTCGGCAACCTCGTCGGTGGAGGAAGCCAAAAGTGGAGTAGGTCAAGGCTGACCGAACCACTCTAAATCTCTGGTTTGCGTTTATTTTCGAGCACTTTATCATTACTGCAAACCTCCTTCATTACTACTGCTCTCTGCGCTTTCACGAACAAGTTCTAAGTGCTGTTCTTCCGAATCTGCATTCAGACGTAAATTCGTATTTTCATACATTACAGTTTACGTTTACGTTTGATTCTGCAGAACTGTCTTCCGTGCTTTTACGAACGAGCTTCTTTGCAGTTTACACTTACATTTTGATCCTATTGATAACTGCAAACTGTCCTCTACAATTTTACGAACGAGTTTCAACATTTAGACGTAAAACTGCATTCAGACGTAAATCGGCTTTCCTCGCTCAATCATCAGATCTCAGTTCACGTTTACGTCTTGATTTCAACTGCATACTGCCTTCTGCGAGTATACAAACAAGTTTCAAAGTTTAGACGTAAATCTGCGTCTAGACGTAAAACTGCGTTTAGACGTAAATCTGCGTTTAGACGTAAATCTGAGTTTAAGACGTAAATCTGAGTTTACACGTAAATCTGCGTTTAGACATAAAACTGCGTTTAGACGTAAATCTGCGTTTAGACGTAAATCTGCGTTTAGACGTAAAACTGCGTTTAGACGTAAATCTGAGTTTAGACGTAAACTGCGCTTAGACGCAAAACTGCGCTTAGACGCAATCTGCGCTTAGACGCAAACTGCACTTAGATACAAACTGAGAATTTGCTTTTGCATCATAATAGTTTTTGAACGAACGCAGCTTTTGGTTTTTAATCGCTGTAAAATTTCCGCTGCACTAATTCACCCCCCCCCCTCTTATTGCTCTCGATCCTAACACTTCCGACGAGCTTCCGGTGAACTTTCGTCGATCATCTGATGAACCCTCGGTGATGCTCCTGCGGACTTCCGGCAAACTCCTGGACTTGCGACGATCCACTTGGAGAGTTCCAACGAGCTTCTTTGGCAAGCTCATGGACTTCTCAGATTTGTTCCCGCAGAACCTCCGACGACTGTCCGAACTTCCGTCGAACTCTCGAACTCCCAACGTGATCATTGTCTTGACTCCGGCGCAACTCCTGCTGCATATCTTACTTTCATCGTAGTTAATCCTGCACACTTAAAACAAAACTTGGATCGAGACAATTAATCCTAAGCAATTAACCAAGTTGTCCGGCATGTCATTGGTCCCTCGACGCTTTGTCCGATTCTTCGGCGCATCGTCCTCTCCTGCAGCCTATTGCCCAATCGCCCAGTTGACTCTGCAACTCCGATATCCTTGGCACAATACCCGCTCTTCTTGGCCCGATGCCCGAGTCCACGGCCCGAAGCCTTCTGTCGATACGTCGACCGATCCACCGGCCCGACGTCCAATCTTCTGACATGTTCCTATTAGGATCGGAGCGACACTAAGAGGGGGGGTGAATTAGTGCAGCGGATTAAAATTTTGGTTTTAGAAAATCTTTCGTACGATAAAAATAATGTTTCGTTTGAAACCGTTTCAATTGCGTTGAAAGCGTACGTAATAAGATGAGGGCAGTGAACTTAGCAAAGTAAAGGTTTGCAGAAAGATAAATGCATAAACATAAACGCAAACCGGAGATTACGCTGATTTTAAAGTGGTTCGGTCAAATGACCTACATCCACTTGTGAGGCCCCTCTTCGATGAGGCTCCCACCTTCCACTAGCAAATCTCTTGAATGGGAATGGTAAATACCCCTCTTACAACTCTTTACAAGCGGTTCACTCTTTTACAAATTTTCAGCAAGAAAGAAGGAGGTGAACACTAGCAAAATGAAAACAAGATTAGCTAGGACTTTTCTAAGACCTTTCTCTCAAACACTTGGTGCTCAAAAAGTTGTTTTCTCAGCTGAGACTTGAGGGGTATTTATAGGCCTCAAGAGGATTAAAATTTGGGCTCCAAAAATTTGAATTCTCTTATGTTCCCGATGCTGGCGGTGCCACCGCCCAGCGCTCGGGTGCTGGGCGGTGCAACCGCCCAGCCCAGGAGGTGTCACCGCCCAGCCTAGGCGGTGCCACCGCCTAGGCCAATTCAGCTCACTGGTTGGGCTCCAAACTTGGCCCAAACTAGTCCGAACTCGGGCCCAATTGGCCCCTACTTGGGTTATAGGATTAACACCTAATCCTAACCCTAATTAACATGCTAACTACGAATTTAAAGACATTTTCTAAGCTATTACAAAGTCCGTAAGTCAAGACTTCTTCCGGCGAGCTTCCGACGAACTTCCGACGGTCTTCCGATAAACTCTCGGAAACCATTCTGCAGACTCCCGGCAAGCTCCTAGACTTCACGATTTAATCTTGGCGAGTTCCAACGAGCTTCTTCAGTAAGCTCTGATCTTTCTCGGTGAGCTCCGCGAACTTCCAACGAACCTTCCGGCGAGCTTCCGAAAAACCCTTCGGCAAGCTCCCTACTCATTCTCGGCTAGTTCCGGCAGCATTCCCGATGAACCTTAGAACTTCCGTCGAACTCTCGAACTCCCAACGAATCCTTCGCGCTTGACTCCAGCACTTTGTTTTGCTTTATGTCTTCATCGTTATCGTAGTTAATCCTGCACACACAAACCAAAACTCAACTCCGATCTAAACAATTATTACAACGCGAATTGACATTCTGTTGCCCGACACATCATTGGTTGGCGCTTCGTCCGATTCTTTGGTGCATCGTCCTCTCTTGCGGCTTGTTGCCCAATCGGCGGTTGACCTCCGCAACCCCGATATCCTTGGCGCAATTTCGCTCTCCTTGGCCCGATGCCCGACATCCGAAGCATTCAGCCATCCAATATCCTGATGTGATCTCTTTTAGCGCAACGTCAATTCCTCCTGCGTCAACTGTCTAAACCTGATCGAGTAGACCTGCATCGCTCAAAATGCAGTTTAAATCATAAACACATATCAAGTGGTTTTATTATCAAAATACGAGATTCAACAATCTCTCCCTTTTTGATGATGACAACCACTTGATGACGGAGTTAACCTTAACTCCCGGAGTTTAAACAAACTCCCCCTACAATATGCCATATTGATAGAACCTTGAATTCAAACTAAATTCAAGTCATTGCAATATTCATCATGAATACTTGCAACACATCATCATGAACATATGCATAAACTTATGCATATCATGTCATCAACATACTTCTCCCCCTTTGTCATCAACAAAAAGGAGAAGTACAACTATTCTTTGTGTTTGTAATATAAGTTCAACTCATTGCATGAAAAACATAATATTAAGTTTTATCATCATGCAATTTTGAAGCTTGAAAATTTAGCAAGTAATGCATCATGCTTAGGACATTCAAGCTATCAAGTTTTAGATATGCAAGTTTTACAGCATACAAGATAGCACTTTTGGTAATGTTCAAGATATTAAGTTCTACATCATGCGAGCTAGCAATATTGAGATGTTCAAGAAAGCAACTCTTGCTTCTTGAAATATGCAAATTTGTCAAGTTTTGCTAGATGTGCAAGTTAGCATTTTTGCCTCTTAAGATAGGAAAGATAGCACATTTGCTTCTTTTGAGATAGCAACTTTTTGCTTCTCTTTAGACTACAAGCTAGCAATTTTTACTATATGTAAGTTTCATAATATACAAGCTAGCAAAAATTTCGAAAGCAAATGCAAGATAGCTTTCTTGTGTAAGCTCATAATTCTTGCTTCCTATTGCAATGTGCAAGTTGCAAGTTTTGCTTCTTGAGATAGGCAAGATAGCACTTTTGTAATTTTTGTTTCTTAAGATAGGCAAGCTTGTGATGTTCAAAATAACAAGCTCTTTCTTCTAGAAGTGCCATTTTTGCTTTCTTTGCAAAGTGTAAGCTAGCAAAATGTTTGAAAAAGTGATCAAGTTTTGCAACATACAAGCTAACAAAAATGCCAAACTAGCAAGAGATAATGTTTTACATGAGGCAAGCAAACAATTTGGCAAATGTTACATTTGCATCTTCTCTTTTGAGAAGTGCAATTTTTGCTTTCATCTTGAATTGTGCAAGCTAGTTAGTTTGCCTCTTTTCATGATGTCCATGCTAGAAATTCTTGCTCCCCCTTTGCCATTGTCAAAAAGAAGGGAAGACCCTTATATCAATTTTCATATTATAACAAAGGTAACTATCATTCTTATTTGTGCATCATTATATATTCAAATTAAAACATGCACAATTTCAATAATCTTATTTTTCATGCACGATACCGAAAAATAAATCAATCATCATTAATAAGCATATCATACATGATACTCAAACATTAAAATTTTCAACCATTTATCAACATGTTGATCATGATACCAAACATTCATCATTTAAAGCATTTCAATCATTGTTTCAATCATCACTATAACTCATCATGCACAAAATGTAAAATCATCTAACATGATACAAACATTTATTTTCAAAATATTTATCACTATTTTCATGTATGATAATAAAGTATTCATGATGCATATATCATCACAATACAAAGCAATTGCATCCATAATTTCAAATTATAAATATTTCAAATCATGAAGATATTAACTTGTCAAATTTCATCCGATCATTCATGATTATAACTTTTCATTTGTATACATCAAAATAATATCAAGAGTATTTCATGCATAATTTTAATCACCACATAAGGAATATCAAGAAGAAAGTAATTGGGTGATGCAATAAACATTTCATGAATACAAGTAATTGTATAAAAATCATATCATGAAAGATTAGAACATATGAATACCAAAAGGCATGATATTTTTTGAAAAACCTACTCATAAATAATCAAAAGAAAATCTTAGGAGATCGATTAATGAAAAAATCTTGATTCATAATAAATCTTAATTTGTAAATATCACGGAATCAAGATCATGATTTTGAATAAAACTCATTCAAATTCAAATCATCCAAATCATCAAAATCTCAACATTTCTTTCAAGAGATTCAAAATGGCATAGATAGTTTTATTGGTCTCTTAGGTAGAAATCAATAAGATAGAGGATTACATTTCATTTTTATAAATTTCTATTCATGTGATTTGCTTCTTATGACCATGCCTTAGTCTTTATATGCCAAATCAGTATAAGCATTAAAGTTCAAGATGTAAAGGCAAAATCTTATAAGACAACTCATTTATAAAATATTAATCATGTTTATTTTCATGAGATTCATAAGATTGGTAAAATAAATTCATTAATCTCAATAGAATAGAAAATTCATTTCCATTTCATACAATTGATTTCATGTGAGAGTGTTCAAGTCTTTTTGTGAAAACATTGTATCATTATTTAAAGTCAAAACATAAGTTTCGTCATAAAGCCGTCAAGACCAAACACATCAAAAATAAAACATCATGATATCACATCTATCATCAAAAGACTATCAAGAAATTCATACATAGATGTGCATGCACTATGTCATCTTAATATGTCATGAGAATGACATCTTAATTCGTCATAAAAATGATTAAACCAAAAATATGTTAATCCAAAATGAGAGTATCAAATCAACATTTACTTCAAAAACTCATGCATGACATAAAATCATCAAAATACACATGCATGGATTAATCCTAAGCATTATCACATATCATATAACTATAATCCATAATGTTGCATACATCATTCAACATTTCAAAACATAACATGCATGAAACCTTAGCAATATACTTTTCATTGATCAAATTTTTAATTTTTTTAAAGATGCTAAAAAAAAAAACATGATATAATTTTTGAAAAATAATTTTTTTTTATTTCCTATTCCTACTATCTAAATTAAGAACTCATGAAAAACAAGTAATTTCAAAATAATTCAAGAGAGTTGAGTTACTTACCTTGTAGTCGAAGCCCGTCAAAGCCCAATTCGCCGTTTCACCTTTGGAAGTTCTTGATTCATCCTTGAGTGCCTTCCTTTTCTTTGGCCTCTTCCTCCATTCAAGTTCATTGTTTATTTTAGATTTTTGTTTAATGAACTTATTAAGAGTTGGTGTTCGAAGTTCAAGTTCATCATTGTCCTCATCACTTGAGTCATCGCTCAAGTGGTATTCATTTGTCCGAGGTTCCAAATCCTTCCTGTTCTTTGGAAGGTGGTTCAAGTGTTCATTGGGTTCATCATGTGCATTGCGCACCATTTCTATTGTCATTAATGAGCCGATAAGTTCTTCAAGTGGAAAAATATTTAAATATTTTGTTTCTTGTATTATCGTTACTTTTGATTCCCAAGCTTTAGAAAGTGATCGTAAAACTTTACTAACAAGTTCAAAATTCGAGAAACATTTGCCAAGAGCTTGTAAACCATTGACGACATCCGTGAAACGGGTGTACATGTCAACAATGGTTTCACTCGACTTTATTTGAAAAAGCTTGAAATCATGCATTAAAATGTTGATTTTCGAATCTTTAACTCTAGAAGTGCCTTCGTGTGTGATTTCAAGAGTGTGCCATATGTCGAAAGCCGTTTCGCATAAAGAAACCCAATTGAACTCATTTTTGTCCAAAGCGCAAAATAAGGCATTCATAGCCTTTGCATTTAAAGAAAACATCTTCTTCTCCAAATCATTCTATTGGTTCATTGGAAGAGAAGATATTTCAAATCCATTTTCGACTAATGTGCCATAAATTTAAATCTAAAGAAAGTAAGAAAACTCTCATTCGAGTTTTCCAATAAGTATAGTCCGTCCCATTGAAAAAGGGAGGACAAATGAGAGAGTGACCCTCTTGAAAGCCATAAAGAGCCATTTCTATTTGGGTGTTAAACCAAGGTAGAAAAACGTGGCTCTGATACCAATTGTTAGGATCGGAGCGGCACTAAGAGGGGGGGGGGGTGAATTAGTGCAGCGGATTAAAACTTCGGTTTTAGAAAATCTTTCGTACGATAAAAATAATGTTTCATTTGAAACCGTTTCAATTGCATTGAAAGCGTACGTAATAAGATGAGGGCAGTGAACTTAGCAAAGTAAAGGTTTGCAGAAAGATAAATGCATAAACATAAACACAAACTGGAGATTACGCTGATTTTAAAGTGGTTCGGTCAAATGACCTACATCCACTTGCGAGGCCCCTCTTCGATGAGACTCCCACCTTCCACTAGCAAATCTCTTGAAAGGGAATGGTAAATACCCCTCTTACAACTCTTTACAAGCGGTTCACTCTCTTACAAATTTTCAGCAAGAAAGAAGGAGGTGAACACTAGCAAAATGAAAACAAGATTAGCTAGGACTTTTCTAAGACCTTTCTCTCAAACACTTGGTGCTCAAAAAGTTGTTTTCTCAGCTGAGACTTGAGGGGTATTTATAGGCCTCAAGAGGATTCAAATTTGGGCTCCAAAAATTTGAATTCTCTTATGTTCCCAATGCTGGCGGTGCCACCGCCCAGCGCTCGGGTGCTGGGCGGTGCAACCGCCCAGCCCAAGAGGTGTCACCGCCCAATTCTCGGGTGCTAAGCGGTGCCACCGCCCAGCCTAGGCGGTGCCACTGCCTAGGCCAATTCAGCTCACTGGTTGGGCTCCAAACTTGGCCCAAACCGGTCCGAACTCGAGCCCAATTGGCCCCTACTTGGGTTATAGGATTAACACCTAATCCTAACCCTAATTAACATGCTAACTATGAATTTAAAGACATTTTCTAAGCTATTACAAAGTCCGTAAGTCAAGACTTCTTCCGGTGAGCTTCCGGCGAACTTCCGATGGTCTTCCGATAAACTCTCGGAAACCATTCTGCGGACTCCCGGCAATCTCCTAGACTTCACGATTTGATCTTGGCGAGTTCCAACGAGCTTCTTCAGTAAGCTCCGATCTTTCTCGGTGAGCTCCACGAACTTCCAACGAACCTTCCGGCGAGCTTCCGAAATACCCTTTGGCAAGCTCCCTACTCATTCTCGGCTAGTTCCGGCAGCATTCCCGACGAACCTTCGGACTTCCGTCGAACTCTCGAACTCCCAACGAATCCTTCGCGCTTGACTCCAGCACTTTGTTTCGCTTTACATCTTCATCATTATCGTAGTTAATCCTGCACACACAAACCAAAACTCAACTCCGATCTAGACAATTATTACAACGCAAATTGACATTCTGTTGCCCGGCACGTCATTAGTTGGCGCTTCGTCCGATTCTTCGGTGCATCGTCCTCTCTTGCGGCTTGTTGCCCAATCGGCGGTTGACCTCCGCAACCCCGATATCCTTGGCGCAATTTCGCTCTCCTTGGCTCGATGCCCGACATCCGAAGCATTCAGCCATCCAATATCCTGACGTGATCTCTTCCGGCGCAACGTCAATTCCTCCTGCATCAACTATATAAACCTGATCGAGTAGACCTACATCGCTCAAAATGCAGTTTAAATCATAAACACAAATCAAGTGGTTTCATCATTAAAATACGAGATTCAACAGTTCCTCCAGCACAACATGATTTTCCTACTTTAATTGTCTTATCCTGATCGAAGCATCCTGCATCACTCAAAACGTAGATTAAATCATAAACATATATCAAGTAGTTTCAATATCAAAATACGAGATTCAACATATATAACTTTATAACTACTGCATATATGCATATATATATTGTGATGTCCTTGGATTTGTGCAATAGGAATCGGATCGTGATGAGATCATGATAATGAGATCGATTCACTTTTAAACACATATCCTAAATAATCCCGGTCATAGGTTACTCGAGAGGGACATCATAATAACCGAACAGACTGGTGTGCTGTATACTCTTCCATATGATGGATGCAGCTGGTCTCATAGCTGCTCATGTAGGGACACTAGGGATATAGTACAGGTGCTCATTGGAGAATGAGTTCACTGATTAATCCGCTTATGGAATGTTGGATGGTTGATGATGCCTTATTGTCAGACAGCGATTCCGTAGTCCTAGTGGTGTATCTGGTCCTTAGACTTGAGACTACAAGGATGTCCTATATAAGTGCTCCACTTTTTGATACCAGACATATAGGTTTAGCTGTCCCAGATCTAGGATCACTAGTCATTGGGAGTGATAGTCGACCTTACGAGGGCTATTGAGTGTCGATAGAGGATCATCCACTCTCAGCATCATGAGAGGAATGTCTCATATGTTCTTGCTCAGAAAAATCCCTAGCCAGGGTCATTCGGGTTAAGAGAGAAAGAGTTCTCCGAGAGAATCCGATTAGAGCGAGACTCGAGTAGAAACCGTATGGGTCTGACAGCACCATGCTCGATATACGGTCTCTGGGATATTAGATAGATGAGAGACTATAGGTACACGGTAACTGAGGACAGACAGGTCCAATGGATTGGATTCCCCTATATCATATGGGGACTACGGCGTAGTGGCCTAGTACGTCCGTAGTCGATGAGTCAAGTGAATTATTACAGAGATAATAATTCACTGAGTTAGAAGGAGTTCTAACAGGTATGACTTACGGCGAGCTCGATATTGGGCCTAGAGGGTCACACACATATGGTAGGCATTGCGATGAGTAGAGGTTCAGATATGAGATATCCGACGGAGCCCTTATCTTATTGGATGCAAATCTAAGACCCACTAGGGGAGGACCCATTAGGGTTTGACAGGGGACCTCTATAAATTGGAGGGATTCAGAGCCTCATAGGCTAGAGCCTTTGCTTGCCTCTCCTATTCTCCTCCACCTCAGAGTATGCCTGGAGTTTTGAGGAGCGTCGTCGCAGCCCTACTGTGTGGATCACCACTAGAGAGGAGGACGCTTGACCTCCTTCACCCTCTCCTAAAGATCTGCAAGGAAATAGGGATATACGATCTCCCTAGGTAACGCAATCTACTCTATACGCAGTTTTAAGTTTCGTGGATTTTGCACACCAATCTTCGCACGACGACGAACATCTCTTTGGGAATCGGGGATTTTGTTTTCTTGTTCTTCCGCTGCGCATGTGATGTCGCGCCCAAGATTTCCCAACACTTGGGACAGCGGCATTTTCTGATAGTCGGGGTCGATTACTTCATGAAGTGGGTTGAAGCCGAGCCTTTGGACTCCATCGCCGAGAAGTAGGTTCAAAGCTTCACGTGGAAGAACATCATCACTAGGGTCGAAATCCCAAGAGTTATCGTCACTGACAACGCAGCTCAATTCAACAACCCTAAATTAAAGACCTATTGCCAGTCGTATGGAATACAGTTGAGGTTCAGCTCGGTCATGCACCCCCAGACCAATGGTCATACTGAAGTGATGAATCGGGCGATTCTAGAGGGCCTCAAGAAGAGGGTCTTGGGCGCATGTGGCGCTTGGGTGGACAAACTCCCTAGCGTCTTATGGGCGATGTGGACAACCCCCAAAGCTGCCTTGGGAGAATCTCCGTTCAGCCTAGCGTTCGGAACCGAAGCAGTACTCCCGCCCGAAATGCTATTCCCGACCTTGTGCACCTCCAACTATGAACCAAGAGGCTCCGCTAAGGGCCTGCGAGCAAACCTGGACCTCCTCGAGGAGAGGAGAGCCAAGGCGCATCTGCGTAAAAGGTAGTGGCCTGAATATACAACCGCAGAGTTCGACCATGACCGATCAAAGTCCAAGACCTCATCCTCTGAAAGGCAGAGGTGAGCGACCCGGCCCGAGCGCGAGGTAAACTCGCACCTAACTAGGAAGGCCCCTATCGAGTATACAATGTGGTTCGAGAAGGGACCTACCGACTCGAGACCATGGAAGGAGCCCCTCTACCAAGGACATGGAACGCGACTAATTTAAAGAAATTCTATCCGTAAAGGCTAAGGGGTGAGCCTCCCCAAAGGAAGCGTCGTGCCAAATGAAGGAAGCATCTACATCCATGATACAAGAAAATGAGAAATCAGAATTCCAAAATAAAAGCTTTCATTGATAAAGGCATGTACACATCAAGGTCGGGCGATACAGTTTCAAAATTCGACCCAACCAAAAAACAAAAGAGAAGGGAGAAGGTACAGCCCCTAGCGCCGAGGGGGGGTCTCGGGCCCATCATCAAAAGGGACGTTCACTGGCATGTCGACATCTTGGTCCTCAAGCTGGTCGGCAAACGGGTCTAGCTCCAGTTCTTGGTCCGGGTACCTTACTCGAAAGCGAGCATAGGCTACACGATACCCGAACTCGTATGTCACCCACCCCGACCTCACCAGGCCACGCTTGAACCCAGCGGATGACTTGTACTCGGCGACCGCCTCCTTTATCTTCCCGGACAACGCCAGCCGCTCCTCCTTCAAGACCTCTTCGGTGGCCCAAGCTGAAGATCAGGCGGTCTCGACGTCATGGGAAAGGGTCAGCAGCTCATCGTCCAACGTTCGGATGCGCGACCGGCTTTCCTCCAGCTCGGCCTTGAGGTGGGTCACCTCTTCCTCCAAAGCCGAGGTGCGCTGCTAGGCCACAACAGCGACTTCCGGACCACCTCGGTCCCTCAACTCCTGATTCTCCCGTAGGAGGGAGGCATTAATGCCCACCTAGCGCTCGATCACCCAGCCGATGTCGAGGACCCGGTCGATCAGTGCCATGGCGTAGTGTTGACCCTGCATAAAGGTCGGCATTAGGACTCACCCGAAGAGAGGTTTGGACTAGGGAAAAAGCTGCCGCTTACCCAGACGAATGACTTGGCTGCCTGATCCACCAGCGCTTCCGAGGGGGAGCAGTAAAGCTCTTTTGCCATTGCTAGATGAAGTGCCCCTCGGAGAAATTCTCGGGCAGTGGAGCTGTCACCCTAGATGCGGCTGTCGGCTTGGAGAGACGTCCACCGAGGGGTGTAAGGGGTGCCCGCCTCCCCCGCTGGAAGATCGGCCATGACTAGGGCCTCGAACTCCTCGCCGTCGGCCCGAGGGCGAGCGCGACACAGATGCCGCATGGACGTTGAGCGCGGAGGCACCTCTTGGGGGTGGTCATTGTCGGATGACCCAGCGACCACCTTTGTGCTCCCCGCGCCCCCGACCTGCGGGGCAGCCTCGGGCGATCCCGGGACGGTACTCTCGCGAGCGGCCGAAGTCACGGGTGTCTTTCGAACCGAGGTCTTTGTCTTTTTCCGAGGGCGGCTTGCCTCGGGCGATCCCATCCTCTTCAGCGTGCCCTTCTGCAGGGCACTCTTGGCTCGAGAACCATCACCACCTCGAGACATAGGCATAGCGGCCTCGCCCTGGGATGACCCCTTCACTCGCTGAAGATTCACCATTTCTGCAAAGAGAAACCCGATTGGTCAGGTGCCTCGGGACGAGCATGCGACCCACAACATGTTAATAACCATACCCTGGGTGGCAAGGCTCAGTCTTGCCTTAACAAGCCACTCCTCGGTCATTGCCCTAACTGCTCGAGAGGAGAACAAGATGCCTCTCAACTGATTCACGTCCACCGTTTCTCCAATAGAAAGCAACGGGGGGGTGTTGTCGACGGTTCGGGTGGTCCATCTGGTACTAAAGCCCCACCCCCGACTACAACTGATGAAAAAGAAGTGGCTCTTCTAACCTTTGTTGTTGGAAGGAGCGCTGCTGATCTTAAACCCACTATGGGCAGTTAGGTAATACCCCCCTTGACCTTTACACAAATGAAACCAGGCCAAGAAGAGAGTCTTGGTCAGCTTGATTTCGGCTCCCATACACTCCTTGAGAAACGCCACCAAATAACGCCAAGAGTTCGGCGCCATCTGGGATGGCAATATGTCCCACTTACGGAGGCATTCCTCGATAACGGGGTGCAGCGAGAACCGCAGCCCCGCCTCGAGGGCCCCCATAGTCAACCCGAACCCGTCGAGAACCCGAACATATGGTCGTTGGCCGGGCCGAGGGGCGTAAACATTATAGCACTTTGAGATACGGTAACGATCCCGAAGTACCCTCAAAAGGCCCTCAGTCACCACCGAGTCCACATCGTGCCACAATTTGAGGCTTTCAAGCGTAAAAGAACTCCTTGTGGCCTTCGAGCGAGCACCACTAGAGGACACACTGACAACTTCGGCTTGGAAGCCCCTGCTAGTTATAGGTGCCCAGCAAGCCAATCACGTGAGTGATGGCACATGTGACTTGATACAGAATCTTTTTGTTTATTATATTTTGGCGTATATCACTTTATAACTATTGCATAAATGCATATATATATATTGTAATGTCCTTGGATTTGTGCAATGGGAATCGGATCGTGATGAGATCACGATAATGAGATCGATTCACCTTTAAACACATATCCTAAATAATCCTGGTCATAGGTTACTCGAGAGGGACATCGTGATAACCGGACATACTAGTGTGCTGTATACCCGTCCATATGATGGATGCAGCTGGTCTCATAGCTGCTCGTGTAGGGACACTAGGGATACAGTACAGGTGCTCATTAGAGAATGAGTTCACTGATTGATCCGCTTACGGAATGCTGGATGGTTGATGATGCCTTATTGTCAGACAGCGATTCCATAGTCCTAGTGGTGTATCTGGTCCTTAGACTTGAGACACCAAGGATGTCCTATATGAGTGCTCCACTCTTTGATACCAGACTTATAGGTTTGGCTGTCCCAGATCTAGTATAGCTGGTCATTGGGAGTGGTAGTCGACCTTACGAGGGCTATTGAGTGTCGATAGAGGATCATCCACTCTCGGCATCATGAGAGGAATATCTCATGTGTTCTTGCTCAGACAAATCCTTGGCTAAGGTCATTCGGGTTGAGAGAGAAAGAGTTCTATGGGAGAATCCGATTAGAGCGAGACTCGAGTAGAAACCGTATGGGTCTCACAACACCATGCTCGATATACGGTCTCTGGGATATTAGATGGATGAGGGACTATAGCTACACGGTAATTGAGGACAAACAGGTCCAATGGATTGGATTCCCCTGTATCGTCTGGGGACTACGGCGTAGTGGCCTAGTACGTCCGTAGTCGATGAGTCGAGTGAATTATTACAGAAATAATAATTCACTGATTTAGAAGGAGTTCTGACAGGTATGACTCACGGCCAGCTCGATATTGGGCCTAGAGAGTCACACACATATGGTAGGCATTGCGATGAGTAGAGGTTCGAATATGAGATATCCAACGGAGCCCTTGTCTTATTGGATGCAGATCCAATACCCACTAGGGGAGGACCCATTAGGGTTTGATAGGGGACCTCTATAAATAGGAGGGATTCACAACCTCATAGGCTAGAGCCTTTGCTTGCCTTTCCTATTCTCCTCTTCCTCTCCACCTCAGAGCAGGCCTGGAGTTTTGAGGAGCGTCGTCGCAACCCTACTGTGTGGATCACCGCTAGAGATGAGGACGCTTGATCTCCTTCACCCTCTCCTAAGGATCTGCAAGGAAATAGGGATATACAATCTCCCTAGGTAACACAATCTACTCTATACGCAGTTTTAAGTTTCGCGGATTTTGCGTACCAATCTTCGCACGACGACGAACATCTCTTTGGGAATCGGGGATTTTGTTTTCTTGTTCTTCTGCTACGTATATGATGTCGCCCCCAAGATTTCCCAATAGTGGTATCAGAGCCAGGTTGTTCGTACGAATGATTGATTTTGAACTGCGTGTGTTGTGTTTAGGAAGAATTTTGATGTCAAAATCGTTGACGTAAAAACAAGGGAGGGCAGCAATAGTTGCTGCCCTTCGATCTACGTGCTTACAGCGTAGCCGAAGAGGAGGCGCAGCGGGAGCGTGGATGCGATAGTGGGACCCACGAGACGGACGATCGTGATGCATGAAGATGCATCAAGATGTCGACAGAACCGACGAGGACGAGATGGACGATCACAAGGCATGGAGATGCACCGTTGCACACATAGATCTTGATGTGAGTGATTTGGCCTACTGGCTCGGGCCTAATCATATTAGGTTGTGGTCCATGATAATCTGGTGTGATTGCTTATACACATACTAGATATGTATATATATTTGCATGCGATGTAGATATATATTAAATATGTATATGTGTGACATGTCATATTAGGAGACCAAATCATAGAAACGTGAGGCAATTAGATTGACCCACGTGGCCTTCCATCGTTATGAGTAGGAACCGATTCCCGGTGTATGTTGAGTTGGTCGAGTCCCTCGAGACTCACCTATATCGCGATTCGCTATCTTGCTTACGATATAGAGATGTCACCGGTGACCTTAGGGCATGGTATGCTTGGTTGAGTCCCTCGAGGGTATATCATCAAATCAGACTCATCTTGTAACGAAGGTGTTGACTTAACCGAGCATCATGGTTGGTCGAGTCTCTCGAGACCATGGTGATTCGGAGGCCGAACAGGACGGGAATCACAAGGAGTTGTGATTGGCAAGAGTTGCCTACCTTTTAGGCTTAGTGTGATTGGTCGAGTCCCTCGAGGTTACACTAAGACGCTGATTGGATCCTGATCCCCACTAGAAGTCTGCCGGAGACTTCCGTTTCACGTGCTGAGGGTGTCACGTGACTCGTTAGTAAAATAGTAGGAGCATATTAAGATAGAAGTCCATATCTTGATAGTTTATTTCTTGCAAAATCTGCATGTTATTCATTTCTACTGCATCTTTATTTTCAGAAAATGTCGCTTTCAAATCCCTTACGTGGCATACTCGATGTCAACCGCCTCACTGGTCCAAATTATACGGATTGGCTCCGTAACTTGAGAATTATTCTCACAACCGAGAAAATCATGTACGTCCTTGATATAGTGATTCTTACGCCCGAAGAAGGGGCAAGCGAGGATGAGATCGCTCGCTATGTGAAGTGTTGAATCTCATATTTTGATGATGAAACTACTTGATATATGTTTATGATTTAATCTGCGTTTTGAGTGACGCAGGATGCTTCGATCAGGATGAGACAATTAAAGCAGGAAAATCATGTTGTGCCGAAGGAACATGTAAGAAGATTGGACGTCGGGCCGGTGGATCGGTCGACGTATCGACAGAAGGCTTCGGGCCGTGGACTCGGGCATCGGGCCAAGAAGAGCGGGTATTATGCCAAGGATATCGGAGTTGCGGAGTCAACTGGCCGATTGGGCAATAGGCTGCACGAGAGGACGATGCGCCGAAGAATCGGACGAAGCGTCGAGGGACCAATGACATGTCGGACAACTTGGTTAATTGCTTAGGATTAATTGTCTCGATTGAAGTTTTGTTTTGTTGTGCAGGATTAACTATGATAACGATGAAGACATAAAGCGAAACAAAGTGTCGGAGTCAAGCGCGAAGGATTTGTTGCGAGTTCGAGAGTTCGACGGAAGTCCGAAGATTCGTTGGGAGTTCGCGGAGCTCGCCGAGAAAGATCGGAGCTTGCCGAAGAAGCTCGTTGGAACTCGCTAAGAACAAATCGTGAAGTCTAGGAGCTTGCCGGGAGTCCGCAGAATGGTTTCCGAGAGTTCATCGGAAGACCGCCGGAAGTTTGCCGGAAGCTCGCTAGAAGAAGTCTTGACTTGCGGACTTTGTAATAGCTTAGAAAATGTCTTTAAATTCATAGTTAGCACGTTAATTAGGGTTAGGATTAGGTGTTAATCCTATAACCCAAGTAGGGGCCAATTAGGCCCAAGTTCGGACTGGTTTGGACCAAGTTTGGAGCCAAACCAAGTGAGCTGGAATAGTGAAGAGGTGCCACCTCTCCAGCCTGGAGGTGCCACCGCCAGGGCTGCGAGGTTGGGAGGTGCAACCGCCCCAGCCAGGAGGTGCAACCGCCTGGGCTGTGGGGTTGGGAGGTGCAACCGCCCCAGCCAAGAGGTTGCACCGCCAGAGCTCAAGTTCCGAGCTCTGCCAGGCGATGCAACCACCGAGCTCAGTCTTCGAGCTCTGGCAGAGAGGTGCATCAGCCTGAGCTCAGTCTCGAGCTCTGCCAGGTGATGCATTCACCAAGCTCAGTCTTCGAGCTCTGGCAGAGAGGTGGATCAGCCTGAGCTCAGCTTGGAGCTCTGCCAGGTGATGCAACCACCGAGCTCAGTTTCGAGCTCTGCCAGGTGATGCAATCACCAAGCTCAGTCTTCGAGCTCTGCCAGGTGATGCAACCATCGAGCTCAGTCTTCGAGCTCTGGCAGAGAGAAGCAATCGGCAGAGCTCAGTCTTCGAGCTCTGCCATGCGGTGCCACCTCTCCAGTCGAGAGGTGCAACCGCCTGATCCCAGAATTCTGGGATTTGATCGATTTGATCGTTTTGAGCTCGAATTTTGAATTGGGTTGGGGCCTATAAATACCCCACCCATTCAGCACTGAATTGAGCAAGAACTGACCCGAAATCTTGATCTTTTCAGTGGTTCTTAGAGCTCAAAACTGCTAGTTTTCCTCCTCCTTCTGTTCTTCAAGTTTGAGTTGAAAAGAGAGGAGAGAAAACATCTGTAAAGGTTGTCTCCTAAGCCTGTCAAAAGGAGAGAAATTGTAAGAGGGATGTTTGGCCTTCGCCCATTGAAGGAAGGCACCTAGTTGACGTCGGCAACCTCATCGGTGGAGGAAGCCAAAAGTGGAGTAGGTCAAGGCTGACCGAACCACTCTAAATCTCTGGTTTGCGTTTATTTTCGAGCACTTTATCATTACTGCAAACCTCCCTCATCACTACTGCTCTCTGCGCTTTCACGAACAAGTTTCAAGTGCTGTTCTTCCAAATCTGCATTCAGACGTAAACTCGTATTTTCATACATTACAGTTTACGTTTTCATTTGATTCTGCAGAACTGTTTTCCGTGCTTTTACGAACGAGCTTCTTTGCAGTTTACGCTTACATTTTAATCCTATTAATAACTGCAATCTGTCCTCTACGATTTTACGAACGAGTTTCAACATTTAGACGTAAAACTGCATTCAGACGTAAATCGGCTTTCCTCGCTCAATCATCAGATTTCAGTTCACGTTTACGTCTTGATTTCAACTGCATACTGCCTTCTGCGAGTATACAAACGAGTTTCAAAGTTTAGACGTAAATCTGCGTCTAGACGTAAAACTGCGTTTAGACGTAAATCTGCGTTTAGACGTAAAACTGCGTTTAGACGTAAAACTGCGTTTAGACGTAAAACTACGTTTAGACGTAAAACTGCGTTTAGACGTAAATCTGCGTTTAGACATAAATCTGCATTTAGACGTAAATCTGAGTTTAGACGCAAAACTGCGCTTAGACGCAAAACTGCGCTTAGACGCAAAACTACGCTTAGACGCAATCTGCGCTTAGACGCAAACTGCACTTAGATACAAACTGAGAATTTGCTTTTGCATCATAATAGTTTTTGAACGAACGCAGCTTTTGGTTTTTAAATTATTATAAGATTTCCGCTGCACTAATTCACCCCCCCCCCCTCTTAGTGCTCTCGATCCTAACAATTGGTATCAGAGCGGGGTTTTTCTCATTTCGGATTTACACCCGAGAGAAATGACTTTTCAAGAGGGCTGTTCGGTCTTTCGTCCACCGTTCTTTAACGGATTGGACTACACTTATTGGAAAACTCGAATGAGAGTTTTCTTAATTTCTCTAAATCTGGATTTATGGAATATCATTGAAAACGGTTTTCAACTTCCCTCCAAACCGATGAACGAATGGTCGGTTTTGGAGAAGAAGAATTTTTCTTTAAACGCAAAGGCTATGAATGCCTTATTTTGCGCATTGGACAAAAATGAGTTCAATCGGATTTCTACGTGTGAAACGGCTTTCGATATTTGGCGCACTCTTGAAATCACGCACGAGGGAACTAGTAGAGTCAAAGACTCGAAAGTTAATATTCTACTGCTTGATTTCGAGCTTTTTCATATGAAACCAAGCGAAACCGTTGTTGACATGTACACCCGTTTTACGGATGTCGTCAATGGTTTAAAATCACTTGGTAAAAGCTTTTCGGATTTTGAACTCGTTAACAAAGTTTTGCGCTCACTTTCTAAAACTTGGGATTCAAAAGTAACTGCTATTCAAGAATCAAAAAACTTGAACCATTTTCCACTTGAAGAACTAATTGGTTCATTGATCACATATGAAATGACGTGCAATGCACGTGAAGAACTTGAGAACCACCTTCCAAAGAACAGGAAGGATTTGGAACTCTGGACAAATGAATGCCACTTGAGCGATGACTCAAGTGATGAGGACAATGATGAACAAACCAACCTTCCAAAGAACAGGAAGGATTTGGGACATAGATCATTTGAAGACCACTTGAGCATAAGCTCAAGTGATGGTGAACTTAAAATGAAACGAAAATTAAAAAGCAAAAAGAATGGAACTACTTGCTTTAAACGCAAGAAGAAGAACAAAAATTGGGATGAATCGAGCTCCTCCGAAGAAGAGAAAGTCAACAAAAGCAAGGCGGCAAACTACGCCTTAACAGCCTACAATGATGAGGTAATCGAAATCCCCCTAATTTACTTCGAAATTACATGATGCTTTTCATGATGCACTTTTCTTTTTCTTTAAATTTTGTTGAAAATTATATTTTTAATAATTTAACAATGAAAATGCAAAAATATGATCATGCTTGTAATCTTGAAAATGATAATGAAAATTGCATGTCTTATGTTAATGCAAGATAGAAATCTAATGATTTTTACACCTAGTGAGATTAATCTTATGTGCTTGAGAAGCAAGAATGTATATTTTGATGATTTTCATATTGCTTTTCAATGACGATACATGGCTTTTGTCTGGAAGGCTTGATATTTCTCATTGTCTTTGTTTATGAAATATAATGTATGGTTTTGACATAAAAATAAAGATTTGAGCATGCTATTATAAAGTCAATCATAGATTAAAACTAAAGAGGTTTTAGGCATCTATAAGAATCATTCAAAATTATGTTCAATGAAACCTTGCTTAATGTTGCAATGAAAATATTAAAGTTATACTTGATGATTTCAGATTTGACAAATGCTACACTTTAAATATGAATCATTCTTCAATCAGATTAAATGCTTCAATCATTTTCTAACTCTAGAGTTCTCGATTTTGGTGAAATACAAGTGATAAATTCATTTATGATATCTTGTAAATCACTTGAATTATGAATGAGTTTTTCTTTTTTATGATGTGTTAAAAGAATCACTTAAAAAGAAAATGTTTTTCCCATTTTATCGAGATTAATGATTTCATGATATTATGTGAATCTCGAAACTGATTTTGATGAAATAGTAATGACGTTATTCATGTTATGAATCTTAAAAATGATAATATGCTTCATGTGATAATATGGATACATGAAACACTTATGATATTCTGTGTATTCATAAAATATTTATCTCATCATCCAATAACTCTTCTTGATATTCCTTATGAGATGAAATGAAATAATGCATGAAATACAAATGAGGAGTTAATGATCATGCATAATAGGATGTAATGAATTCTAGATACCATCGTTTGAATATCTATGATCATGCTGCCAATATGATATATCATGAATGCTTGAATATCATGTTTGAAATGCTCATGATGAAGATTGATTTTTCAGTATCATGCATAAATTTTTGAAATGTAATGTTAATGAATTTGTGCATTGAAACTATAATGATGCACAAATAAGAATGATTACTTACCTTTGTCATGATTTAGAAATTGATGTAAAGGGTTTTTCCCTTGTTGACAATGACAAAGGGGGAGATAGCTAGTTTGCACAAGTCAAGAAGATGCAAAAACTTGTTTGCTAACTTGCTTATTTCAAGAAGCAAAAGTTGTCTTCTTGAACATCACCATCTTGAATATCTCAAGAAGCAAGACTTGCAACTTGCACATTACAATAGGAAGCAATAATCATGAGCTTACACAAGAAATTTATCTTGCATTTGCTTTCGAAATTTTTGCTAGCTTATATATTGTGAAACTTGTATATCGTAAAAAATTGCTAGCTTGTTGGTCTAAAGAGAAGCAAAAAGTTGCTATCTCAAAAGAAGCAAATGTGCTATCTTGCCTATCTCAAGAGGCAAAAATGCTAACTTGCGCATCTAGCAAAGTGAGCAAAATTTTCAAGAAGCAAGAGTTGCTTTCTTGAACATCTCTAGTTTGCTAGCTTGCATGATATAGAACTTGCTATCTTGAACATTACTAAAAGTGCTATCTTATATGTTATAAAACTTGCATATCTAAAACTTGATAGCATGAATGTTCTAAGCATGATGTAACACTTGCTAAATCTTCTAGCTCCAAGATTGCATGATGATAAAACTTGATACTATGTTCTTCATGCAATGAGTTGAACCAATATCACACACACTTGATTGTAGTACTTCTCCTTTTTGTTGATGACAAAGGGGGAGAAGTATGTTGATGACATGACATGTGATGCATAAGTTTATGCATAAGTTCATGTTGACGTGTTGCAAGTATTCATGATGAATATTGCAATGACTTGAATTCAGTTTGAATTCAAGGTTCTATCAATATGGCATATTGATAGGGGGAGTTTGTTTAAACTCCGGGAGTTAAGTTTAACTCCGTCATCAAGTGGTTGTCATCATCAAAAAGGGGGAGATTGTTGAATCTCGTATTTTGATGATGAAACTACTTGATATATGTTTATGATTTAATCTGCGTTTTGAGTGACGCAGGATGCTTCGATCAGGATGAGACAATTAAAGCAGGAAAATCATGTTGTGCCGAAGGAACATGTCAGAAGATTGGACGTCGGGCCGGTGGATCGGTCAACGTATCGACAGAAGGCTTCGGGCCGTGGACTCGGGCATCGGGCCAAGAAGAGCGGGTATTGTGCCAAGGATATCGGAGTTGCGGAGTCAACTGGCCGATTGGGCAATAGGCTGCACGAGAGGACGATGCGCCGAAGAATCGGACGAAGCGTCGAGGGACCAATGACATGTCGGACAACTTGGTTAATTGCTTAGGATTAATTGTCTCGATTGAAGTTTTGTTTTGTTGTGCAGGATTAACTATGATAACGATGAAGACATAAAGCGAAACAAAGTGTCGGAGTCAAGCGCGAAGGATTTGTTGCGAGTTCGAGAGTTCGACGGAAGTCCGAAGATTCGTTGGGAGTTCGCGGAGCTCGCCGAGAAAGATCGGAGCTTGCCGAAGAAGCTCGTTGGAACTCGCTAAGAACAAATCGTGAAGTCTAGGAGCTTGCCGGGAGTCCGCAGAATGGTTTCCGAGAGTTCATCGGAAGACCGCCGGAAGTTTGCCGGAAGCTCGCTAGAAGAAGTCTTGACTTGCGGACTTTGTAATAGCTTAGAAAATGTCTTTAAATTCATAGTTAGCACGTTAATTAGGGTTAGGATTAGGTGTTAATCCTATAACCCAAGTAGGGGCCAATTAGGCCCAAGTTCGGACTGGTTTGGACCAAGTTTGGAGCCAAACCAAGTGAGCTGGAATAGTGAAGAGGTGCCACCTCTCCAGCCTGGAGGTGCCACCGCCAGGGCTGCGAGGTTGGGAGGTGCAACCGCCCCAGCCAGGAGGTGCAACTGCCTGGGCTGTGGGGTTGGGAGGTGCAACCGCCCCAGCCAGGAGGTGCAACCGCCTGGGCTGTGGGGTTGGGAGGTGCAACCGCCCCAGCCAAGAGGTTGCACCGCCAGAGCTCAAGTTCCGAGCTCTGCCAGGCGATGCAACCACCGAGCTCAGTCTTCGAGCTCTGGCAGAGAGGTGCATCAGCCTGAGCTCAGTCTCGAGCTCTGCCAGGTGATGCATTCACCAAGCTCAGTCTTCGAGCTCTAGCAGAGAGGTGGATCAGCCTGAGCTCAGCTTGGAGCTCTGCCAGGTGATGCAACCACCGAGCTCAGTTTCGAGCTCTGCCAGGTGATGCAATCACCAAGCTCAGTCTTCGAGCTCTGCCAGGTGATGCAACCATCGAGCTCAGTCTTCGAGCTCTGGCAGAGAGAAGCAATCGGCAGAGCTCAGTCTTCGAGCTCTGCCATGCGGTGCCACCTCTCCAGTCGAGAGGTGCAACCGCCTGATCCCAGAATTCTGGGATTTGATCGATTTGATCGTTTTGAGCTCGAATTTTGAATTGGGTTGGGGCCTATAAATACCCCACCCATTCAGCACTGAATTGAGCAAGAACTGACCCGAAATCTTGATCTTTTCAGTGGTTCTTAGAGCTCAAAACTGCTAGTTTTCCTCCTCCTTCTGTTCTTCAAGTTTGAGTTGAAAAGAGAGGAGAGAAAACATCTGTAAAGGTTGTCTCCTAAGCCTATCAAAAGGAGAGAAATTGTAAGAGGGAAGTTTGGCCTTCGCCCATTGAAGGAAGGCACCTAGTTGACGTCGGCAACCTCATCGGTGGAGGAAGCCAAAAGTGGAGTAGGTCAAGGCTGACCGAACCACTCTAAATCTCTGGTTTGCGTTTATTTTCGAGCACTTTATCATTACTGCAAACCTCCCTCATCACTACTGCTCTCTGCGCTTTCACGAACAAGTTTCAAGTGCTGTTCTTCCAAATCTGCATTCAGACGTAAACTCGTATTTTCATACATTACAGTTTACGTTTTCATTTGATTCTGCAGAACTGTTTTCCGTGCTTTTACGAACGAGCTTCTTTGCAGTTTACGCTTACATTTTAATCCTATTAATAACTGCAATCTGTCCTCTACGATTTTACGAACGAGTTTCAACATTTAGACGTAAAACTGCATTCAGACGTAAATCGGCTTTCCTCGCTCAATCATCAGATTTCAGTTCACGTTTACGTCTTGATTTCAACTGCATACTGCCTTCTGCGAGTATACAAACGAGTTTCAAAGTTTAGACGTAAATCTACGTCTAGACGTAAAACTGCGTTTAGACGTAAATCTGCGTTTAGACGTAAAACTGCGTTTAGACGTAAAACTGCGTTTAGACGTAAAACTGCGTTTAGACGTAAATCTGCGTTTAGACGTAAATCTGCATTTAGACGTAAATCTGAGTTTAGACGCAAAACTGCGCTTAGACGCAAAACTGCGCTTAGACGCAAAACTGCGCTTAGACGCAAAACTACACTTAGACGCAATCTGCGCTTAGACGCAAACTGCACTTAGATACAAACTGAGAATTTGCTTTTGCATCATAATAGTTTTTGAACGAACGCAGCTTTTGGTTTTTAAATTATTATAAGATTTCCGCTGCACTAATTCACCCCCCCCCCCCTCTTAGTGCTCTCGATCCTAACATGAAGTACATTGATGACTCCACTCTTGCTCAGTACTATATGTTGGGCTCTATGACTCCTGAGTTACAGAGACAACATGAAAAGATAGATGTCAGATCCATTCTCCTACATGTCTGCAAATTGTTTGAGGAACAGGGAAGGACTCAGCGATATGAGATATCCAAGAGCCTCTTCTGCGCTAGGATGACTGAGGGGACACTGGTTCAGAACCATGTCCTAAAGATGATTGAGTGGATAGAGAAACTCACAGGTCTAGGAATGGTCCTAGAGGATAACTTGTGTGTGGACATTGTGCTTCAGTCCCTACCAGATTCCTTTTCACAGTTCATAATGAATTTTAATATGAACAAGCTTGATGTGACTCTCCTAGAGCTCCTCAATATGTTGAGGGAGGAAGAGAGTACTATTAAGAAAGAGAAGCCAATTCTCTACACTGGTGAGATCAGAAAGAAAATGAAAGCAGAAAGGTTCCTTAAGAAGGGAAAGGGCAAGGGCAAACTAGGTAGAGCAAAGGTTGCTAAGAAAGACCCAGCAAAGGACAAAGGCTAGTACTTCCACTATGGTAAAGATGGGCACTGGAAGAGGAACTGCAAAGAGTACCTTGCAGAAAGGGCGAAATAGAAGATTGGAGATTCTTCAGGTACATTCATGATCAATCTCCAATTGTCAGATTTTTGTGATAGTGCATTGGTATTGGATACTAGTATCGCTTATCACATCTACAATTTATTGTAAATTCTAGCAAAGCCGAGGAGAGATTGACGAGAGCAATATTGCATAAAGGTTTGTTTATGCAAGACACTACTCCACACATCATGAATATAAGTGTCTAAGAGGAAACGAGATGAGGTGAACAATGCATACCTATGACATTGTAGGCTAGGTCATATCCATGTGGGAATGATTCAAAAGTTGCTAAATGATGGATATCTAGATCCATTCGACTATGTGTCATATATAACTTGCGAGCCTTGCCTTCGTGGAAAACTGACCAACTCTCCATTTAGTGGAACTGGCGAGAGAGCTGCTGAGCTATTGGAACTCATACATAGTGATATATATGGACCCATGTCAACTCATGCCATTGGTGGTTACTCCTACTTCATTACCTTTACTGATGATTTCTCAAGGTATGGATATGTATATTTAATGAAGTACAAGTCCGAGGCCTTTGAGAAAGTCAGAAAGTATAAGAATGAGGTGGAGAACCAGACTGGAAAGAGTATCAAAACTCTTCGATCAGATCGAGGATATGAGTACTTAAGTACATAGTTTACTCAGTTCCTCAAGGACCATGGGATATTATGTTGGGAAATCATAGGGGGGGCGACATCATATGCGCAGCGGAAGAACAAGAAAACAAAAATCCCCGATTCCCAAAAAGATGTTCGTCGTCGTGCGAAGATTGGTGCGCAAAAATCCGCAAAACACAAAACTGCGTATTAAGATTGTGTTACCTAGGGAGATCGTATATCCCTGTTTCCTTGCAGATCCTTAGGAGAGGGTGAAGGAGGTCAAGCGTCCTCCTCTCTAGCGGTGATCCACACAGCAGGGTTGCGACGACGCTCCTCAAAACTCCAGGCCTACTCTGAGGTGGAGAGGGAGAGGAGAATAGGAAGGGCAAGCAAAGACTCTAGCCTATGAGGCTGTGAATCCCTCCTATTTATAGAGATCCCGTGTCAAAAACCCTAATGGGTCCTTTCCCTAGTGGGTATTGGATCTGCATCCAATAAGACAAGGGCTCCGTCGGATATCTCATATCCGAACCTCTACTCATCGCAATGCCTACCATATGTGTGTGACCCTCTAGGCCCAATATCGAGCTGGCCGTGAGTCATACCTGTCAGAACTCCTTCTAACTCAGTGAATTATTATCTCTGTAATAATTCACTCGACTCATCGACTACGGAAGTACTAGGCCACTACGCCGTAGTCCCCAGACGATACAGGGGAATCCAATCCATTGGACCTGTCTGTCCTTAGTTACCATGTACCTATAGTCCCTCATCCATCTAATATCCCAGAGACCGTATATCGAGCATGGTGCTGTCAGACCCATACGGTTTCTACTCGAGTCTCGCTCTAATCGGATTCTCCCGGAGAACTCTTTCTCTCTCAACCCGAATGACCCTGGCCAGGGATTTATCTGAGCAAGAACACATGGGATATTCCTCTCATGATACCGAGAGTGGATGATCCTCTATCGACACTCAATAGCCCTCGTAAGGTCGACTACCACTCCCAATGACCAGCTGTACTAGATCTGGGAATAGCCAAACCTATAAGTCTGGTATCAAAGAGTGGACCACTCATACAGGACATCCTTGGTGTCTCAAGTCTAAGAACCAGATACACCACTAGGACTACGGAATCGTTGTCTGACAATAAGGCATCATCAACCATCCAGCATTCCGTAAGCGGATCAATCAGTGAACTCATTCTCCAATGAGCACCTGTACTGTATCCCTAGTGTCCCTACACTGTTAGGATCGAGAGCACTAAGAGGGGGGGGTGAATTAGTGCAGCGGAAATCTTATAATAATTTAAAAACCAAAAGCTGCGTTCGTTCAAAAACTATTATGATGCAAAAGCAAATTCTCAGTTTGTATCTAAGTGCAGTTTGCGTCTAAGCGCAGATTGCGTTTAAGCGCAGTTTTGCGTCTAAGCGCAGTTTTGCGTCTAAACTCAGATTTACGTCTAAATGCAGATTTACGTCTAAACGCAGATTTACGTCTAAACGCAGTTTTACGTCTAAACGCAGATTTACGTCTAAACGCAGTTTTACGTCTAGACGCAGATTTACGTCTAAACTTTGAAACTCGTTTGTATACTCGCAGAAGGCAGTATGCAGTTGAAATCAAGACGTAAACGTGAACTGAAATCTGATGATTGAGCGAGGAAAGCCGATTTACGTCTGAATGCAGTTTTACGTCTAAATGTTGAAACTCGTTCGTAAAATCGTAGAGGACAGATTGCAGTTATTAATAGGATTAAAATGTAAGCGTAAACTGCAAAGAAGCTCGTTCGTAAAAGCACGGAAAACAGTTCTGCAGAATCAAATGAAAACGTAAACTGTAATGTATGAAAATACGAGTTTACGTCTGAATGCAGATTTGGAAGAACAGCACTTGAAACTTGTTCGTGAAAGCGCAGAGAGCAGTAGTGATGAGGGAGGTTTGCAGTAATGATAAAGTGCTCGAAAATAAACGCAAACCAGAGATTTAGAGTGGTTCGGTCAGCCTTGACCTACTCCACTTTTGGCTTCCTCCACCGATGAGGTTGCCGACGTCAACTAGGTGCCTTCCTTCAATGGGCGAAGGCCAAACTTCCCTCTTACAATTTCTCTCCTTTTGACAAGCTTAGGAGACAACCTTTACAGACCTTTCTCTCCTCACTTTACAATTGAAAACTTGAAGAACAAAAGGAGGAGACTTAAAGGCTTTACAACACTTTTGAGCTCTTTAGAATCACAGAAAAGATCAAGATTTCGGTATAGGTCTGTATCTTTTCAGTGCTGAATGGGTGGGGTATTTATAGGCCCCAACCCAATTCAAAATTCGAGCTCAAAACGATCAAATCGATCAAATCCCAGAATTCTGGGATCAGGCGGTTGCACCTCTCGACTGGAGAGGTGGCACCGCCTGGCAGAGCTCGAAGACTGAGCTCTGCCGATTGCTTCTCTCTGCCAGAGCTCGAAGACTGAGCTCGATGGTTGCATCACCTGGCAGAGCTCGAAGACTGAGCTTGGTGGTTGCATCACCTGGCAAAGCTCGAAATCTGAGCTCGGTGGTTGCATCACCTGGCAGAGCTCGAAACTGAGCTCAGGCTGATGCACCTCTCTGCCAGAGCTCGAAGACTGAGCTTGGTGAATGCATCACCTGGCAGAGCTCGAGACTGAGCTCAGGCTGATGCACCTATCTTTCCAGAGCTCGAAGACTGAGCTCGGTGGTTGCATCGCCTGGCAGAGCTCGGAACTTGAGCTCTGGCGGTGCAACCTCTTGGCTGGGGCGGTTGCACCTCCCAGCCTCGCAGCCCAGGCGGTTGCACCTCCTGGCTGGGGCGGTTGCACCTCTCAACCCCACAGCCCAGGTGGTTGCACCTCCTGGCTGGGGCGGTTGCACCTCTCAACCCCACAGCCCAGGCGGTTGCACCTCCTGGCTGGGGCGGTTGCACCTCCTGGTGCAATCAGGGTCCGAATGGTTCACTCCATTCGGCCCACTTTGAATCTTTTCAGGGGCCCAATTGCCCCAAGATTAAGCTAATGGGATCACCTCCCATTTTCATGCTTAATCATCATGCTAACTACGATTAACTCTAAGACAACTTCTGCAGCTTTGCTCCGATGCGTCAATCGCTTCTTCCAGCGAGTTTCCTGCCAACTTCCGTCGATCAACCGATTGTTAGGATCGAGAGCACTAAGAGGGGGGGGGTGAATTAGTGCAGCGGAAATCTTACAGCGATTAAAAACCAAAAGCTGCGTTTGTTCAAAAACTATTATGATGCAAAAGCAAATTCTCAGTTTGTATCTAAGTGCAGTTTGCGTCTAAGCGCAGATTGCGTCTAAGCGCAGTTTTGCGTCTAAGCGCAGATTGCGTCTAAGCGCAGTTTTGCGTCTAAGCGCAGTTTTGCGTCTAAACTCAGATTTACGTCTAAATGCAGATTTACGTCTAAACGCAGATTTACGTCTAAACGCAGTTTTACGTCTAAACGTAGTTTTACGTCTAAATGCAGATTTACGTCTAAACGCAGATTTACGTCTAAACGTAGTTTTACGTCTAAACGCAGATTTACGTCTAAACGCAGTTTTACGTCTAAACGTAGTTTTACGTCTAAACGCAGTTTTACGTCTAAACGCAGTTTTACGTCTAAACGCAGATTTACGTCTAAACGCAGTTAGACGCAGATTTACGTCTAAACTTTGAAACTCATTTGTATACTCGCAGAAGGCAGTATGCAGTTGAAACCAAGATGTAAACGTAAACTGAAATCTGATGATTGAGCGAAGAAAGCCGATTTACGTCTGAATGCAGTTTTACGTCTAAATGTTGAAACTCGTTCGTAAAATCGTAGAGGACAGATTGCAGTTATTAATAGGATTAAAATGTAAGCGTAAACTGCAAGGAAGCTCGTTCGTAAAAGCACGGAAAACAGTTCTGCAGAATCAAACGTAAACGTAAACTGTAATGTATGAAAATACGAGTTTACGTCTGAAAGCAGATTTGGAAGAACAGCACTTAGAACTTGTTCGTGAAAGCGCAGAGAGCAGTAGTGATGAGGGAGGTTTGCAGTAATGATAAAGTGCTCGAAAGTAAACGCAAACCAGAGATTTAGAGTGGTTCGGTCAGCCTTGACCTACTCCACTTTTGGCTTCCTCCACCGATGAGGTTGCCGACGTCAACTAGGTGCCTTCCTTCAATGGGCGAAGGCCAAACTTCCCTCTTACAATTTCTCTCCTTTTGGCAGGCTTAGGAGACAACCTTTACAGACCTTTCTCTCCTCACTTTACAATTGAAAACTTGAAGAACAGAAGGAGGAGACTTAAAGGCTTTACAACACTTTTGAGCTCTTTAGATTCACAGAAAAGATCACGATTTCGGTATAGGTCTGTATCTTTTCAGTGCTGAATGGGTGGGGTATTTATAGGCCCCAACCCAATTCAAAATTCGAGCTCAAAACGATCAAATCGATCAAATCCCAGAATTCTGGGATCAGGCGGTTGCACCTCTCGACTGGAGAGGTGGCACCGCCTGGCAGAGCTCGAAGACTGAGCTCTGTCGATTGCTTCTCTCTGCCAGAGCTCGAAGACTGAGCTCGATGGTTGCATCACCTGGCAGAGCTCGAAGACTGAGCTTGGTGATTGCATCACCTGGCAGAGCTCGAAACAGAGCTCGGTGGTTGCCTCACCTGGCAGAGCTCCAAGCTGAGCTCAGGCTGATCCACCTCTCTGCCAAAGCTCGAAGACTGAGCTTGGGGAATGCATCACCTGGCAGAGCTCGAGACTGAGCTCAGGCTGATGCACCTCTCTGCCAGAGCTCGAAGACTGAGCTCGGTGGTTGCATCGCCTGGCAGAGCTCGGAACTTGAGCTCTGGCGGTGCAACCTCTTGGCTGGGGCGGTTGCACCTCCCAGCCTCGCAGCCCAGGCGGTTGCACCTCCTGGCTGGGGCGGTTGCACCTCTCAACCCCCACAGCCCAGGCGGTTGCACCTCCTGGCTGGGGCGGTTGCACCTCTCAACCCCACAGCCCAGGCGGTTGCACCTCCTGGCTGGGGCGGTTGCACCTCCTGGTGCAATCAGGGTCCGAATGGTTCACTCCATTTGACCCACTTTGAATCTTTTCAGGGGCCCAATTGCCCCAAGATTAAGCTAATGGGGTCACCTCCCATTTTCATGCTTAATCATCATGCTAACTACGATTAACTCTAAGACAACTTCTGCAGCTTTGCTCCGATGCGTCAATCGCTTCTTCCGGCGAGTTTCCGGCCAACTTCCGTCGATCAACCGATAACCCTCGGTGATCCTTCTGCGGACATCCGGCATACTCCTGGACTTTGCGACGATCCACTTGGCGAGTTCCGACGAGCTTCGCTTGGCAAGCTTCTGGACTTCTCGGATCTGTTCTCTCTGAACCTCCGACGACCGTCCGAACTTCCGTCGAACTCTCGAACTCCCAACGTGATCATGATCTTGACTCCGGCGCAACTCCTGCTGCTTGTCTTACTCTCATCGTAGTTAATCCTGCACACTTATCTCAACACATAGATTAGATAACAAATGACAATTGACTTCATCATCAAAATCCGAGATTCAACAATCTCCCCCTTTTTGATGATGACAATCAATTGATAAAGGAGTTGTCCTTAACTCCCCCTATCTATATGCCATAGTTGAGATAAGTCAACCTTGAATTCAAGACCTAAGAATTCAAGTGACGTATTGATAAGTTAGATCAGTTAAACTTATCAATGCTCCCATCATGATGCCTATCATGATGTATCTCTTCAAGAATTATGTCAAGGCATGACATACATCATCAAGTTTGTATGATTGTGTTTGTAACCATTCATCATGTAATCATATAAAGCTACGAAGGACTTTTTACATGATGCTCACATTTGAGATTTTCTAGTAAGTTTGCATTTTCTTCACAATATCAACTCAAGATATGATGCAAACTATAGTACATGTTCACATATCTCTTGGTGATGCAAGGATGGCATAACATTGTTTATAGCATCACTCAACTATTTGCAATTATGACATAGATATGATTATGGCAGTTCAGCTATGACATATCTCTTGGTGATGCAAGGATGGCATAACATTGTTTATAGCATCACTCAACTATTTGCAACTATGACATAGATATGATTATGGCAGTTCAGCTATGACATAGTGTTTATCAATTCATATTTTTCTCCCCCTTTGTCATCAACAAAAAGCATGATAGCATTATCAAGCATATAAAGGAAGTCATGACACATATATCTCTTTATTGTTTTTTGCTTGACGGAGGAAAGTCATTTTCCAAAGAGTTTTCATAAGAGTGTACGGGAACATCCCATTTTTAGCATACAACCCGAAAAATGAACTTCTTACATGCATTTGGTTAAAGATATTTGTCACATAATTTGCAACATGTTATTTGATCAAGCGTTGTCAAGGCATGTAATAGTAATAACATTCGAAAAATAATTTTGATGTAGTAACACAATTATTTCAAGTGCAGCATTATATCATATTGCATAGCAGGATTTTTATTTCAGCAAGTGTAGCATTGCATCACATGGTAAGATATCAGCTCGTATGATGCACATTTTGTTTGATACATGGCATGATAGCAATCATATTAGCAACCATATCAATGTCATACTGCTGACTTATCAACTTACATTGGTATGTTGCTTCATATTTTCAAGGCATAGGCTTTTAAACCTTTTTAGTTTCAGTGCAAAAACCGAGATAAACAACAAGAGATGTTTGCAAATATGCTTACACAGACAAAGATAACCATATCAGGGTAACATATGTACAGCATATCAGGTAACCATAAAGACAAAGTCCTTCATGAATAACATAAGGAGTTTACAACATGTCATATCAAAAACATCAGATGTTTATACAAGCTTATTCATGAGGTGGAAGATTAAAGTGCCTAAGTAAAGAGTCAAATTGTCGATGGATTTGTTGTAGCTCGGTTAGGATTTGATCTTGTCGAAGTTCAAGCCGTTCTTGTCGTCGCTCAAATCGGTCCATCCGAATCCCAATATCTTCGATGGATGATGTGTGAGTTTGCTCAACCGGATGTGTTTCCTCAAAGGGACAGATTGGAGGAGAGTGGGTACTCCTAAAGACTGGGGTTTCCGGCTCTGGTTCAGGTTCAGGTTCAGGGGGATTAGTTCTTCTAGGCATTCTAACCCAGTTACCGTTTCTATAGTGACATCTTAGTCGGTGAAGTAGATTTTTGTTTATTATGCTGTATCTATCTGATTTCATTACTTCTTCTTCTAGTGGTATTTGAATGTCGTAAGCTTTCATTATTCTAGTAATAATTCCACCATATGGGAGCATCATATCTTTCGTAGATAATTCCAACATGTTTTGTTGGATCAGATAGCCAAGACAAATGTCACGTTCTTTCATAATTAGGTACATAATTCCTAATTCCAATTGACTCACTTCATCATGATGGTATTGCTTAGGAAGAATTATACTAGTCATGATATGATGAAGTATCTTAGTGTTAAAGGGCATTAGATGTTCACAACTTTTAGGAATAGATTCTACGTTAGGATTGGCAAGGATTGTTCCTAAGGCTTCAACGTAGGATGTTTCAATAGTTTTTTCATCCCATGATCCTTTGAAGTAAAGTCCTATGCTTTTCATGGGAATACCTATCATATCACAAATGAATCTATCAGTGATTGAAATGTGTTGTCCTAAGAGATAGGTTGATATCCTTTCTTCATCATCTTTTTGCATGTTGTTATAAAACAATCTAACTAGTCTAGGATAAATGGGTTCGTTGATCTGCAAAATGGGAAGTAGATTTAGGTTTGCAAACCAATGGATAGTCTCTACATCTCTTAGTTCATTCAGATCTACGTATTTTCCCTTATTGATGCTTCTTAGTTCGAAGGAGAGAAATTTTTCAGCATGGTTTTTGGAATCAAAAAGAGTGAGATCAAACTCTTCTACTACTCTCCTCTTTCCCTTGTCCCTTGAGGATCTTCTAGATCCCATTACTACTGCTGTTTAGAGGGATGATGATGAGCTAAAGTAAATGAAGAACAAAACAGAATTTAAGAGCTTCTTAGAGAGTACCTTTGTGAAATCTTTAAGAGAAGGAAGGATTCTTGATGTTTTGCTCCGAAATAAGAGGTATTTGGAAGGCTTAGAGGAGTGAAATGGGAATGGAGGAGACTTGGAAGAGTAGAGGAGGAAATGGGGGTGAGTTGGGGTCGGTTCCTCAACCGGCCCTTGCGTGATTTTAAAGATCAGAGCTGCTGTCGGTTGCACCTCTGGCTGGAGCGGTGCAACCTCTGGCAACCCGTGATGGCTGGAGGTGCAACCGCCAGCTGGAGAGGTGCCACCGCCTGCAGCAGGTGAGTTCTTAAGATGATTTGATTAGGGAGCCTTTGCCTTGAGGAGAGTTTCAGAGCAATTTGATGTTTGTTACATGATTTCGTATGAGTTTTTATTTAAGGAAGAAGCTCTTTGTAAGATAGATCTTTTAACGTGCGTACGTATGTTTGTTTGGTGTCCCTTTTAAGATCATGACATATTTAGTTTCTACAAGAATTTAATTCGTAGATGAACAGGTTTTGACGATCAGGGAGGTATGTGTATTTGGATATGATATATTTCTAATTGTATCGTATTTGTGATTTCATAGCTTCCACTTGTTACTTAAGCGTTGCGAGTCCCATTTTGATTCTTGGTTTATGACGATTGAGAGTCAAGGAGCAGAACATTATTTCTTGCTCCGGCCTAGACTTTTAATGTTTTTATAGGAACGGATGATCTTTAGGAACCCATTTGCTTTTGGGTGCCTCTACATTTTCTATCATGTTGCATAGAGTTTATCATGGTTCCTTTAGGAACCCAAATTAATTTGTTTGGACTTATTTTCTTAAATGGACAACAATGTGTCTTGTGTCCAGATTTGCAACAAAAGTTGCACTTGGTTTGGTTTTGAACATGTAAGATGGGGCCTTTTACAAAGGTAGTTGGATTTCGGTGAGGACTCCTCACAAATCCAATCCCACTTCTTTTGGGAGCATGACCCTTGTTTGTAAGGATCATGTTTAATGACTTGCTACCAACCTCGAATTTCTTCAAGGTGTCCTTAAGCAGCAAGTTTTCTTTTTGTATAGTTTCTAAATCATGACATTTGATACATGAGTTTAAACTATCATGATGTTCGACTTTTAACTTATCAAACTCACAAGTAAGATTATCATGTACCCTTTTTAGCAACTTGTATTTTCTATTTATAACTTTGCATTCATCAAATAAATCATGGAAGGCATTTAATAATTCATCGAAAGATAAATCAACATCTAATAAATCCGTTACCTCCTCTTCGATGGCCATAAAGGCGTAATGAGCAACTTGCTCGGTGTTGGATTCTTCTTCCTCGGATGCGCTCGAATCATCCCATGTTGCTTGGAGCGCCTTCTTCTTTGTTGTTCTTTTCTTGACTTGGGGACAATCACTTTTGTAATGTCCCGGCTTTTTACATTCATAGCAGATCACTTGGTCCTTCTTAGGTTCAAGTTTATTTTTCACATCGTTTTTAAACTTGTTTCTTTTCAAGAATTTTTTAAACTTTCTTGTCAAAAGTGCCAAGTCATCATCACAGTCCTCATCACTTGAGTTTTCTCTCAAGTGGCATTCAGAAGTTTTAAGTGCCATATCCTTCCTGTTCTTTGGAAGGATGTCTTCTTGCTCTTCATGAGCTTTGCAAGTCATTTCGTAGGTCATTAATGACCCGACTAGTTCTTCAAGAGGGAAATTTCGCAGATCTTTTGCCTCTTGAATGGCGGTGACTTTAGGATCCCAACTCTTAGGAAGGGATCTTAGTATCTTATTAACAAGCTCAAAATCCGAAAAGCTCTTTCCGAGTCCTTTTAGACCGTTGACGACATCCGTGAAACGGGTAAACATGTCGCCAATGGTTTCACTCGGTTTCATTCGGAAAAGTTCAAAAGAATGCAGCAACAGATTGATTTTTGACTCTTTCACTCTACTTGTGCCCTCGTGGGTCACTTCAAGTGTGTGCCAAATATCAAAAGCAGTTTCGCAAGTTGAAACACGATTAAACTCGTTTTTATCAAGTGCGCAAAATAAGGCATTCATAGCCTTTGCATTAAGAGCGAAAGCTTTCTTCTCCAAATCGTTCCAATCGATCATTGGAAGAAAAGATTTTGAAAATCCATTTTCAACAAGGTTCCACAGTTCTAAATCCATAGAAATAAGAAAGATCCTCATTCGGGTCTTCCAGTAAGTGTAGTCCGTTCCACTGAACATGGGTGGACGTGTAATTGAATGCCCCTCTTGGTTTCCGGCGTATGCCATCTCTCTTGGGTTTTAATCCTTTAGAGAGTTAACCTTGCTCTGATACCAATTGTTAGGATCGAGAGCACTAAGAGGGGGGGGGTGAATTAGTGCAGCGGAAATCTTACAGCGATTAAAAACCAAAAGCTGCGTTTGTTCAAAAACTATTATGATGCAAAAGCAAATTCTCAGTTTGTATCTAAGTGCAGTTTGCGTCTAAGCGCAGATTGCGTCTAAGCGCAGTTTTGCGTCTAAGCGCAGATTGCGTCTAAGCGCAGTTTTGCGTCTAAACTCAGATTTACGTCTAAATGCAGATTTACGTCTAAACGCAGATTTACGTCTAAACGCAGTTTTACGTCTAAACGTAGTTTTACGTCTAAATGCAGATTTACGTCTAAACGCAGATTTACGTCTAAACGTAGTTTTACGTCTAAACGCAGATTTACGTCTAAACGCAGTTTTACGTCTAAACGTAGTTTTACGTCTAAACGCAGTTTTACGTCTAAACGCAGTTTTACGTCTAATCGTAGATTTACGTCTAAACGCAGTTAGACGCAGATTTACGTCTAAACTTTGAAACTCGTTTGTATACTCGCAGAAGGCAGTATGCAGTTGAAACCAAGACGTAAACGTAAACTGAAATCTGATGATTGAGCGAAGAAAGCCGATTTACGTCTGAATGCAGTTTTACGTCTAAATGTTGAAACTCGTTCGTAAAATTGTAGAGGACAGATTGCAGTTATTAATAGGATTAAAATGTAAGCGTAAACTGCAAGGAAGCTCGTTCGTAAAAGCACGGAAAACAGTTCTGCAGAATCAAACGTAAACGTAAACTGTAATGTATGAAAATACGAGTTTACGTCTGAAAGCAGATTTGGAAGAACAGCACTTAGAACTTGTTCGTGAAAGCGCAGAGAGCAGTAGTGATGAGGGAGGTTTGCAGTAATGATAAAGTGCTCGAAAGTAAACGCAAACCAGAGATTTAGAGTGGTTCGGTCAGCCTTGACCTACTCCACTTTTGGCTTCCTCCACCGATGAGGTTGCCGACGTCAACTAGGTGCCTTCCTTCAATGGGCGAAGGCCAAACTTCCCTCTTACAATTTCTCTCCTTTTGGCAGGCTTAGGAGACAACCTTTACAGACCTTTCTCTCCTCACTTTACAATTGAAAACTTGAAGAACAGAAGGAGGAGACTTAAAGGCTTTACAACACTTTTGAGCTCTTTAGATTCACAGAAAAGATCACGATTTCGGTATAGGTCTGTATCTTTTCAGTGCTGAATGGGTGGGGTATTTATAGGCCCCAACCCAATTCAAAATTCGAGCTCAAAACGATCAAATCGATCAAATCCCAGAATTCTGGGATCAGGCGGTTGCACCTCTCGACTGGAGAGGTGGCACCGCCTGGCAGAGCTCGAAGACTGAGCTCTGTCGATTGCTTCTCTCTGCCAGAGCTCGAAGACTGAGCTCGATGGTTGCATCACCTGGCAGAGCTCGAAGACTGAGCTTGGTGATTGCATCACCTGGCAGAGCTCGAAACAGAGCTCGGTGGTTGCCTCACCTGGCAGAGCTCCAAGCTGAGCTCAGGCTGATCCACCTCTCTGCCAAAGCTCGAAGACTGAGCTTGGGGAATGCATCACCTGGCAGAGCTCGAGACTGAGCTCAGGCTGATGCACCTCTCTGCCAGAGCTCGAAGACTGAGCTCGGTGGTTGCATCGCCTGGCAGAGCTCGGAACTTGAGCTCTGGCGGTGCAACCTCTTGGCTGGGGCGGTTGCACCTCCCAGCCTCGCAGCCCAGGCGGTTGCACCTCCTGGCTGGGGCGGTTGCACCTCTCAACCCCCACAGCCCAGGCGGTTGCACCTCCTGGCTGGGGCGGTTGCACCTCTCAACCCCACAGCCCAGGCGGTTGCACCTCCTGGCTGGGGCGGTTGCACCTCCTGGTGCAATCAGGGTCCGAATGGTTCACTCCATTCGACCCACTTTGAATCTTTTCAGGGGCCCAATTGCCCCAAGATTAAGCTAATGGGGTCACCTCCCATTTTCATGCTTAATCATCATGCTAACTACGATTAACTCTAAGACAACTTCTGCAGCTTTGCTCCGATGCGTCAATCGCTTCTTCCGGCGAGTTTTCGGCCAACTTCCGTCGATCAACCGATAACCCTCGGTGATCCTTCTGCGGACATCCGGCATACTCCTGGACTTTGCGACGATCCACTTGGCGAGTTCCGACGAGCTTCGCTTGGCAAGCTTCTGGACTTCTCGGATCTGTTCTCTCTGAACCTCCGACGACCGTCCGAACTTCCGTCGAACTCTCGAACTCCCAACGTGATCATGATCTTGACTCCGGCGCAACTCCTGCTGCTTGTCTTACTCTCATCGTAGTTAATCCTGCACACTTATCTCAACACATAGATTAGATAACAAATGACAATTGACTTCATCATCAAAATCCGAGATTCAACACCGATAACCCTCGGTGATCCTTCTGCGGACATCCGGCATACTCCTGGACTTTGCGACGATCCACTTGGCGAGTTCCGACGAGCTTCGCTTGGCAAGCTTCTGGACTTCTCGGATCTGTTCTCTCTGAACCTCCGACGACCGTCCGAACTTCCGTCGAACTCTCGAACTCCCAACGTGATCATGATCTTGACTCCGGCGCAACTCCTGCTGCTTGTCTTACTCTCATCGTAGTTAATCCTGCACACTTATCTCAACACATAGATTAGATAACAAATGACAATTGACTTCATCATCAAAATCCGAGATTCAACAATCTCCCCCTTTTTGATGATGACAATCAATTGATAAAGGAGTTGTCCTTAACTCCCCCTATCTATATGCCATAGTTGAGATAAGTCAACCTTGAATTCAAGACCTAAGAATTCAAGTGACGTATTGATAAGTTAGATCAGTTAAACTTATCAATGCTCCCATCATGATGCCTATCATGATGTATCTCTTCAAGAATTATGTCAAGGCATGACATACATCATCAAGTTTGTATGATAGTGTTTGTAACCAATCATCATGTAATCATATAAAGCTACGAAGGACTTTTTACATGATGCTCACATTTGAGATTTTCTAGTAAGTTTGCATTTTCTTCACAATATCAAATCAAGATATGATGCAAACTATAGTACATGTTCACATATCTCTTGGTGATGCAAGGATGGCATAACATTGTTTATAGCATCACTCAAGTATTTGCAACTATGACATAGATATGATTATGGCAGTTCAGCTATGACATAGTGTTTATCAATTCATATTTTTCTCCCCCTTTGTCATCAACAAAAAGCATGATAGCATTATCAAGCATATAAAGGAAGTCATGACACATATATCTCTTTATTGTTTTTTGCTTGACGGAGGAAAGTCATTTTCCAGAGAGTTTTCATAAGAGTGTATGGGAACATCCCATTTTTAGCATACAACCCGAAAAATGAACTTCTTACATGCATTTGGTTAAAAATATTTGTCACATTATTTGCAACATGTTATTTGATCAAGCGTTGTCAAGGCATGTAATAGTAATAACATTCGAAAAATAATTTTGATGTAGTAACACAATTATTTCAAGTGCAGCATTATATCATATTGCATAGCAGGATTTTTATTTCAGCAAGTGTAGCATTGCATCACATGGTAAGATATCAGCTCGTATGATGCAAATTTTTGTTTGATACATGGCATGATAGCAATTATATTAGCAATAGCAACCATATCAATGTCATACTGCTGACTTATCAACTTACATTGGTATGTTGCTTCATATTTTCAAGGCATAGGCTTTTAAACCTTTTTAGTTTCAGTGCAAAAACCGAGATAAACAACAAGAGATGTTTGCAAATATGCTTACACAGACAAAGATAACCATATCAGGGTAACATATGTACAGCATATCAGGTAACCATAAAGACAAAGTCCTTCATGAATAACATAAGGAGTTTACAACATGTCATATCAAAAAACATCAGATGTTTATACAAGCTTATTCATGAGGTGGAAGATTAAAGTGCCTAAGTAAAGAGTCAAATTGTCGATGGATTTGTTGTAGCTCGGTTAGGATTTGATCTTGTCGAAGTTCAAGCCGTTCTTGTCGTTGCTCAAATCGGTCCATCCGAATCCCGATATCTTCGATGGATGATGTGTGAGTTTGCTCAACCGGATGTGTTTCCTCAAAGGGACAGATCGGAGGAGAGTGGGTACTCCTAAAGACTGGGGTTTCCGGCTCTGGTTCAGGTTCAGGTTGAGGGGGATCAGTTCTTCTAGGCATTCTAACCCAGTTACCGTTTCTATAGTGACATCTTAGTCGGTGAAGTAGATTTTTGTTTATTATGCTGAATCTATCTGATTTCATTACTTCTTCTTCTAGTGGTATTTGAATGTCGTAAGCTTTCATTATTCTAGTAATAATTCCACCATATGGGAGCATCATATCTTTCGTAGATAATTCCAACATGTTTTGTTGGATCAGATAGCCAAGACAAATGTCACGTTCTTTCATAATTAGGTACATAATTCCTAATTCCAATTGACTCACTTCATCATGATGGTATTGCTTAGGAAGAATTATACTAGTCATGATATGATGAAGTATCTTAGTGTTAAAGGGCATTAGATGTTCACAACTTTTAGGAATAGATTCTACGTTAGGATTGGCAAGGATTGTTCCTAAGGCTTCAACGTAGGATGTTCCAATAGTTTTTTCATCCCATGATCCTTTGAAGTAAAGTCCTATGCTTTTCATGGGAATACCTATCATATCACAAATGAATCTATCAGTGATTGAGATGTGTTGTCCTAAGAGATAGGTTGATATCATTTCTTCATCATCTTTTTGCATGTTGTTATAAAACAATCTAACTAGTCTAGGATAAATGGGTTCGTTGATCTGCAAAATGGGAAGTAGATTTAGGTTTGCAAACCAATGGATAGTCTCTACATCTCTTAGTTCATTCAGATCTACGTATTTTCCCTTATTGATGCTTCTTAGTTCGAAGGAGAGAAATTTTTCAGCATGGTTTTTGGAATCAAAAAGAGTGAGATCAAACTCTTCTACTACTCTCCTCTTTCCCTTGTCCCTTGAGGATCTTCTAGATCCCATTACTACTGCTGTTTAGAGGGATGATGATGAGCTAAAGTAAATGAAGAACAAAACAGAATTTAAGAGCTTCTTAGAGAGTACCTTTGTGAAATCTTCAAGAGAAGGAAGGATTCTTGATGTTTTGCTCCGAAATAAGAGGTATTTGAAAGGCTTAGAGGAGTGAAATGGGAATGGAGGAGACTTGGAAGAGTAGAGGAGGAAATGGGGGTGAGTTGGGGTCGGTTCCTCAGCCGGCCCTAGCGTGATTTTAAAGAGCAGAGCTGCTGGCGGTTGCACCTCTGGCTGGAGCGGTGCAACCTCTGGCAACCCGTGATAGCTGGAGGTGCAACCGCCAGCTGGAGAGGTGCCACCGCCTGCAGCAGGTGAGCTCTCAAGATGATTTGATTAGGGAGCCTTTGCCTTGAGGAGAGTTTCAGAGCAATTGATGTTTGTTACATGATTTCGTATGAGTTTTTATTTAAGGAAGAAGCTCTTTGTAAGATAGATCTTTTAACGTGCGTACGTATGTTTGTTTGGTGTCCCTTTTAAGATCATGACATATTTAGTTTCTACAAGAATTAATTCGTAGATGAACAGGTTTTGTAGATCAGGGGGGTATGTGAATTTGGATATGATATATTTCTAATTGTATCGTATTTGTGATTTCATAGCTTCCACTTGTTACTTAAGTGTTGCGAGTCCCTTTTTGATTCTTGGTTTATGACTATTGAGAGTCAAGGAGCAGAACATTATTTCTTGCTCCGGCCTAATGTTTTTATAGGAACGAATGATCTTTAGGAACCCATTTGCTTTTGGGTGCCTCATAAATAGATCTACATTTTCTATCATGTTGCATAGAGTTTATCATGGTTCCTTTAGGAACCCAAATCAATTTGTTTGGACTTATTTTCTTGAATGGACAACAATGTGTCTTGTGTCCAGATTTGCAACAAAAGTTGCACTTGGTTTGGTGTTGAACGTGTAAGATGGGGCCTTTTACAAAGGTAGTTGGATTTCGGTGAGGACTCCTCACAAATCCAATCCCACTTCTTTTGGGAGCATGACCCTTGTTTGTAAGGATCATGTTTAATGACTTGCTACCAACCTCGAATTTCTTCAAGGTGTCCTTAAGTAGCAAGTTCTCTTTTTGTATAGTTTCTAACTCATGACATTTGATACATGACTTTAAACTATCATGATGTTCGATTTTTAATTTATCAAACTCACAAGTAAGATTATCATGTACCTTTTTTAGCAACTTGTATTTTCTATTTATAACTTTGCATTCATCAAATAAATCATGGAAGGCATTTAGTAATTCATCGAAAGATAAATCAGCATCTAATAAATCCGTTACCTCCTCTTCGATGGCCATAAAGGCGTAATGAGCAATTTGCTCGGTGTTGGACTCCTCTTCCTCAGATGCGCTCGAATCATCCCATGTTGCTTGGAGCGCCTTCTTCTTTGTTGTTCTTTTCTTGACTTGGGGACAATCACTTTTGTAGTGTCCCAGCTTTTTACATTCGTAGCAGATTACTTGGTCCTTCTTGGGTTCAAGTTTATTTTTCACATCGTTTTTAAACTTGTTTCTTTTGAAGAATTTCTTAAACTTTCTTGTCAAAAGTGCCAAGTCATCGTCACAATCCTCATCACTTGAGTTTTCTCTCAAGTGGCATTCAGAAGTTTTAAGTGCCATATCCTTCCTGTTCTTTGGAAGGATGTCTTCTTGCTCTTCATGAGCTTTGCAGGTCATTTCGTAGGTCATTAATGACCCGATTAGTTCTTCAAGAGGGAAATTTCGCAGATCTTTTGCCTCTTGAATGGCGGTGACTTTAGGATCCCAACTCTTAGGAAGGGATCTTAGTATCTTATTAACAAGCTCAAAATCTGAAAAGCTCTTTCCGAGTCCTTTTAGACCGTTGACGACATCCGTGAAACGGGTAAACATGTCGCCAATGGTTTCACTCGGTTTCATTCGGAAAAGTTCAAAAGAATGCAACAACAGATTGATTTTTGACTCTTTCACTCTACTTGTGCCCTCGTGGGTCACTTCAAGTGTGTGCCAAATATCAAAAGCAGTTTCGCAAGTTAAAACACGATTAAACTCGTTTTTATCAAGTGCGCAAAATAAGGCATTCATAGCCTTTGCATTAAGAGCGAAAGCCTTCTTCTCCAAATCGTTCCAATCGATCATTGAAAGAGAAGATTTTGAAAATCCATTTTCAACAAGGTTCCACAGTTCTAAATCCATAGAAATAAGAAAGATCCTCATTCGGGTCTTCCAGTAAGTGTAGTCCGTTCCACTGAACATGGGTGGACGTGTAATTGAATGCCCCTCTTGGTTTCCGGCGTATGCCATCTCTCTTGGGTTTTAATCCTTTAGAGAGTTAACCTTGCTCTGATACCAATTGTTAGGATCGAGAGCACTAAGAGGGGGGGGGTGAATTAGTGCAGCGGAAATCTTATAATAATTTAAAAACCAAAAGCTGCGTTCGTTCAAAAACTATTATGATGCAAAAGCAAATTCTCAGTTTGTATCTAAGTGCAGTTTGCGTCTAAGCGCAGATTGCGTTTAAGCGCAGTTTTGCGTCTAAGCGCAGTTTTGCGTCTAAATGCAGATTTACGTCTAAACGCAGATTTACGTCTAAACGCAGTTTTACGTCTAAACGCAGTTTTACGTCTAAACGCAGATTTACGTCTAAACGCAGATTTACGTCTAAACGCAGTTTTACGTCTAAACGCAGATTTACGTCTAAACGCAGTTTTACGTCTAGACGCAGATTTACGTCTAAACTTTGAAACTCGTTTGTATACTCGCAGAAGGCAGTATGCAGTTGAAATCAAGACGTAAACGTGAACTGAAATCTGATGATTGAGCGAGGAAAGCCGATTTACGTCTGAATGCAGTTTTACGTCTAAATGTTGAAACTCGTTCGTAAAATCGTAGAGGACAGATTGCAGTTATTAATAGGATTAAAATGTAAGCGTAAACTGCAAAGAAGCTCGTTCGTAAAAGCACGGAAAACAGTTCTGCAGAATCAAATGAAAACGTAAACTGTAATGTATGAAAATACGAGTTTACGTCTGAATGCAGATTTGGAAGAACAGCACTTGAAACTTGTTCGTGAAAGCGCAGAGAGCAGTAGTGATGAGGGAGGTTTGCAGTAATGATAAAGTGCTCGAAAATAAACGCAAACCAGAGATTTAGAGTGGTTCGGTCAGCCTTGACCTACTCCACTTTTGGCTTCCTCCACCGATGAGGTTGCCGACGTCAACTAGGTGCCTTCCTTCAATGGGCGAAGGCCAAACTTCCCTCTTACAATTTCTCTCCTTTTGACAGGCTTAGGAGACAACCTTTACAGACCTTTCTCTCCTCACTTTACAATTGAAAACTTGAAGAACAGAAGGAGGAGACTTAAAGGCTTTACAACACTTTTGAGCTCTTTAGAATCACAGAAAAGATCAAGATTTCGGTATAGGTCTGTATCTTTTCAGTGCTGAATGGGTGGGGTATTTATAGGCCCCAACCCAATTCAAAATTCGAGCTCAAAACGATCAAATCGATCAAATCCCAGAATTCTGGGATCAGGCGGTTGCACCTCTCGACTGGAGAGGTGGCACCGCCTAGCAGAGCTCGAAGACTGAGCTCTGCCGATTGCTTCTCTCTGCCAGAGCTCGAAGACTGAGCTCGATGGTTGCATCACCTGGCAGAGCTCGAAGACTGAGCTTGGTGGTTGCATCACCTGGCAAAGCTCGAAATCTGAGCTCGGTGGTTGCATCACCTGGCAGAGCTCGAAACTGAGCTCAGGCTGATGCACCTCTCTGCCAGAGCTCGAAGACTGAGCTTGGTGAATGCATCACCTGGCAGAGCTCGAGACTGAGCTCAGGCTGATGCACCTATCTTTCCAGAGCTCGAAGACTGAGCTCGGTGGTTGCATCGCCTGGCAGAGCTCGGAACTTGAGCTCTGGCGGTGCAACCTCTTGGCTGGGGCGGTTGCACCTCCCAGCCTCGCAGCCCAGGCGGTTGCACCTCCTGGCTGGGGCGGTTGCACCTCTCAACCCCACAGCCCAGGCGGTTGCACCTCCTGGCTGGGGCGGTTGCACCTCCTGGTGCAATCAGGGTCCGAATGGTTCACTCCATTCGGCCCACTTTGAATCTTTTCAGGGGCCCAATTGCCCCAAGATTAAGCTAATGGGATCACCTCCCATTTTCATGCTTAATCATCATGCTAACTACGATTAACTCTAAGACAACTTCTGCAGCTTTGCTCCGATGCGTCAATCGCTTCTTCCAGCGAGTTTCCTGCCAACTTCCGTCGATCAACCGATAACCCTCGGTGATCCTTCTGCGGACATCCGGCATACTCCTGGACTTTGCGACGATCCACTTGGCGAGTTCCGACGAGCTTCGCTTGGCAAGCTTCTGGACTTCTCGGATCTGTTCTCTCTGAACCTCCGACGACCGTCCGAACTTCCGTCAAACTCTCGAACTCCCAACGTGATCATGATCTTGACTCCGGCGCAACTCCTGCTGCTTGTCTTACTCTCATCGTAGTTAATCCTGCACACTTATCTCAACACATAGATTAGATAACAAATGACAATTGACTTCATCATCAAAATCCGAGATTCAACATACACGAGCAGCTTTGAGATCAGCTGCATCCATCATATGGACGGGTATACAGCACACCAGTCTATCCGGTTATCACGATGTCCCTCTCGAGTAACCTATGACCGGGATTATTTAGGATATGTGTTTAAAGGTGAATCGATCTCATTATCGTGATCTTATCACGATCCGATTCCCATTGCACAAATCCAAGGACATCACAATATATATGCATTTATGCAATAGTTATAAAGTGATATACGCCAAAATATAATAAGCAAAAAGATTCTGTATCAAGTCACACGTGCCATCACTCACGTGATTGGCTTGCTGGGCACTTATGACTAGCAATCTCCCACTTGACCTAAAGCCAATCACCTATGTGTCTGATCTCCATCAGACCCCTGTGACGCTCAAAGACAAAAATGAGACAACGGCTTTGTCAGTGGATCTGCAATGTTATCTTCAGATGGAACTCTTTCCACTGCTACATCTCCTCGGGTTACGATCTCTCTTATAAGCTGGAACCTCCTCAGAACACTTCTGATAAGACCCGGGTTCCCTTATTTGAGTAATCACCCCATAGTGGTCGCAATATAAGGAAGTCGACTTGTCGCTATCCGTATCGACTCCCAAACTCCCTCCTTTGCTGCATCTAATGCGGCAATGTACTCCGCCTCTGTGGTCGAGTCAGCAGTGGTATCTTGCTTGGAACTCTTCCAGCACACTGCTCCTCCATTCAAGGTGTACACATACCCTGAATTCGACTTGCTATCATCGACATCAGACTGAAAACTTGAGTCAGTGTAGCCTTCAACCTTAAGGCTATTACCTCCATATACTAGTAAAAGATCCTTAGTCCTTCTCAAGTACTTAAGGATACACTTTACTGCTTTCCAATGCTCCAAGCCTGGATCCGCCTGATACCTGCTCGTGACACTCAGAGCATGCGCTATATCAGGCCTAGTACATAGCATGGCATACATGATAGACCCTATTGCTGAGGCATAAGGTATCATATTCATGTTTGCCCTTTAGAATTTTCCATGCCAAACCTTTTGACAATGGTTTCTATGTACCTGGACTGGGACAAGCCAAGCATCCTCTTGGATCTATCTCTATAGATTCTAATCCCCAAGATATAGGATGCTTCCCCTAAGTCCTTTATGGAGAAGTGTCTAGATAACCAAGTCTTTACAGTGGATAGCATTCCTACGTCATTCCCAATGATGAGGATGTCATCCATATATAACACCAAAAAGGTGATAGCGCTCCCACTTACCTTTCTGTATACACAAGGCTCATCTTCGTTCTTAACGAAGTCATAAGATCTGATTGCCTCATCAAATCTTATGTTCCAACTTCGGGAAGCTTGCTTTAGTCCATAAATGGATCTAAGCAACCTACACACCTTATCTGGGCAGTTCTTGGACACGAATCCCTCAGGTTGCATCATATACATCTCCTCCTCGAGGTTCCCGTTGAGGAATACGGTTTTCACATCCATCTGCCAGATCTCATAATCATAGTGTGCTGCAATAGCCAATAGAATTCTGATGGATTTTAGCATTGCTACGGGTGAGAAAGTTTCGTCGTAGTCAACACCTTGCCTTTGACGATACCCCTTAGCCACTAGCCTTGCTTTATAGGTCTCTACCTTTCCATCTACTCCGATCTTTTTCTTAAAGATCCACTTGCAACCGATGGGTACAATACCTTCGGGTGCATCAACTAGGTTCCAAACCTTATTGGAGTACATAGAATCCATCTCAGAATTCATGGCTTCTTTCCACTTCCCGGAGTCTATACTCATAATAGCCTCCTCGTAGGTCTGAGGATCAATATCCTCTACATCCTCTGCTCTAATATGTCCCACATATCTCTCAGGAGGATGGGATACTCTATCAGACCTGCGTAAAGTTGAAACTTGTGTATTAGATACCTGAACAGACTCGGGCTGTAGAGTGGTGCTTGAGCTTGGTTCTCCAACCTCGCTCAATTCTATCATTCTCCCACTGTCTCCGTCAAGAATGTGTTCCTTCTCAAGGAACACTGCTCTCTTAGCTACAAAGACCTTTTGGTCCTCGAGATGATAGAAATAATACCCACAAGTTTCCTTGGGGTGTCCCACAAATTTGCATCGCTCTGTCCTTGATTCTAACTTATCGGGGTTGTGTCTTTTAATGTGGGCAGGGCAGCCCCAAATCTTAACAACCTTAAGATCAGACTTCTTCCCTTTCCATATCTCATATGGTGTAGACACTACCGACTTAGTTAGAACTCTGTTCAGAAGGTAAGCTGCGGTCTCTAGAGCATATGCCTAGAATAAGATGGGTAGGTCAGCGAAACTAATCATGGACCGTACCATATCTAATAGCGTACGATTCCTCCTTTCAGAGACACCATTGAGCTGAGGTGTATAAGGAGGTGTCCATTGGGATAATATCCCATGGTCCTTGAGGAAGTGAGTAAACTCTGTACTTAAGTACTCACCTCCTCGATCTGATCGAAGAGTTTTGATACTCTTTCCAGTCTGGTTCTCCACCTCATTCTTATACTCTCTGAATTTCTCAAAGGCCTCGGACTTGTACTTCATTAAGTACACATATCCATACCTTGAGAAATCATCAGTAAATGTAATGAAGTAGGAGTAACCTCCAATGGCATGAGTTGACATGGGTCCACATACATCACTATGTATGAGTTCCAACAACTCAGTGGCTCTCTCTCCAGTTCCACTAAATGGAGAGTTGGTCAGTTTTCCACGAATGCAAGGCTCACAAGTTGCATATGACACATAGTCGAATGGATCTAGATATCCATCATTTAGCAACTTTTGAATCCTTCTTTCATGGATGTGACCTAGCCTACAATGCCACAGGTATGCACTGTTCAACTCATCTCGTTTCCTTTTGGACACATTTATATTCATGATATGTGGAGTGGTGTCTAACATAAATAAACCATTATGCAATGTTCCTTTCGTGATGATCTTATCATCTAATAATATCGAACAACCATTGTTCTCAAAAACAAATTTATATCCACTAACTGTTAAACATGAAATGGAGATAATGTTTTTGATAATAGAAGGAACAAAATAACATGCATCTAATGCAATAAAAGCTCCACTAGGCAAATGTAGGGCGACCTCGCCAACAGCTAATACAGCAACTTTTGCTCCATTACCCATCTTGAGGTCCATCTCGCCTCTCTCTAGTCTCCTAGGCCTTGCCAGAACCTGCAACGAATTACATATATGATAAGCACTACCGGTATCTAATACCCATGTGTTATCATAAGAGTCTGACAAATGGAGACTGATCATGAATGTACCTGAAGCTTCATCAAGCTTTTGTTTCGCCCTTTCTGCAAGGTACTCTTTACAGTTTCTCTTCCAGTGCCCATCTTTACCACAGTGGAAGCACTGGCCTTTGTCCTTTGTTGGGTCTTTCTTAGCAACCTTTGCTTTACCTTGTTTGCCCTTGCCCTTTCCCTTCTTAAGGGACCTTTCTGCTTTCCTTTTCTTTCTGGTCTCACCAGTGTAGAGAACTGGCTTCTCTTTCTTAATAGTACTCTCTGCCTCCCTCAACATATTGAGGAGCTCTGGGAGAGTCACCTCAAGCTTGTTCATATTAAAGTTCATTATGAACTGTGAAAAGGAATCTGGTAGGGACTGAAGCACAATGTCCACACACAAGTTATCCTCTAGGACCATTCCTAGACCTGTGAGTTTCTCTATCCACTCAATCATCTTTAGGACATGGTTCTGAACCGGTGTCCCCTCAGTCATCCTAGCGCGGAAAAGGCTCTTGGATATCTCATATCGTTGAGTCCTTCCCTGTTCCTCAAACAATTTACGGACATGTAGGAGAATGGATCTGGCATCCATCTTTTCATGTTGTCTCTGTAACTCTGGAGTCATAGAGCCCAACATATAGCACTGAGCAAGAGTGGAGTCATCAATGTACTTCACGTAGCGAGCGATCTCATCCTCGCTTGCCCCTTCTTCGGGCGTAGGCATCACTGTATCAAGGACGTACACGATTTTCTCCGCTGTGAGAACAATTCTCAAGTTACGGAGCCAATCCGTATAATTTGGACCAGTGAGGCGGTTGACATCAAGTATGCCACGTAAGGGATTTGAAAGCGACATTTTCTGAAAATAAAGATGTAGCAAAAATGAATAACATGCAGATTTTGCAAGAAATAAACTATCAAGATATGGACTTCTATCTTAATATGCTCCCACTATTTTACTAACGAGTCACGCGACACCCTCAGCACGTGAAACGGAAGTCTCCGGCAGACTTCTAGTGGGGATCAGGATCCAATCAGCGTCTTAGTGTAACCTCGAGGGACTCGACCAATCACACTAAGCCTAAAAGGTAGACAACTCTTGCCGATCACAACTCCTTGTGATTCCCGTCCTGTTCGGCCTCCGAATCACCATGGCCTCGAGGGACTCGACCACCATGATGCTCGGTTAAGTCAACACCTTCGTTACAAGATGAGTCTGATTTGATGATATACCCTCGAGGGACTCGACCAAGCATATCATGCCCTCAGGTCACCGGTGACATCTCTATGTCGTAAGCCAGATAGCGAATCGCGATATAGGTGAGTCTCGAGGGACTCGACCAACTCAACCTACACCGGGATTCGGTTCCTACTCATAACGATGGAAGGCCACGTGGGTCAATCTAATTGCCTCACGTTTACCGACTTAATATTATCGAGAGATGTTTCTATGATTTGGTCTCCTAATATGACATGTCACACATATGCATATTTAATATATATCTACATCGCATGCAAATATATATACATATCTAGTATGTGTATAAGCAATCACACCAGATGATCATGGACCACAACCTAATATGATTAGGCCCGAGCCAGTAGGCCTAATCACTCACATCAAGATCTATGTGTGCAACGGTGCATCTCCATGCCTTGTGATCGTCCATCTCGTCCTCGTCGGTTCCGTCGACATCTTGATGCGTCTCCATGCATCACGATCGTCCGTCTCGTGGGTCCCACTATGGCATCCACGCTCCCACTGCGCCTCCTCATGTGATTACAACTTAATCATAGGCACGCAGGCCCGACAATAAACGAGAAATATAATGGAGGTTCGCAGACCTCAATAATAATAATCACAAGTACACACATCACACGGTCCATGATCATCCGTCCACACATCATACATCACATGTATAAATAATCATCATCATGTAGGACTACTAGATAATAATAAAAATAATAATCAACTAAACCTTTTAATTAATTAATATTTTCTGAAATCAGGGATATATAGGGAATTTCTCAATTCCTAAGGGTATTTTCGTAATTTGGACAAAAGACAGAAACTGGAATTTCTCAAATTCCGAGGGGCAAAACTGTCTTTTGCGCAGAAAACCCTAATACTCTTTCCCCCTTTCGCTGCTACCGCCGCCGCCACCCTGCCGGCGGCGGCCTGTGCGGCGGGGCGAGGGCACTGCCCTCGCCTGCAGGCGGCACGCCCGCTGGCGGCGATGCCGCTGCGGGTGGGCACCCCCTTCGGGCGCCGCTGCCTCCGCAGACGGTGCTGTACCGCCGGGCGGCCGCCCCTGTGGGGGGTTTCGCCCGCGGGAGCAGCGGCGGCAAGCGCCGCTTCCTTTCGGCGGCAGGCGCCGCTGCCCTGCGGCGCCTCTGCCCGTGGGTTGCCAGCCCCGCCAGCAGGAAGCCTGCTGCAAGCAGACCGCCGGCCGGCTGCTGCAGGCACAGCGCTTGCGCATGCGCCGGCGCTGTGCTGCCTGGCTTCGGCTGCGGCTGGCTGCAGGCATGCAGATCGAGGGCAGCAACTGTTGCTGCCCTTCCTTGCTTTTGCGTCAACGATTTTGACGTCAATATTCTTCCTAAACACAACACACGCAGTTCAAAAACTAATCATTCGCACGAACAACCTGGCTCTGAGACCACTGTTGGGAAATCATAGGGGGGGCGACATCATATGCGCAGCGGAAGAACAAGAAAACAAAAATCCCCGATTCCCAAAAAGATGTTCGTCGTCGTGCGAAGATTGGTGCGCAAAAATCCGCAAAACACAAAACTGCGTATTAAGATTGTATTACCTAGGGAGATCGTATATCCCTGTTTCCTTGCAGATCCTTAGGAGAGGATGAAGGAGGTCAAGCGTCCTCCTCTCTAGCGGTGATCCACACAGCAGGGTTGCGACGATGCTCCTCAAAACTCCAGGCCTACTCTGAGGTGGAGAGGGAGAGGAGAATAGGAAGGGCAAGCAAAGACTCTAGCCTATGAGGCTGTGAATCCCTCCTATTTATAGAGATCCCGTGTCAAAAACCCTAATGGGTCCTTTCCCTAGTGGGTATTGGATCTGCATCCAATAAGACAAGGGCTCCGTCGGATATCTCATATCCGAACCTCTACTCATCGCAATGCCTACCATATGTGTGTGACCCTCTAGGCCCAATATCGAGCTGGCCGTGAGTCATACCTGTCAGAACTCCTTCTAACTCAGTGAATTATTATCTCTGTAATAATTCACTCGACTCATCGACTACGGAAGTACTAGGCCACTACGCGATACAGGGGAATCCAATCCATTGGACCTGTCTGTCCTTAGTTACCATGTACCTATAGTCCCTCATCCATCTAATATCCCAGAGACCGTATATCGAGCATGGTGCTGTCAGACCCATACGGTTTCTACTCGAGTCTCGCTCTAATCGGATTCTCCCGGAGAACTCTTTCTCTCTCAACCCGAATGACCCTGGCCAGGGATTTGTCTGAGCAAGAACACATGGGATATTCCTCTCATGATACCGAGAGTGGATGATCCTCTATCGACACTCAATAGCCCTCGTAAGGTCGACTACCACTCCCAATGACCAGCTGTACTAGATCTGGGAATAGCCAAACCTATAAGTCTAGTATCAAAGAGTGGACCACTCATACAGGACATCCTTGGTGTCTCAAGTCTAAGAACCAGATACACCACTAGGACTACGGAATCGTTGTCTGACAATAAGGCATCATCAACCATCTAGCATTCCGTAAGCGGATCAATCAGTGAACTCATTCTCCAATGAGCACCTGTACTGTATCCCTAGTGTCCCTACACGAGCAGCTATGAGATCAGCTGCATCCATCATATGGACGGGTATACAGCACACCAGTCTATCCGGTTATCACGATGTCCCTCTCGAGTAACCTATGACCGGGATTATTTAGGATATGTGTTTAAAGGTGAATCGATCTCATTATCGTGATCTCATCACGATCCGATTCCCATTGCACAAATCCAAGGACATCACAATATATATGCATTTATGCAATAGTTATAAAGTGATATACGCCAAAATATAATAAGCAAAAAGATTCTGTATCAAGTCACACGTGCCATCACTCACGTGATTGGCTTGCTGGGCACTTATGACTAGCATATTATCCCAATGGACACCTCTTTATACACCTCAGCTCAATGGTGTCTTTGGAAGGAGGAATCGTATGCCATTAGATATGGTACGGTCCATGATGAGTTTCGCTAACCTACCCATCTTATTCTAGGGATATGCCCTAGAGACCACAGCTTACCTTCTGAACAGAGTTTCAACTAAGTCGGTAGTGTCTACACCATATGAGATATGGAAAGGGAAGAAGCCTGATCTTAAAGTTGTTAAGATTTGGGGCTGCCCTGCCCACGTTAAAAGACACAACCCCGATAAGTTAGAATCAAGGACAGAGCGATGCAAATTTGTAGGATACCCCAAGGAAACTTGTGGGTATTATTTCTATCATCTCGAGGACCAAAAGCTCTTTGTAGCTAAGAGAGCAGTGTTCCTTGAGAATGAACACATTCTTGGCGGAGACAGTGAGAGAATGATAGAGTTGAACGAGGTTGGAGAACCAAGCTCAAGCACCACTCTATAGCCCGAGTCTGTTCAGGTACCTAACACACAAGTTTCAACTTTACGCAGGTCTGATATCGCATCCTCCTGAGAGATATGTGGGACATATTAGATGAGAGGATGTTGAGGATATTAATCCTTAGACCTACGAGGAGGCTATTATGAGTATAGACTCCGGGAAGTGGCAAGAAGCCATGAATTCTGAGATGGATTCTATGTACTCCAATAAGGTTTGGAACCTAGTTGATGCGCCCGAAGGTATTATACCCATCGGTTGTAAGTGGATCTTTAAGAAAAAGATCGGAGTAGATGGAAAGGTAGAGACCTATAAAGCAAGGCTAGTGGCTAAGGGGTATCGTCAAAGGCAAGGTGTTGACTACGACGAAACCTTCTCACCCGTAGTAATGCAAAAATCCATCAGAATTCTATTGGCTATTGCAGCACACTATGATTATGAGATCTGGCAAATGGATGTGAAAACTGCATTCCTCAATGGGAACCTCAAGGAGGAAGTGTATATGATGCAACCTGAGGGATTCATGTCCAAGAACTGCCCAGATAAGGTGTGTAGGTTGCTTAGATTCATTTATGGACTAAAACAAGCTTCCCGAAATTGGAACATAAGATTTGATGAGGCAATCAGATCTTATGACTTCGTTAAGAACGAAGATGAGCCTTGTGTGTACAGGAAGGTAAATGACAGCGTTATCACATTTTTGGTGTTATATATGGATGACATCCTCATCATTGGTTATGACGTAGGAATGCTATCCACAGTAAAGACTTGGTTATCTAGACACTTCTCCATAAAGGACTTAGGGGAAGCATCCTATATCTTGGGGATTAGAATCTATAGAGATAGATCCAAGAGGATTATTGGCTTGTCCCAGTCCAAGTACATAGAAACTATTGTCATATGGTTTGGCATGGATAATTCCAAGAGAGGTCTCATACCGATGAGACATGGGATATCGCTTTCTACGAGTATGTCCCTAAAGACTCCAAAAGAAAGGGCGAACATGGATATGATACCTTATGCCTCAGCAATAGGGTCTATCATGTATGTCATGCTATGTACTAGGTCTAATATAGCGCATGCTCTGAGTGTCACGAGCAGGTATCAGGCGGATCCAGGCTTGGAGCACTAGAAACCAGTAAAGTGTATCCTTAAGTACTTGAGAAGGACTAAGGATCTTTTACTAGTATATGTAGGTAATAGCCTTAAGGTTGAAGGCTATACTAACTCAAGTTTTCAGTCTGATGTCAATGATAGTAAGTCGAATTCAGGGTATGTGTATACCTTAAATGGAGGAGCAGTGTGCTGGAAGAGTTCCAAGCAAGATACCACTGCTGACTCGACCACAGAGGCGGAGTACATTGCTGCATTAGATGTAGCAAAGGAGGGAGTCTAGTTGAAGATGTTCATCATGTTGAATCTCGTATTTTGATGATGAAACTACTTGATATATGTTTATGATTTAATCTGCGTTTTGAGTGACGCAGGATGCTTCGATCAGGATGAGACAATTAAAGCAGGAAAATCATGTTGTGCCGAAGGATCATGTCAGAAGATTGGACGTCGGGCCGGTGGATCGGTCGACGTATCGACAGAAGGCTTCGGGCCGTGGACTCGGGCATCGGGCCAAGAAGAGCGGGTATTGTGCCAAGGATATCGGAGTTGCGGAGTCAACTGGCCGATTGGGCAATAGGCTGCACGAGAGGACGATGCGCCGAAGAATCGGACGAAGCGTCGAGGGACCAATGACATGTCGGACAACTTGGTTAATTGCTTAGGATTAATTGTCTCGATCGAAGTTTTGATTTGGTGTGCAGGATTAACTACGATGAGAGTAAGACAAGCAGCAGGTGTTGCGCCGAAGTCAAGATCATGATCACGTTGGGAGTTCGAGAGTTCGACGGAAGTTCGGACGGTCGTCGGAGGTTCAGCGAGAACAGATCCGAGAAGTCCAGAAGCTTGCCAAGCGAAGCTCGTCGGAACTCACCAAGTGGATCGTCGCAAAGTCCAGGAGTATGCCGGATGTCCGCAGAAGGATCACCGAGGGTTATCGGTTGATCGACAGAAGTTGGCAGGAAACTCGCCGGAAGAAGCGATTGACGCATCGGAGCAAAGCTGCAGAAGTTGTCTTAGAGTTAATCGTAGTTAGCATGATGATTAAGCATGAAAATGGGAGGTGATCCCATTAGCTTAATCTTGGGGCAATTGGGCCCCTGAAAAGATTCAAAGTGGGCCGAATGGAGTGAACCATTCGGACCCTGATTGCACCAGGAGGTGCAACCGCCCCAGCCAGGAGGTGCAACCGCCTGGGCTGTGGGGTTGGGAGGTGCAACCGCCCCAGTCAGGAGGTGCAACCGCCAGGGCTGCGAGGCTGGGAGGTGCAACCGCCCCAGCCGAGAGGTGCAACCGCCCAGAGCTCAGTCTTCGAGCTAGACTGGGCGGTGCAACCTCCTCTGCCAAGAGGTAGCACTGCCAGAGCTCAAGTTTCGAGCTCTGCCAGGCGATGCAACCACCGAGCTTAGTCTTCGAGCTCTGGCAGAGAGGTGCATCAGCCTGAGCTCAGTCTCGAGCTCTGCCAGGTGATGCAATCACCGAGCTCAGTCTTCGAGCTCTGGCAGAGAGGTGGATCAGCCTGAGCTCAGCTTGGAGCTCTGCCAGGTGATGCAACCACCGAGCTCAGTTTCGAGCTCTGCCAGGTGATGCAACCACCGAGCTCAGTTTCGAGCTCTGCCAGGTGATGCAACCACCAAGCTCAGTCTTCGAGCTCTGGCAGAGAGAAGCAATCGCCTGAGCTCAGTCTTCGAGCTCTGCCAGGCGGTGCCACCTCTCCAGTCAGGAGGTGCAACCGCCTGATCCCAGAATTCTGGGATTTGATCGATTTGATCGTTTTGAGCTCGAATTTTGAATTGGGTTGGGGCCTATAAATACCCCACCCATTCAGCACTGAAAAGATACAGACCTACACCGAAATCTTGATCTTTTCTGTGATTCTAAGAGCTCAAAAGTGTTGTAAAGCCTTTAAGTCTCCTCCTTCTGTTCTTCAAGTTTTCAATTGTAAAGTGAGGAGAGAAAGGTCTGTAAAGGTTGTCTCCTAAGCCTGTCAAAAGGAGAGAAATTGTAAAAGGGCAGTTTGGCCTTCGCCCATTGAAGGAAGACACCTAGTTGACGTCGGCAACCTCGTCGGTGGAGGGAGCCAAAAGTGGAGTAGGTCAAGGCTGACCGAACCACTCTAAATCTCTGGTTTGCGTTTATTTTCGAGCACTTTATCATTACTGCAAACCTCCTCCATTGCTACTGCTCTCTGCGCTTTCACGAACAAGTTCTAAGTGCTGTTCTTCCGAATCTGCATTCAGACGTAAATTCGTATTTTCATACATTACTGTTTACGTTTACGTTTGATTCTGCAGAACTGTCTTCCGTGCTTTTACGAACGAGCTTCTTTGCAGTTTACACTTACATTTTGATCCTATTGATAACTGCAAACTTTCCTCTACGATTTTACGAACGAGTTTCAACATTTAGACGTAAAACTGCATTCAGACGTAAATCGGCTTTCCTCGCTCAATCATCAGATTTCAGTTCACGTTTACGTCTTGATTTCAACTGCATACTGCCTTCTGCGAGTATACAAACAAGTTTCAAAGTTTAGACGTAAATCTGCGTCTAGACGTAAAACTGCGTTTAGACGTAAATCTGCGTTTAGACGTAAATCTGAGTTTAAGACGTAAATCTGAGTTTAGACGTAAATCTGCGTTTAGACGTAAAACTGCGTTTAGACGTAAATCTACGTTTAGACGTAAATCTGCGTTTAGACGTAAATCTGCGTTTAGACGTAAAACTGCGTTTAGACGTAAATCTGAGTTTAGACGTAAACTGCGCTTAGACGCAAAACTGCGCTTAGACGCAATCTGCGCTTAGACGCAAACTGCACTTAGATACAAACTGAGAATTTGCTTTTGCATCATAATAGTTTTTGAACGAACGCAGCTTTTGGTTTTTAATCGCTGTAAGATTTCCGCTGCACTAATTCACCCCCCCCCCTCTTAGTGCTCTCGATCCTAACACATCACAGATTTGGGAGTCGTTCCGGATAGCGAGAAGTCGACTTCCTTATATTGCGACAACTATGGGGCGATTACTCAAATAAGGGAACCCGGGTCTTATCAGAAGTGTTCTGAGGAGGTTCCAGCTTATCAAAGAGATCGTAACCCGAGGAGATGTAGTAGTGGAAAGAGTTACATCCGAAGATAACATTGTAGATCCACTGACAAAGCCGTTGTCTCGTATTGTCTTTGAGCGTCACAGGGATCTGATGGGGATCAGACACATAGGTGATTGGCTTTAGGTCAAGTGGGAGATTGCTATTCATAAGTGCCCAGCAAGCCAATCACGTGAGTGATGGCACATGTGACTTGATACAGAATCTTTTTGTTTATTATATTTTGGCGTATATCACTTTATAACTATTGCATAAATGCATATATATATATTGTGATGTCCTTGGATTTGTGCAATGGGAATCGGATCGTGATGAGATCACGATAATGAGATCGATTCACCTTTAAACACATATCCTAAATAATCCCGGTCATAGGTTACTCGAGAGGGACATCGTGATAACCAGACAGACTGGTGTGCTGTATACCCATCTATATGATGGATGTAGTTGGTCTCATAGTTGCTCGTGTAGGGACACTAGGGATACAGTACATGTGCTCATTGGAGAATGAGTTCACTGATTGATCTGCTTACGGAATGCTGGATGGTTGATGATGCCTTATTGTCAGATAACGATTCCGTAGTCCTAGTGGTGTATCTGGTCCTTAGACTTGAGACACCAAGGATGTCCTGTATGAGTGCTCCACTCTTTGATACCATACTTATAGGTTTGGCTATCCCAGATCTAGTACAACTGGTCATTGGGAGTGGTAGTCGACCTGACAACACCATGCTCGATATACGGTCTCTGGGATATTAGATGGATGAGGGACTATAGGTACACGGTAACTGAGGACAGACAAGTCCAATGGATTGGATTCCCCTATATCGTCTGGGGACTACGGCGTAGTGGCCTAGTACGTCCGTAGTCGATGAGTCGAGTGAATTATTATAGAGATAATAATTCACTGAGTTAGAAGGAGTTCTAACAGGCATGACTCACGGCCAGCTCGATATTTGGCCTAGAGGGTCACACACATATGGTAGGCATTGCGATGAGTAGAGGTTCGGATATGAGATATCCGACGAAGCCCTTGTCTTATTGGATGCAGATCCAATACCCACTAGGGGAGGACCCATTAGGGTTTGATAGGGGACCTCTATAAATAGGAGGGATTCACAGCCTCATAGGCTAGAGCCTTTGCTTGCCTTTCCTATTCTCCTCTTCCTCTCCACCTCAGAGCAGGCCTAGAGTTTTGAGGAGCGTCGTCGTAACCCTGCTGTGTGGATCACTGCTAGAGAGGAGGATGCTTGACCTCCTTCACCCTCTCATAAGGATCTGTAAGGAAACAGGGATATACGATCTCCCTAGGTAACACAATCTACTCTATACGTAGTTTTAAGTTTCGCGGATTTTGCGTACTAATCTTCGCACGATGACGAACATCTCTTTAGGAATCGGGGATTTTGTTTTCTTGTTCTTCCGCTGCGTATATGATGTCGCCCCCAAGATTTCCCAACAGCCCCCAGAGGAAGAAGTCAAAGAAGAAGATGAAAGCGAAGATGTAGAAGTGTTGAATCTCGTATTTTGATGATGAAACTACTTGATATATGTTTATGATTTAATCTGCGTTTTGAGTGACGCAGGATGCTTCGATCAGGATGAGACAATTAAAGCAGGAAAATCATGTTGTGCCGAAGGAACATGTCAGAAGATTGGACGTCGGGCCGGTGGATCGGTCGACGTATCGACAGAAGGCTTCGGGCCATGGAATCGGGCATCGGGCCAAGAAGAGCGGGTATTGTGCCAAGGATATCGGAGTTGCGGAGTCAAATGGCCGATTGGGCAATAGGCTGTAGAAGAGGACGATGCGCCGAAGAATCGGACGAAGCGTCGAGGGACCAATGACATATCGGACAACTTGGTTAATTGCTTAGGATTAATTGTCTCGATCGAAGTTTTGTTTTAATTGTGCAGGATTGACTATGATAACGATGAAGACATAAAGCGAAACAAATTGTCGGAGTCAAGCGCGAAGGATTTGTTGCGAGTTCGAGAGTTCGACGGAAGTCCGAAGGTTCGTCGGGAATGCTACCGGAACTAGCCGAGAATGAGTTGGGAGCTTGCCGAAGGGTTTTTCGGAAGCTCGCCGGAAGGTTCGTTGGAAGTTCGCGGAGCTCACCGAGAAAGATCGGAGCTTGCCGACGAAGCTCGTTGGAACTCGCTATGATCAAATCGTGAAGTCTAGGAGCTTGCCGGGAGTCCGCAGAATGGTTTCCGAGAGTTCATCGGAAGACCGCCGGAAGTTTGCCGGAAGCTCGCCAGAAGAAGTCTTGACTTGCGGACTTTGTAATAGCTTAGAAAATGTCTTTAAATTCATAGTTAGCATGTTAATTAGGGTTAGGATTAGGTGTTAATCCTATAACCCAAGTAGGGGCCAATTAGGCCCAAGTTCGGACTGGTTTGGACCAAGTTTGGAGCCAAACCAAGTGAGCTGGAATAGTGAAAGAGGTGCAACCGCCCCAGCCAAGAGGTGCAACCGCCCAGGCTATGTCTCCCAGCGAGATTGGGCGGTGCAACCGCCCCAGCCAAGAGGTGCAACCGCCCAGGGCTCAGTCTCCAAGAGAGACTGGGCGGTGCAACCTCCTCTGTCAAGAGGTAGCACCGCCAGAGCTCAAGTTTCGAGCTCTACCGAGAGGTGCAACCTCTTTGGATAGGAGATGCATCGCCTGAGCTCGGTCTTCGAGCTCTGGCAGAGAGGTGCAACCACCTCTGGCAGAGAGGTGCATCAGCCTGAGCTCAGTTTCGAGCTCTGGCAGAGAGGTGCAACCACCTCTGGCAGAGAGGTGCATCAGCCTGAGCTCAGTTTCGAGCTCTGCTAGGTGATGCAACCACTGAGCTCAGTTTCGAGCTCTGCCAGGTGATGCAACCACCGAGCTCAGACTTCGAGCTCTGCCAGGCGATGCAACCACTGAGCTCAGTCTTCGAGCTCTGGCAGAGAGGTGCAATCGCCTGAGCTCAGTCTTCGAGCTCTGCCAGGCGGTGCCACCTCTCCAGTCAAGAGGTGCAACCGCCTGATCCCGGAATTCCGGGATTTGATCGTTTTGAGCTCCAAATTTGAATTGGGTTGGGGCCTATAAATACCCCACCCATTCAACACTGAATTGACAACAGATCCACACCGAATTCTTGATCTTTTCAGTGATTCTAAGAGCTCAAATTTGTGTAAAGTCCTAAAGTTCTCCTCCTTCTGTTCTTTAAGTCTTGAGTTGTAAAGAGAGGAGAGAAAGGATTTGTAAAGGTTGTCTCCTAAGCCTGTCAAAAGGAGAGAAACTGTAAAAGGGCAGTTAGCCTTCGCCCATTGAAGGAAGGCAGCTAGTTGACGTCGGTGACCTCGTCGGAGGAGGAAGCCAAAAGTGGAGTAGGTCAAGATTGACCGAACCACTCTAAATCTCTGGTTTGCTTTTACCTTGAGCACTTTATCATTACTGCAAACCTCCTACATTGCTACTGCCCTCTACGCCTTTACGAACGAGTTTCTAAGCTCTGATCTTTCAGAATCTGCATTCAAACGTAAATCGTGTTTTCGTACGATCTTCACACTGCAGTTTACGCTTACATTCGGATTCCATTTATAACTGCAAATTGCTTTCTACGTAAAACGATTTTCAAGGTTCAAAATTGCTTTTAGACGCAAAACTACATTTAGACGTAAAATTACGTTTAGACGTAAAACTGCGTTTAGACGCAAAACTGCGTTTAGACGTAAAACTGCGTTTAGACGTAAAACTGCGTTTAGACGTAAAACTGGGTTTAGACGTAAAACTGCGTTTAGACGTAAAACTGCGTTTAGACGTAAAACTGCGTTTAGACGTAAAACTGCGTTTGGACGTAAAACTGAGTTTAGACGTAAACTGCGCTTAGACGCAAACTGCGCTTAGACGCAAACTGTGTTTAGACGCAAACTGCGCTTAGACGCAAAACTGCGCTTAGACGCAAACTGCACTGTGATTCTGCTTTTATATCGAAATCGTTTTTTATCGGACGAACGCAGCTTTCGTTTTTAAATTGCTGTAAGATTTCCGCTGCACTAATTCACCCCCCCCCCTCTTAGTGCTCTCGATCCTAACAATTGGTATCAGAGCCGGGTATTTCTCATTTCGGATTTACACCTGAGAGAAATGGCTCTTCAAGAGGGCTTTTCGGTCTTTCGTCCACCGTTCTTTAACGGATTGGACTACACTTATTGGAAAACTCGAATGAGAGTTTTCTTGATTTCTACGAATTTAGACTTATGGAGTATCATTGAAAACGGTTTTCAACTTCCCTCCAAACCGATGAACGAATGGTCGGTTTTGGAGAAGAAGAATTTTTCTTTAAACGCAAAGGCTATGAATGCCTTATTTTGCGCATTGGACAAAAATGAGTTCAATCGGATTTCTACGTGTGAAACGGCTTTCGATATTTGGCGCACTCTTGAAATCACGCACGAGGGAACTAGTAGAGTCAAAGACTCGAAAGTTAATATTTTACTGCTTGATTTCGAGCTTTTTCATATGAAACCAAGCGAAACCGTTGTTGACATGTACACTCGTTTTACGGATGTCGTCAATGGTTTAAAATCACTTGGTAAAAGCTTTTCGGATTTTGAACTCGTTAACAAAGTTTTGCGCTCACTTTCTAAAACTTGGGATTCAAAAGTAACTGCTATTCAAGAATCGAAAAACTTGAACCAATTTCCACTTGAAGAACTAATTGGTTCATTGATCACATATGAAATGACGTGCAATGCACGTGAAGAACTTGAGAACCACCTTCCAAAGAACAGGAAGGATTTGGGACATAGAACATTTGAAGACCACTCGAGCATAAGCTCAAGTGATGGTGAACTTAAACTACAAATGAAACGAAAATTAAAAAGCAAAAAGAATGGAACTACTTGCTTTAAACGCAAGAAGAAGAACAAAAATTGGGATGAATCGAGCTCATCTGAAGACGAGAAAGTCAACAAAAGCTAGGCGACAAAATACGCCTTACCAGCCTACGACGTTGAGGTAATTAAAATGCCTTTGGTTTATTTTGAAATTACTTGATGCTTTCATGATATATTTTCTTTTTTTTTAGAATTAATTTTCTTGAAAATTACATGTTTAAAAATAAAAATACAAAAATTATGATCATGCTGATAATTTCGAAAATAATATTGCATATTTTATGATAAACAAACAAAATGATTTTGATCATGGTTAAGAAGTAATAATGTGTATCATGTTTGATTAACATTGTTGAATGAAATCACGTTTGATTTAAAGTAATGCATAAAGATGTAATATGAAATGGTTATTAACAATTTTATGCATGTGATTTTAAGTTATCCATGATCATGAGCTTGTTTGATCTTCTTGACTTAATTTTAAGATCTATAGCAAAAATCATGTCTGAATATATGAAAGTGTTAATTTCATTTTTGGATTCACTTAACAATTGGTATCCTAACAATCGGATTTTCTCATACACTTATGAAAAATATTTTTCTAAAATGGATTTGATGAAATGATTCATGCTTATAAACTCCATCTTGAAATATGAATGATAGTGTTTTTGCTTGCAAAGATTTGTTTCACATTCATATCTCCTATGATTCGTGTGCAGAAAAAGAATTTATAAATCATAACACAATGTGATTTCTTATGCAAAAATAAAGTTCTTTTGTGATTCTTTGCTAAAGAGAATAATTATTAAAATCATGATCTTGATAACATGAAGCTCTTTATAAATCAAGATCGTTCATTATGCTCCCTACATTTATCAAAAAGGAGTTCTTCAAATGAAATGCAATTCAATGAAGTGTCATATTGATATCTTGAAACTTGGAATATTTTAAAATGTGATCTTGATAAGAATATTTCAAGTTGCTCTTTGTACTATATCTTTTCGAATGAATCATGAGCCTTGATATCATATATTTCATAATACAAGATTTCTTTGCCTTATGTCTTGAACTTTCATGCTTATCTTAATTTGGCATATAAAGACTAAGGCATGCTTAGATGAAAAAGAATCTCTTAAAAAATGCTTTTCCCATCTGATCGAGATTAATGATTTCATGATATTTTGTGAATCTCGAAATTAATTTTAATGACTTGATTATGAATTTCAAGTTAATGATTTGATTTGAATAAGTTTTATCTAAATCATAATCTTCATCTTGCAAAATTGAAGTCACAAATAATATCTTGTGGTATTCATGAATTGATACTCACAATATGAAAGCATTGATATTCATGACTTGAATTGGATTGAAACATTGTACGCTTAAATTAATCATTCTCCTATGTTTCAAAAATTCCTTAAAAGCCTTATGTGATGATTGAAAACTAACTTGCTTTATGATGAATCACGAATCATGACTTGATCTATGATGTAAATGCCTTGAAATGATTGAAATATTTAACACTTTTATGCTCTTCCCCCTACTTTCTTCTTGTTTTCAATGATAAAATGGGGAGAAGTTTTGATCATGCATGGTAGGATATAATTTGACAAAATTGATACCATCATGATATGAAACATTTATGATGTACAATTATGCATGCAATACTTGTGCTTTCTAAATATGATGTGATGTATTGCATATGATGTAAATCATGATTTAAAATGCTATGAGTGCCAAGTTACACATTTTGAGAAGAAATTGTTATATTGAAATATTAATGTAATTATGAATGGTGATATGATATCATGCATGTAATACTTCAATTTATGATAATGATGCATGCAATGATAAAATATTCATGATAAAATATTTATCTTGACATTCATAACTTGATTATTCATCATTTGTCATGATTTTGAAATCGTTGTAAAAGGAAAAGAGAACTACAAAACTATATTCTCTCTTTCTTTTTTTTTTACAATGACAAAGGGGGAGATAGCTAGCTTGTACAAGTCAAGAAGATGCAAAAACTTGATTGCTAGCTTATCTATTTTAAGAAGCAAAGATTGCTAACTTGCTTATTTCAAGAAGAAAAATTGTCTTCTTGAACATCACTATCTTGAATATCTCAAGAAGCAAAACTTGCAATTTGCACATTGCAATAGGAAGCAAGAATCATGAGCTTACACAAGAAATTTATCTTGCATTTGCTTTCGAAATTTTTGCTAGCTTATATATTGTGAAACTTGTATATCATAAAAATTGCTAGCTTGTTGGTCTAAAGAGAAGCAAAAAGTTGCTATCTCAAAAGAAGCAAATGTGCTATCTTGCCTATCTCAAGAGGCAAAAATGCTAACTTGCGCATCTAGCAAAGTGAGCAAAATTTTCAAGAAGCAAGAGTTGCCTTCTTGAACATCTCTAATTTGCTAGCTTGCATGATATAGAACTTGCTATCTTGAACATTACCAAAAGTGCTATCTTATATGTTATAAAACTTGAATATCTAAAACTTGATAGCATGAATGTTCTAAGCATGATATAACACTTGCTAAATCTTCTAGCTCCAAGATTGCATGATGATAAAACTTGATATTATGATTTTCATGCAAAGAGTTGAACCAATATCACACACAAACACTTGATTGTGGTACTTCTCCTTTTTGTTGATGACAAAGGGGGAGAAGTATGTTGATGACATGACGTGTGATGCATAAGTTTATGCATATGTTCATGTTGACGCGTTGCAAGTATTCATGATGAATATTGCAATGACTTGAATTTAGTTTGAATTCAAGGTTCTATCAATATGGCATATTGATAGGGGGAGTTTGTTTAAACTCCGGGAGTTAAGTTTAACTCCGTCATCAAGTGGTTGTCATCATCAAAAAGGGGGAGATTGTTGAATCTCGTATTTTGATGATGAAACTACTTGATATATGTTTATGATTTAATCTGCATTTTGAGTGACGCAGGATGCTTCGATCAGGATGAGACAATTAAAGCAGGAAAATCATGTTGTGCCGAAGGAACATGTCAGAAGATTGGACGTCGGGCCGGTGGATCGGTCGACGTATCGACAGAAGGCTTCGGGCCATGGAATCGGGCATCGGGCCAAGAAGAGCAGGTATTGTGCCAAGGATATCGGAGTTGCGGAGTCAAATGGCCGATTGGGCAATAGGCTGTAGAAGAGGACGATGCGCTGAAGAATCGGACGAAGCGTCGAGGGACCAATGACATATCGGACAACTTGGTTAATTGCTTAGGATTAATTGTCTCGATCGAAGTTTTGTTTTAATTGTGCAGGATTGACTATGATAACGATGAAGACATAAAGCGAAACAAATTGTCGGAGTCAAGCGCGAAGGATTTGTTGCGAGTTCGAGAGTTCGACGGAAGTCCGAAGGTTCGTCGGGAATGCTACCGGAACTAGCCGAGAATGAGTTGGGAGCTTGCCGAAGGGTTTTTCGGAAGCTCGCCGGAAGGTTCGTTGGAAGTTCGCGGAGCTCACCGAGAAAGATCGGAGCTTGCCGACGAAGCTCGTTGGAACTCGCTATGATCAAATCGTGAAGTCTAGGAGCTTGCCGGGAGTCCGCAGAATGGTTTCCGAGAGTTCATCGGAAGACCGCCGGAAGTTTGCCGGAAGCTCGCCAGAAGAAGTCTTGACTTGCGGACTTTGTAATAGCTTAGAAAATGTCTTTAAATTCATAGTTAGCACGTTAATTAGGGTTAGGATTAGGTGTTAATCCTATAACCCAAGTAGGGGCCAATTAGGCCCAAGTTCGGACTGGTTTGGACCAAGTTTGGAGCCAAACCAAGTGAGCTGGAATAGTGAAAGAGGTGCAACCGCCCCAGCCAAGAGGTGCAACCGCCCAGGGCTCAGTCTCCAAGAGAGACTGGGCGGTGCAACCTCCTCTGTCAAGAGGTAGCACCGCCAGAGCTCAAGTTTCGAGCTCTGCCGAGAGGTGCAACCTCTTTGGACAGGAGATGCATCGCCTGAGCTCGGTCTTCGAGCTCTGGCAGAGAGGTGCAACCACCTCTGGCAGAGAGGTGCATCAGCCTGAGCTCAGTTTCGAGCTCTGCCAGGTGATGCAACCACTGAGCTCAGTTTCGAGCTCTGCCAGGTGATGCAACCACCGAGCTCAGACTTCGAGCTCTGCCAGGCGATGCAACCACTGAGCTCAGTCTTCGAGCTCTGGCAGAGAGGTGCAATCGCCTGAGCTCAGTCTTCGAGCTCTGCCAGGCGGTGCCACCTCTCCAGTCAAGAGGTGCAACCGCCTGATCCCGGAATTCCGGGATTTGATCGTTTTGAGCTCCAAATTTGAATTGGGTTGGGGCCTATAAATATCCCACCCATTCAACACTGAATTGACAACAGATCCACACCGAATTCTTGATCTTTTCAGTGATTCTAAGAGCTCAAATTTGTGTAAAGTCCTAAAGTTCTCCTCCTTCTGTTCTTTAAGTCTTGAGTTGTAAAGAGAGGAGAGAAAGGATCTGTAAAGGTTGTCTCCTAAGCCTGTCAAAAGGAGAGAAACTGTAAAAGGGCAGTTAGCCTTCGCCCATTGAAGGAAGGCAGCTAGTTGACGTCGGTGACCTCGTCGGAGGAGGAAGCCAAAAGTGGAGTAGGTCAAGATTGACCGAACCACTCTAAATCTCTGGTTTGCTTTTACCTTGAGCACTTTATCATTACTGCAAACCTCCTACATTGCTACTGCCCTCTACGCCTTTACGAACGAGTTTCTAAGCTCTGATCTTTCAGAATCTGCATTCAAACGTAAATCGTGTTTTCGTACGATCTTCACACTGCAGTTTACGCTTACATTCGGATTCCATTTATAACTGCAAATTGCTTTCTACGTAAAACGCTTTTCAAGGTTCAAAACTGCTTTTAGACGCAAAACTACATTTAGACGTAAAATTACGTTTAGACGTAAAACTGCGTTTAGACGCAAAACTGCGTTTAGACGTAAAACTGCGTTTAGATGTAAAACTGCGTTTAGACGTAAAACTGCGTTTAGACGTAAAACTGCGTTTAGACGCAAAACTGCGTTTAGACGCAAAACTGCGTTTAGACGTAAAACTGCGTTTAGACGTAAAACTGCGTTTGGACGTAAAACTGAGTTTAGACGCAAACTGCGCTTAGACGCAAACTGTGCTTAGACGCAAACTGCGCTTAGACGCAAACTGTGTTTAGACGCAAACTGCGGTTAGACGCAAAACTGCGCTTAGACGCAAACTGCACTGTGATTCTGCTTTTATATCGAAATCGTTTTTTATCAGACGAACGCAGCTTTCGTTTTTAAATTGCTGTAAGATTTCCGCTGCACTAATTCACCCCCCCCCCTCTTAGTGCTCTTGATCCTAACAAGAAGAGGAAGACGAAAGGGAGGATGAAGACATCCTGACCTCAGGGCTGGAAGAAAGGAGCCAGGTGTAGGATGCGGGACCAAGCAAAAGTAGTAAAGACTACTTCAAGAGAAGCTTATAAAGGGCAGGCTGCCCCACTACTAGGGCGACGGTTATGCTCCCCGAGGAGAGCGATGGATGCGACATTTAAAACCCGCTATGACTCCTCGGATACGCTAGATTTGCCACCCTCGAGACTCCCACCAAAGGTGCCTCGTCACCCAAAATCTCCCGCCAGAAATCATCCAGCTTCCCGCCTGGTCCTGCATCTCATCGGACCCGACCGCCACATGGCACCCCGGTTTCGGGCGAAATGCGACGTGTCGCCCAACAAGGCCCCCGGCCCATAGGTCCAATCTTGCCCGAGTCGCTTCAGATCGCCCCTGACTTGTGACTCGCCAGCACCAAACTTGAGCCCGTGATCCATCCCTCGGCCCACAGGTCCAATCCTGCCCGAGTCGCTCCAGATCGCCCCCGACCTGTGACTCGCCAGCACCAAACCTGAGCCCGAGATCCATCCCTTGGGCCACAGGTCCAATCCTGCCCGAGTCGCACTAGATCACCCCCGACCTACGACTTGCCGGCACCAAACCTGAGCCTGGGATCCATCCCTCGGCCCACAGGTCCAATCCTACCCGAGTTGCTCGAGATCGCCCCTGATCTGCGGCTCGCCGGCACTAAACCTAAGCCGGGGATCCATCCCTCGGCCCACAGGTCCAATCCTACCCAAGTCACTCTAGATCGCCCCCGACTTGCGACTCACTAGCACCAAACCTGAGCCCGGGATCCATCCCTCGGCCCACAGATCTAATCCTGCCCGACTCGCTCCAGATCGCCCCCGTCCTGCGACTCGCTGGCACCAAACCTAAGCCCGGGATCCATCCCTCGGCCCACAGGTCCAATCCTGCCCGAGTCGCTCCAAATCGCCCCCAACCTGCGATTTGCCGGCACCAAACCTGAGCCCGGGATCCATCCCTCAGCCCACAGGTCCAATCCTACCCAAGTCGCTCCAAATTGCCCCTGACTTGCGACTCACCGGCACCAAACCTTAGCTCGGGATCCATCCCTCGGCCCACAGTTCCAATCCTGCCCGAGTCGCTCCAGATCGCCCCCGACCTGTGACCCGTCGGCCCCAAACCCTGAGCCCGAGTATAGTCACTCGGCTCGCAAGCCCAACCTCCAAACCGAGTCGCTCCCACTCGATCCTCAATTCACGACTCACCGGTCCTCCGCCAAGTCACCATATCACAACCCACGATTTATGACTCGTCGGCGTTGACTCCGAGCATGCCACTCAGCCAGTCTAATGCTTGAGTCGCATCTTGGCCAATCCAACGCCCGAGTCATGCTTCGTGGCCAGTCGCCTCTCGGACTGTCCAACGTGCGAGCCACATCTCGCCGGCCTAGTCCATTGTCCAAGTCACTCCACGTTGATCTCTGGCTCGTGGCTCGTCAAATCTCTAACCGAGTCGCTCCAGCTCACTCGTCGACTTGCAACTCGGCGGTCGTAACTCCGAGCCACGCCAAACCGGTTATCCGACCTACGACACGTTGGTCTCGCCTCGTCTGGCTCCAGCTACCCGATCGGCAGAGCCAATCCTTCTCGAGGCCCGGGGCGTCGCCCCTCTAAACCGCCCCTCAACGACCCGATCCAAATCCCATTCACAAGTAAATCGACGCGGTCACACCACTCCCACCCCAACACGCCTCTCGGCCCTTTCAGGACCCCATGGCGTGCCATGTCCGGGGGGGGGAGAAGTGATAAGGCATGTTTTGCCCCTAGGACATGTCACAGTTGATGCCGCACGCCACATCAGAACTCGTACCCCCAAGACACTTTTCGACACGCCTGGTCTCGGTAATCCCGGGACGGCAACACCCCGCACACCGAGCCAGAATCTGTACTGATGTTGTGCTGTGTCCACCACGCCAATCCACGTATGATCGACCCTCTCACGACAGTATAAAGACCTCTATTCCGACCTCCAAACGAGGAGAGAGAAAAAGAGAGACTATTGACTTGCTCGTCGGAGGGGCCAAAGTCGGGGATCACCCAACGAAGGCCATTTTTATAGGAAGGCAGCCCAACCTCGGGAGTCGTGGACCGGTGCCGTCGTGGCGAGTCATCGACCAACCCACCCCCGACTCGAGGATCTAATCGATTCTAACAACCAGCTCAGCTAGTAAGAGGCTCTCGATATCAACCCATGGATCAAGCCATACTGACTCATCATGGCATATTCATTCCCCAACAAGAGGAATAGAGCAGGTAGGAGGATGCTTCCGGAAGAGGCTTCCTATTTGCTCCTCCGAGTTATCGGTGGCCTCCAATCCGCTGTACGTGTGATGGAAAGAGGCGAGAACAAGTTAAAGACACAACTGGCTGAAGTATATAAAAACAAAACAACCTTAGAACCCAGGAATGATTGTCGCAAATGAGCCTTCAAATATATTATTTGTCGAAAATGACATCATAAGGTAAAAATATGTTCCCTCTACATACAAGCATATGTAGTAGGATAGAAGACACAGATGCTTATTGAATTTTGAAATGGGAATAATAATAAAAAAATAAAATAAATAATTGAGACAAGGTAATGAAAAAGAAGAATTCTTTTGGCTCATTTTCTCGAGTTACAACTAAGGTGTTTATTTTTGTTTTGTTTACACCCGTCAAAGTTGTTATGTAATACATAAAGGGTTCTTATATCCCTTGATTTGATATAATCTCCTAATTTATGGGATCGATTTAATTATCTTTCACTATGTAAATAATAGACACAATATATGTATAATAAAATGTAAAACTTCTTCTTCATCTTTCTCTCTCTCCTTTTTCTGCTTTCGTGATATCAAAGCCTTCTCCGTAACGTTTCCTCAAAGACAACTCCTTTAATATGGTTTCCTCCCTCCTACATGCCCATAATATTAGATAATTACATTTAATCTTTGTTTTGCTTTGTTCTGTTTGGTGATCACTTGTCGTTCTCCTCTCTGACGATCGTTCTCTTCCACGAATTATTCTATTCCCTTTGACGACACTACGTTGTTCTTCTCCAAACTGATCAGAGCATATCATGTTTGGATGTTGTTAGTATTCGATATGCTTTAAGATATCTACCTCAACAATACTATATTTTCACCGATTTATATCCTATGAAACAATCTCTAGACCAATCTGATAATAAATTTTATTCTCAGATGATATTTCTTTGGTATCAACTTCTTTTATCTAAACCTCGATATGAGTAAAAAAAAATGTCATATTATTTTAGACATATCGTGATAGATTAAGATTAAATCAATTTTTAATACCTTTAAATAATAATTTAAAAGAAACACATCATACTGCGGACATTTTCTTTACGTAATTGGGGGCCGATATCAGCAAATATAAAAAAGTGTACGTCACTTTCGAACATGACGAGTAATGCATGATGTGAATTATTGTCCTTGACACAACTAGACTTGTCTGGTCAACGCTCCACCTCATAAAGAGAGCAATGTGGCAACAATTGGTGACAGCAATAGGCATGAATCACAAACTCACGATGGATGATTTCTATTGCTTTGCTCCGCGCATAATTGGGAGGGAGCTCCAATTAAACCACAGAATCAAATCGGCTTCAGTGCTCTCTCGCGTTCTTTTCTCCGTTTCGTTTTGTTTTTTGTTTTTGCGTGATTTATTAGATGAAGCGTGACATGAGGGAGACATAACTGTGTCTGTTTCGAGGGAACAGACACGGTTGGGCATATGAGCTCCGTCGCCCAAAGAGGCCGGGGAATGAATCGCATCGCCTGGGCATCCCCGACCCGGAAAGTAACCGCCCGGAGGAGCGTGGATTAATCTGCATATAGCAGCCGGCAGGCCTCTCTGCAGCACCCCGGGATTAATCTGCAGTTTGGTTCTCAAAGACGCAGTGACGTACAAAAAGGTCTGCCACGTAACAGTTTTCTTTTATGCTGCGTGGTACGCTGGGCAGGACAAGCCCAGGCGAGGTTTGCAAGTCAACCGATTGATCGTGTTGTGGTCGCCAAATAATTTTGTAGCCTAGCTCCATAATTATGGATGTTGCTCTAAATATATTGCTCCCCCAAAACCATCTTACGCCATGAGAGCTGCTGTCAGGCGTCATATAGATAGATAGATGTATTATCACATGCACGACTAATAAGCTTCCATCTACTCGGTGGCTGCTACGATCTGAAATCTCTTCCCTTGTACAATAATAGTTGCCCAAAAATGTATGCGAAATTACTTCGACCCTTCAATTTACTCTCTGTGAACATCATAGCCTTCCCTTCTTCAATGCTCCCGGCTTGGTTCCCCCGGCCACGCAAAAGGGGTGGCTGGCAGGCAGTCTTACTTGCTTCAGCATATTTATTTTCTTTTCATGGTGTCAACTTGGTCGTTGAGCCAGGCTCGCTTTTAGTTGCTTACCTCTTTTGATACCACGTGTCATAACTTAAACTACTATATAGCTCACATTTTCTTGAACTTCCAACTACTAATGTAGCAGCTGACATTTTCTCTGCCAGCTAACGACACCCAAAACCTACCGTGGCATAAGAGAAAGGGACTGGGGATTGCTAGCAATCAACGAAATATTTCTGTGAACTGCATGTACGACCAAAAAACAAGCAAATTACAAACCAAAATGAGAATGTCCGGCTACACTATGCCTCGCCAATAGTTAGCATCGTATGCCGAAAAAGGATGACGACAAACAATGAGCAACAAAGGTGCCACATTGCAGGTTCGCCGCGGGTGTCCGCATCAACATGTCCAGTACTGCAAAAAAATCTGTCATCGATATTTGCGTTGGAGTTCTACGAATCAATGACAAAACAGGCGAATTCGACAGTTACACCATAAGCTTAGCCAGCAGAATCTAATTGCAATACCCATCATCATAGATTGCCATTTATTTGAATGACAAGGATCCGACGTTCAGGTTGAGTGCAAAAATCAACTTCAACAATATTACATTATTGAACAGCAGAACGTAGAACAAAATTATGAAAAATAACGCATACATGAAAAATATTGGGCATATGACGTCATAAGTATATAATACAATAGAATGTGCAATGGTGTTGACAGCTATAAGTTTACTCATCTGTGATCAATCAAATCCACAGCTCAATCTTTTCTTCTATCACACAAGATTAATAGTGAAGGAGACATACGGATAAGCCTCAGCTTCACCACCAATGCCAGCCAGGCCAATTTCATCTTCAGATTTCCAATAGGAGCTGAACGGCAAAAAAAGAAAAAGGTTAGTGAGAAAAAACGATGAACTAAGCAAAATCAAGTCCAAATAAGATTTTCAATTAGGCACATCGGTATGATGACTCAACAACTACATATTCTAGAGAATACCTAATCCTAGTTAAATATGGAAATATTAACAACCATATAATATTACCTGTTAACATTTCCACATAGCTCTTCTAGAATACCACGAACTTTCTTCTCGCTTTTCACCAAAGGTGCCAATACTACAGCCTGTAAGACACCAGCAGAATTGCGTCACAACTTACCCTGGAGATTTCTAATCAAAACAGGAAAAATTGATTTAGTACCAAAAATGATGGTGGCAACCCATATCTGAGAATGCTCTCTGCAAAGACATGAACAGCACAGAAATGCATCCAAGAACTGAAAACCTGCAAGCAAATGCACATGCAGAAGTGATGTATTAAAGCAAAGAATGCATTGGTGAAAGTGTCTGTGTACCATGCAAGTGCATAACATACAGCTTAATGCTGGTCGTTGTGTTGTTCTTATCCCTACCAAACTTGAGCAGCACAAATGTACAAAATCCCACATGCTTCTTACAATCATTATATAAAACATACAAGTACAAAATTCTTTTCATATGTCCATATCTGATACATTTATATGACCACTATCTTATAATTACAGAAAGCATCAGTGCAGGAACAAATCAAAAGGAGAAAATGATGGAAACCAATTAAAACAAAGAACTTTGGTGAACAATAATGCATCAGCTTAAGGCATTTGCAAAACTTTGCCTCTCTACATTACTCTGACAGCTTGCCACAATTTGTGTTTCAAGTAAGTCGCCAATCTTGCATATTTGTGGTTAGCTATCTTCTCTTCATTTGTGAAGTACTGTGTTAAACTTCAATAATTTGACATCAATATGATTGTCAGTGAGCTATTAAGCCAGTGTTTAATTCAATCCTTTCCTGTAACTGGTGGCTGGTGCAGAGGCAAAAGATCATGATACCGTTTTGAAGAAGCACAACTGACAACAAAATTTCTAATAGGATATGACAGACATATTGCACCACACAGAGCCTTGAGCTTTAACCATAGAAAGTAATGTGAAAACAAATCAATAGAACTAGTCATTAGTTACAGATTTATGAAAGAAAAAAATGTACATTCATGAGATTCAAACAACAGCAATTGATAATTGAACATATTGATACAAATTATAATGTGTTTATCCACAATAATTGACATAATAAATCACTATAGTAGTTAATAGAAACACTAAATTTGAGCTGTAGAAGCATGTCTTGGCTTTTACAACCACTAAACAACAGAAAATAGAAAACATCAGCCAAACTGGACATGAAGAAAAGATGTGAGAAACAGAAGGGATATACAATGCAACACAATGACAAAATGATTGGTGACTAAAATATTTAGAAAATTTTTCTCTGTGCCCAGACCATAAGTATCAAGCATGTCTCTGGCGATCAAAAAGGTGGTCTTAAATATACATTCATGGTCTCTTGAACAAAACTCATAGACATGGAAACAGCAACATATGGATTGTCTACATTACCCAATTTTCGAACACCAACTCATCAAAATTGTAGTATATATGGACATATCTTTGTACCAAACTCATTTTAGGAACAAACTTGCTCCAGTTCCTGGCCTCAGATGACAAGCAATTTCTACTGTTATTTCTTTTTTTTTTCTTCACTTGATCAAACTGGTCTTTTTACTCAGTAATTATATTGATTCTCTCCTTCTGAAGTTACAATCTATCATTGCCACTTTACGAACATACAAGACTCATTATAGTAAATGCATCCAATCAAACATAATTAATGCCTAGAAGATGGGCATGTATACTTCTATACAGATACAGGAAAGTTACCAAGAAAATAGTAACCATCTTCTATCTTTTAAAATATCAATGGTTCAGTCATGTACCATAATAAACTTGTAATAATTTTGTGACAGTGGACATCACTGCTTTAAATCTTCAAAATTGAATAACCAGAAACAAAGAAATAATGGCAGAATTGTAGCATAAGAAGATTCAATAAGCAAATTAAACTGAAACGTTAAGTGTACCTCTCCATAACTGGCATAACACCATTGTAAAAGAGAGCTCCTCTTGCTCTCCTGGTCCTGTATTAGTTTTTCAAGCTCTTGTTTCCTACTCTCTTGTGCTTCTGGACTATACTCAAACTCCCGAATCTGAGCCACAAGAAGCATAAAACTAAATTCATTAAAAACAAAGTGAATAAAGAACACCAGAGAACTTGACAATTTAGAAATCTCAAAAGAAAAGAAATGCACATCTGTGAGTTCTCTGACAACTCTAGGAAAAGTTCTAACATGCTGATGAACTTCGATGTTTCCTCTAAAGAGACACAAGATAACTAAAGCAAATCTTCTTGCGTAAAGAAACTTGCCTGAAATCCTTTTTCACGTGCATTATTCCGGAAGTTGTCAGCAACCTTCCGAAAGAGTGTCACGGTATAAAGAGCATACTCATTATCCTCATGTAACTTCTTTGTTGACCTAGGCACCTGAATAAATTCAAGTGGCTATCAAGGGTTAAATTTACATCAGAAGAGCAAATGCTATTCAATTCCAGTTTACAGTCTTCAAAGTAAATCCTTGTTTAGCTGTATACATATGCTGATTGATACTCTTTTATATTGAGCAAACAAAATTTATCATTTCATGTGAGACAAAGGAAAAAAAAAATCTGCAACAAAGTAATAAAAGTTTAATTCAGTACATGTGAGACAATTGAAGTCACCAAATTTGCAATTTACAAGTCAGCAGACCCAATTGCATACTGAGTCAGAAGTAGTTGTTTCATTTGTTACTTATAAGGCCCAAAATAAGAAAGAGCTTGAGATTAAGTCCAGAGAAAGTAAAATAAAGCATCACCAAAGCATGATGATGTAGACAAAGGTACATACGTAAAACATCTATATTACAGGTTATACCAAAAAAAAAATATTTATACATGTCAGAAAAGAAATCTACCAATGATAGATTTCAACTATTATGCCCTTCCAAACAAAATAATAAATAAAAATACTCGAGTGTAGATTTACTTCGATCTGATGAAAATGAAATCACCCAGGTTGCACAAATGCTGCATCCAATTTGCTGTTAAAATAACAAGGTATAATTTTCCTAACCTGGCAAACAAACTTCATCCATTTTCATTTGGTTTTCAAGAGTGGGTTATCAAGATTAACAAACAAAACGAGATTTACCCAAGTTATCTAGGTTAAACCACTTTAGCTGAGTTAATTTAGCCCTACTTAACTCTATAGACATTTAGTGAATTAAACCAATAACCACAAAGTTAAACCTTTTTAACCCTGAACTGAACACAACCTGACAAATCCAAGGCTTGAATGTAAATATTTAATAAAAAAAAAGGAAGACATGATCTGAGCCATAAATGATAAATATCACCCTACTGTTTGCTATTGTGAAACTGAAAGCAAGCACAGATAGCTGTGCCCATTGTTTATGGCATTTGTGTACCAAAAATCCCATACCAAATATGTTGAGTTCTATCACAGGATTTTATATGTTTAGAAGACAATGATGAGTAACTTTATATGAGTTTGTACCATGTGTCAAGGCCTATATATCCAAATTTCTGAAAAGATAAATTAATGTCAGAATAGACCTAGAATCATGAATTTTGTTTTATTAGACCCTAATTGAAAGGGCCCATCTGTGAGTGGTGCAGTGCCATATAATGCACATGTTGCCTGCTAAGAAATGATTATGGCTGAGGACATCAAGTCTTCAAGGAGATATGTTACAATAGTCCATTATGATGGGTCAGATTGGTACATAAGAACTAAATGGACCTGCTACTAGTAATAGGTTCAAGAATTTTGGGCATTTGGTAGCTTCTAAAAATGCAAGTATGCCCATTCACTAGCTTTAAATCAAGCAGCCCAGTACCCTGCTAGCTTATACTACAAAATTTTGAAGTTTCAGTTAGCACCAAAGGCTTCTGGATGTTCAATATATCTGGATACCAATAGTGTTTTTAGAAATAAGTCGATGAAGGAGATTGAACAATTGGGTAGATACAGCTGTTGACCTTGCCACTTGAATAACTGATTTTTTAAGTTTCCAGAAAGGCAATCTTCTTGATACAACAAAAAGATATCTCTATACGGACTTCCAGAGGTTACCACTGTGCAGTTGTTTTCTCATTAGCTCTTTGTATGTCTATGCTTCTGTTGCCAATTTAGAGATCAAGCATAATTAGTTTCCATAAACAATTGTCAGTAAGCCTCCAGTCATGAGCATGTTAGCAATAAAAATGAAGATAAGAAAAGTAAGATAAACATATCTTTTAGAAAAGGGATCTATTATATTTTAAAGACAAATAATTAAATCAATTTATACTAGAATATTTTACCACAAATGTAGTTAATGTTTCATAGCTAGAGAGCCACTCCTTCTGAGAGTACTTAGGAACTACTGCCAAAAGTGTCACCAAATGTTCTGATGCTACAATATCTTCTGGATTTACCAAATTGGAAATGTCCCGAACTGCTAAGCTGCAATAGACAGAATAACAGCTTGGACTTACATTATAAAAGCAAGCTGTTGATAAAGAAATGGAAATAAAAATCTCCTTTGGTATAACCTTAGAAGATTTTAGATAGAGTTAATACCTTCCACTTTGCTTTCTGTTTATTGCATTAAGCTGACTACGGATATTGCTGTATTCTGCAACACGAACCTGCAGAATTACAAAAACCAGTATAAGCTTTAACATGAAAGCACGACAGTAGCTTTTTTCAAGAACTGAATGATGTATGTTGTCCTGGGCTTTTACCGTCTTTTACAGATCTTATTTGCATTAGAATAAGATGAACGGGAGGAAATTTCCCATGCATGATATTGGCAAATGTAAATTTCGATTTGATCATTGGAGGAAAAAAAGATTGAAGCCAATTAAATGTCACTGTTAAAAAAAACCCTCTGCAAAAAAAAAAAAGAAGGTTCCTGATGTAAACCGTCAATCAATGACTGTGTAAACTCTCAATCAATGATTGCCAAAACTGTGCGATGGAAGAGAAAAAAACAAAAGATTGGCATACCGTTGTTTTCTTACATTTTCTAGTAGTTTCAATACTAAGCTAAACTTAAGTCACCAAAAATCATGGTGTTTGCCCTCCAAACTTAAAACAGACATCTTTTTTTATCCTCAAGAAAACCACAAGAGTATAAGCCATATAAATGGAAATATTGACAACAATGGTACAACAAGCCGGAAAACAGGGGTCAGAACTTCAAAACTGCAAGAACCTTTGGTTATAATTCAGGCTTTCGAAACCATGTATGTAGTTTTGCTTATTTCTGGTTTCTCATAGTATAAGTCAAATCTGAATGATCAGAAGACTGCTTGGAATAATCTCAGGCTACAAACAATAGCAGCAACGATTAGCAGTAGCTTTGCTGCCATAGCAGTTCTGCAAGCAATGAAAAGCATAATAACAAAAAGTATGTTTGGAAAGAGACAGTGAGCAAACAAGTAAAAAAACAGCTTCCGGTAGAACTTTTTCTTTAGTCAAATATTTATCATTAAGTACTCACCAAATTGGACTATAATTAGAGCCAATATCCAAATGAAACAACAGTCAGATCTAACAGAGGTACTTGCGATAAATTCTAACTCATATAGGTAATATGCAAGTCGATATTTTATTCCAGCCCTCTGCCAAATGAAATATGCAAATTTGTAAAATTTATATGTGAAAATAAAGCACAAGGCCCCAAAGATTTGAAACATCTAGTAAAGAAACACCATTCCCTGATGATCCTAATTGCATTGACCTAACTAGTATATTGTTCTTGTTTGTTCAAAGAATTAAGCCTCTACATGTGAAGATTATTCTTCTTTTGATACATTTGCCTGTGGAGATTTGGTAGACAGAGGGGTTTAATTCAGTAGGATGCTTCATCCTTGAGAGGTTCATGTTAACCAGAACCATCTGGAACAAAAGATTGTAATGTTAGATTCCTTCACAGTAGTAAAGAACAGGAATTGGTAGATCATTAAAAGCATCACCAGGGTAGAATTCTAAGTAGAGCTGACTATGATCTCTTTGGTATTATATGCAATCTAATTCATAGTTAAGCATAATTAACCAAAAAAGATAATATTATTGCTAGCTGAAATATAATAAGTGAGAATTTCTAGAAACACATCTGATTGAAGCACAGTGGACTATCAACAAATATCTTTAAGGAGAGATCTATCAAAATGACCTTCATGTCGTCCTCAATTTTAGCCACTTGGACATGAATGCTGTCAACGAGTTCCCTCAGAGGAGACATCGTGGGATACTTTCCTTCATCCCAAACAAACCTGCCATTCCATCGAAATCATTAACTTTCCCAGTGGGGCTGCCATTACCAATAACTTAGATCATCAAAAAGAGAAGAAGGAAAAAAAACACTCGGATTCATCGTTGATGCACAGAAGACCGACCTAGTGAGGTATGAATCGATGGGAACCCCATCCACGGTTAAAGCACCAACCTCTACGCCCGACGCCTTCTCGAGCTCCTCGATTTGGCGTCGGATCTTATGAGTAACTCCTTCTATAAAAGCATTCGACTGCAAATCCAAACCCAGCAAATTCAACGTTACAGCAAAATTAAGTCTCGAAAGCTCCGAACATGCTAAAAGAATCACCTTGACGAGGTCATCACTGAGGGCGAGAAGGGAATCTAGGGTGCCGACTCGCAGATCCGGCATGGTAAACTGCGACCGAGAACCGAATCGATAAGAGACTTAAACCTGAAGGAACGGTAACAATAACAAGAGCGAGAGACAGCAAGAAGGGTATGGGATGGATTACACGATAAAGCGGGGTGTCGAAGGAGTTCTTGGAGATGGATTGGCGAAGGCGATTCCAGGTAGCGGAGGCGGAGGTGTGGACAGGGAGGGAGACAATCCAATACCTCGAGGTGGCCGCCATTGGCGCTGCGATTTCGAGACAGACCAAAGAGGTTTAATCACGCAGGCAGAGGAGGAAGCGATGGCAGGTAGCTGCCCTTCCCCGTCCCCAAATCTTCTTTGCCCTTTTTCTAAAACAAACGCAAGAAACAGAGACACAAAAACGTTGCGAGCCGGAGCTCGCACCTGCGCTGCATCGTCTCAGCTCAGCGGCACCCAAGTATGTGAGCCGGACCCGAAGTATGTAAGAGTAGCGGTTAAAGAAATATGTTCCTTTATCGATGAACTTTAACCGCTTAATGCTCAAACATCACACCAAGTATTTAGAAGCTTAATAAGTATTTTATGAGCATGACGGTGATTATTATAGTTGATTAGTTAAGCATGCATAAACCCAAGAGATATGCTTATGGGATCCTTTCCGAACATGAGCTCCTCTCTACCAGGACACTTAAGAGTCGAGTAGTAAAAGAAGGCAGATGGACAACAACGTAATTTGCTCCTCCATCTTTAATGGTAGACTTGCTGCAACCAATAAAGACATCGAGAAAATTGAAATGCAAAGGTCTTGCACCGACTCCGGGCCGCTGGGCTGGCATGTCACGGTTTCCGTCACTTCACCCAGTTCATTGGCACGAGTGAAGATGCCCGTGAGCTCAGACGTCAGCAGTTTACATTCGAGGGATGGTGCATACATATAGTGTAACAGATGATGTTATCCCAGCTCCTCTGCTTAATTAAATTCGTCCGGTGGTTTTGTGCGCGTGTGTCCGCAGATAGGCCTCCATCGCAGTCCTTTTCGGCACGCCCAGGCCGTGAATCTCCTCCACGTACCTTAGCACCCAAGCGGTCCCGTACCTCACGCACTCTCGCTAAAGCATCAGACAGGCCCGAGTATTGTATATGCGCCAAACATATTTCGAGCGCGCACCACGTCGTCGTCATCCCCCATCTGGTATATATGTTGACAAGGTTTAAATGCTAAGGAACGCCCACGTCCATTATAAAGAAGTAATTAATAGCTGCGAGGTTTCAGCCTAGCCATGCACTACAATTCAATCATTCCAAGTTAAGTTTCATGTTGGATATCGTTTTCGGAACCAACGGGACTTGATCTAACATGGGATTCCCAAGGGACGATCAGGAAGCCAAAGGTGCTTGCGAGTTGCGGCTGCTAAAGCTTCATTCCAGCAAGTTTCATCTGAGTCCACAGGACCAAGATCCACCACTTTCATTTCAACAAGGCCCCCTACTGTCATCAAAATTTTCTGATCCAGTTTCCATCATATCGTTCGCCTTCTTGCTTCCTCGATGATTTAAGTTCTTGCAAGCAGAGAAACTTGCTGGATTGCAGAAAACAATATCATCCTCTCCGGTTCCGATTCCACTATGGAGATGCGTATCCAAACCGGAATCAATTAGATATTTTATATTGCTACTTCTGAGGGGCTTAGCGAAGTAAATGCATGGCGTAGCATTGTCATCAGCCACTGAAATTATCAGGAATGAAGCATTTCAGCTAAACAATTGATCTCAATGAAAGGTGCATACCCACTGCTATGTCTACGATAAGCCTGTATGCTGAGCATTTGGCCTCAAAAGCAGATCATTCATCAAACAAGAGTCAGCGGAACAAAGGACCGATTCAACCGAAGAAATGATGATAGTGAAGTCCTGCACAATCTTCATGCAGTAAAAAGCTTTCATTCAATTCATTCACACTAGCTACGATAAATCAGTTGCATAAATTTGATCAAACAAAAAAGGTTTCAGAGAGCAGTCGTAGCATCAAAAATGCGGAAACAGCAAGCACAATTCCAAGCCATCTCCTGCCGAGCCGATTATATCCAGTACGCCGGTCGTGTCCATTCGCCGATGGTGGTGCTAATAAGATGCCTGGTTGATGGCATCTAAAAGTACGATCATCATGGCTCAAATCACAGGGTAGAAGCGTGCTAGTAGGCTGCCCGATTGATGGCATCTCATAGGACAACCATCATGGCCGAAATGACAGGGGAGAAAGGCCTGGTGAGGTTACAACAGGGTGTTTGTGGATGTGTGCCTACACCCCCATGTCCGAACCTAATCCATTGAGTAGCGTCGGGGACAAGATGCATTTGCCATCCGACGATGGTTCCAAATAATCCGTACAAAGGTGAGTTGTTGATGACTAAATAGGTCGGATATTGATAGAATTATAGAATCTTAAATTTTAATGATAAAATTAATTTTATGAATTAATGATTTAATCAATATGTTGAGATAAGTGATGTAAGACTAATTACGATCGTGAAAAAGGTAAACTAATTAAAAAAGAATCGAATGTTGGGTAGGAGTTAATGATTGGGCATCAAGCCCGATGAATCGGGGGATACACCAAAGGATCGTATGATGTAGTGAAAGCTCGTCAGAAATTCACCGAGAGTTTGTCGAAAGCTCGCTGAAAGATTGCCGGGAGTTCGCCAAAAGTTTATCGAGAGTTCGGTTGAACAATTGATGTGTTGGACAACTTAGATTGTTTATTTCGTAATTGTATTAGCCTTAACTATCGTAGTTAAGACTTTATTTTGAGTTAATTTTAGAAAAAATCCTACTAACTCAATTAGGGGCTAACTAGCCCTAAATAGGACTGAATTGAGCTGGTGGGATGGCCCATTCAGCCACTTGGAGCTACATCAGGCGGTAAAGCCGCCTAAGGCTTAGCCTCCTAGGTGGTTTGGGTGATGGTACCTGTTGAATCTTGGATTTTGATGATGAAATCAATTAGTAAAGTGTTTGATCTAATCCATATGTTGAGATAAGTGTTGTAGGATTAATTACGATAGCAATGAAGGCATAAAGTGGATGTTGGGCCGGATTTAAAGATCAGATGATACGTCGAAGATTCGGACGATGCGCCGAAAGTTTATCGGAAGCTTGTTGAGAGTTCGTCGGGAGCTCACTAAGAGATCGTCGAAAGTTCGTTGAGAGTTCGTCGGGAGTTCGCTGAGAGTTCATCGGGAGTTCGCTAAAAGTTTGCTAGTCATATGTGCCCTACAAGCTAATTACGTGAGTGATGGCATGTGTGACTTAACACGTAGTCTTTTTGCTTATTATATTTTGACATTTTATCACTTTATATTGACTATTGCATATATATATATATATATATATATATATATATATATATATATATATATATATATATATATATATATATATATATATATATATATATATATATATTGTGATGTCTTTGGATCTGTATAATGTGAATCGGATCGTGATGAGATCATCATAATGAGATCGATTCGCCTTTAAATACATATCCTAAATAATCCTGGTCATAGGTTACTTGAGAGGGACATCGAAATAATCAGACAGACTGGTGTGTTGTATACCCATCCATATGATGGATGCAGTTGGTCTCATAGTTGCTCATGTGGGGACACTAGGGATACGATACAGGTGCTCATTGGGGAATGAGTTCATTGATTGATTCGCTTATAGAATGTTGGATGATTGATGATGCTTTATTATCAAATAGTGATTCCATGATCCCAATGGTGTATTTGGTCCTTAGACTTGAGACACGAAAGATGTCCTGTATGAGTGCTCCACTCTTAGATACCGGACTTATAGGTTTGGAAGTCCCAGATCTAGCACAACCGGTCTTCGGGAGTGGTAATCAACCTTACGAGGGCTATCGAATGTTGATAGAGGAACATCTACTCTCGGTGTCATTAGAGGAATATCCTATGTGTTCTTGCTCAAACAAATCCCTAGCTAGGGTTATTCGGATTGAGAGAGAAAGAGTTCTTCGGGAGAATCCGATTAGAGCAAGACTCGAGTAGAAACCTTATGAGTCTAACAACACCATACCCAATATATGGTCTATGAGATATTAGATGGATAAGGGACTATAGCACATGATAACTGAAGACAAATAGGTCCAATGGATTGGATTCCCCTGTATCATCTGGGGAATGCGGCGTACTGGCCTAATACATCTGCAGTCAATGAGTCGAGTAAATTATTATGGAGATAATAATTTATTAAGCTAGAAGGAGTTCTAATAGGTATGACTCATGACCAGCTTGATATTGGGCCTAGAGGGTCACACCCATATGGTAGGCGTTGCGGTGAATAGAGGTTTGGATATGAGATATCCGCTGGAGCCCCTATCTTATTGGATATCCAATAAGCCCCTGAATTATTGGATCCCATGTACGAGATCCAATAAGAATCCATGAGATATTATTGGATAGAGATTCACTAATCTAAGAGGCTTGGGTAATTGGAAGGAGATCCAATATCCAATAGGGGAGGATCCATTAGGGTTAAGTTGATAGGGGACCTCTATAAATAAGAGGGATTCAGTGGTTCATAGGCTAGAGCCTTTTCTTGCCTCTCCTATTCTCCTCCTCCTCTCCACCTTAAAGCAGGCCTCGAGTTTTGAGGAGCGTCGTCGTAGCCCTACTATGTGAATCACTACTAGAGAGGATGGCGCTTGACCTCCTTCACCCTCTCCTAGAGATCTGCAAGGATTCAAGGATATACGATCTCCCTACGTAACACAATCTATTTTATATTTAGTTCTAAGTTTCACGGATTTTGTGCACCAATCTTCGCATGACGATGAACATATCTTTGGGAATTGAGGATTTTATTTTTTGTTCTTCCGCCGTGCATGTGATGTCGCCCTTAAGATTTTTCAACTATGGTATCAGAGCCAGGTTATTCGTGCGATATATTGATTTTGAACTACGTGTGTTGTGTTTTGGAATTGTTGCTGCCCTTGCTGCCGTCGTAGATGGTAGCACTGCCATCTACGTGCAGGCAAGCCACCTGCAGTTGTAGTCGCAAGGCCGGCCACGTGCAGGCAAACCCCCTGCAGCGGCGCCCGCAAGCAGGGTCATAGGCACAACGACCACCTGCGCGCGGGCACTATGCCCGCATGTAATGGCGGCACCTGTGGGTGCTGGACCCGCGGGCAGAGGCGCCATGCTCGCGAGCACAACCGCCTGCTGGTGCTGCATGGGACAGCACCACCCGCAAGTGGGGGCACCGCGCGGGGGCGCTCACCTGCAAGGGCAGCGCCCTCGCCCCCCCCCACTGCATAGGGCTACCGCCGGTAGGGTGTCGGCAACCGCAGCCAACAGGGCATAGGGAGTTTTAGGGTTTTGAGCAAAAAGATAATTTTGCCCCTATGAATTTAAGAAATTTCAATTCTATCCTTTTGTCCAAATTATGTAAATACCCCTCGGAAGCAAAAAAAATTCTCTATATGTTCTTGAATTTAGAAAATATTAATTAATTAAAATGATTAATTGATTATTATTTTTATTATTATCTAGTAGTCCTAAATGATGATGATTTATACATATGATGTATGATATGTGAACGGATGATCATGGACCGTGTGATGTGTGTACTTGTGATTATTATTATTGGGGACTGCGAGCCTCCATTTTTATTTCTTGTTTATTGTCGGGCCTGCATGCCTATGATTAAGTTGTAATCACACGAGGAGGCGCAGCGCAAGCGTGGAATCGATAGTGGGACCCACAAGATGGACGATCGTAATACATGGAGATGCGTCGAGATGCCGACGAAACCGACGAGGACGAAATGGACAATAACAGGGCATAGAGATGCATCGTTTCATACATAGATCTTGATGTGAGTGATTAGGCCTACTGGCTCGGGTTTGATCACATTAGGTTGTGGTCCATGATCATCTGGTGTGATTGCTTATATACCTAGTAGATATGTATATATATTTGCATGCGATGTAGATATATATTAAATATGTATATGTGTGACATATCATATTAGGAGACCAAATCATAGAAACCCCTCTCTCGATAATATTAAGTTGGTAAACGTGAGGTAATTAGATTAACCTATGTGGCCTTCCATCATTATAGGTAGAGACCGATTCCCGGTATAGGTTGAGTTGGTTGAGTCCCTCGAGGCTCACTTATATCACGATTCGATATCTTGCTTACGATATAGAGATGTCACCGGTGACCTGAGGATATGATATGCTTGGTCGAGTCCCTCGAGGGTATATCATCGAATTAGACTCATCTTGTAACGATGGTGTTGACTTAACCGAACATCATGGTTGGTCGAGTCCCTCGAGACCATGGTGATTCAGAGGCTGAACAGGACGAGAATCACAAGGAGTCGTGATCGGCAAGAGTTGCCTACCTTTCGGGTTTAGTGTGATTGGTCGAGTCCCTCGAGGTTACACTAAGACACTGATCAGATCCTAATCCCCACTAGATGTCTGCCGGAGACTTCCGTTTCATATGTTGAGGGTGTCGCATCACTCGCTAGTAAAATATTGGGAGTATATTAAGATAGAAGTCCATATCTTGATTATTTATTTCTATAAAATCTACATGTTATTTTATTTATACTACATCTTTATTTTTAGAAAATATCACTTTTAAATCCCTTACATGGCATACTTGATGTCAACCGCCTCATTGGTCCAAATTATACGGATTGGCTCTGCAACTTGAGAATTATTCTCACGGCGGAGAAAATCACGTATGTCCTTGATATAGTGATGCCTATGCCCGAGGAAGGGGCAAGCGATGATGAGATCGCTCGCTACGTGAAGTACATTGATGACTCCACTCTTGCTTAGTGTTACATGTTGGGCTCTATGACTCCTGAGTTGCAGAGACAATATGAAAAGATGGATGCCAAATCCATTCTCCTACGTGTTCGTAAACTGTTTGAGGAACGGAGAAGGACTTCAACTACATGAGATATCCAAGAGTCTCTTTCGCGCTAGGATGACTGAAGGGACACCGGTTCAGAACCATGTCCTAAAGATGATTGAGTAGATAGAGAAACTCACAGGTCTGGGAATGGTCCTAGAGGATATTTTGTGTGTGGACATTATGCTTCAGTTCCTACCAGATTCCTTTTCACAGTTCATAATAAATTTTAATATGAACAAGCTTGAGGTGACTCTCCTAGAGCTCCTTAATATGTTGAGGGAGGCATAGAGTACTATCAAGAAAGAGAAACTAGTTCTCTACACTAGTGAGACTAGAAAGAAAAGGAAAGTAGAAAAGTCCCTTAAGAAGGGCAAGGGCAAGGATAGACCAGGAAAAGTAAAGGTTGCTAAGAAAGACCCAGCAAAGGACAAAGGCCAATGCTTCCACTGTGGCAAAGATGGGCACTAGAAGAGGAACTACAAAGAGTACCTTGTAGAAAGGATGAAATAGAAGCTTGGTTACAATTGTCAAAAGGTTTAACATGAAAAATTTTAAGAGAAGTCTCATACCAATGAGACATAGGATATCTTTTTCTAGGAGTATGTCCCCAAAGACTCCTGAAGAAAGGGCGAACATAGATAGGATATATACCCTATGCTTCAGCAATAGGGTCTATTATGTATGTCATGCTATGTACTAGGTCTGATATAGCGTATGCTCTGAGTGTCACGAGTAGGTATCAGGCGGATCCAGGCTTGGAGCACTGGAAAGCAGTAAAGTTTATCCTTAAGTACTTGAGAAAGACTAATGATCTTTTACTAGTATATGGAGGTAGTAGTCTCAGGGTTGAAGGCTACACAGACTCAAGTTTTCAGTCTGATGTCGATGATAGTAAGTCAAATTCGGGGTATGTGTATACCTTGAATGGAGGAGTAGTGTGCTGGAAGAGTTCCAAGCAAGATACCATTGCTGACTCAACCATAGAGGCGAAGTACATTGCTGCAGCAAAGGTAGCAAAAGAGGGAGTCTGGATGAAGAAGTCCATCACAGATCTAGGAGTCGTGCCAGGTAGAGAGGAGCTTATTTCCTTATATTGCAACAACAACGGGGCGATTGCTTAAGCGAAGAAACACAGGTCTCATCATAAATCTAAGCATGTTTTGAGGAGGTTCCATCTGATCAGAGAGATCGTGACCCGAGGAGATGTAGTAGTGGAAAGAGTTCCATCCGAAGATAACATTGCAGATCTGCTAACAAAGCCATTGTCACAGATTATCTTTGAGCATCACAGGGGTTTGATGGGGATCAGACACATAGGTGATTGACTTTAGATCAAGTAAGAGATTTCTAGTCATAGGTGCCCAACAAGCTAATCACGTGAGTGATGACACGTGTGACTTGACACGTAGTCTTTTTTATTATTATATTTTGGCATTTATCACTTTATATTGCTTGTTACATATATATATATATATATATATATATATATATATATATATATATATATATATATATATATATATATATATATATATATATATATATATATATATATATATATATATATATATATATATATATATATGTATAGTGATGTCCTTGGATCTATGCAATGAGAATCGAATGTGATGAGATCATGATAATGAGATCAATTCGTCTTTAAACACAGATCCTAAATAATCCGGGTCATAGGTCACTCGAGAGGGACATCGACATAACTAGACAGAATAGTGTGTTTTATACCCATCCATATGATGGATGCAGTTGGTCTTATAGCTGCTTTTGTTGAGATACTAGGGATACAATACAGGTGCTCATTGGGGAATAAGTTCACTGATTGATCCACTTTCGGAATGTTGGATGGCTGATGATCACTTATTGTCAGTCAACGATTTTGTGGTCCTAGTGGTGTATCTAGTCCTTAGACTTGAGATACCAAGGATGTTTTGTATAAGTGCTCCACTCTTTGATCCCGAACTTATAGGTTTGGATGTCTCAGATCTAGCACAGCCAGTCTTCGGAAGTGGTAGTCAACCTTACGAGGGCTATTGAGTGTCGATAGAGGATCATCCACTCTTGGTGTCATGAGAGGAATGTCTCATATATTCTTTCTTAGATAAATTCCTGGCTAGGGTCATTCGGATTGAAAGAGAAAGAGTTCTTTGGGAGAATCCGATTATAGCAAGACTCGAGTAGAAACTGTATAGGTCTGACAGCACCATACCTGGTATACAGTCTCTGGGATATTAGATGGATGAAGGACTATAGATACATGGTAACTGAGGATAGAGGTCCAATAGATTTGATTCCCATGTATTGTTTGGGGACTACGGCGTATTGGCCTAGTACATCTGTAGTCGATGAGTCGAGTGAATTATTATGAAGATTATAATTCACTAAGCCAAAAGGAGTTCTAACAGTTATGACTCATGGACAGCTCGATATTGGGCCTAGAGGGGCACACACATATAGCAGGTATTGCGATGAATAGAGGTTCATATATGAGATATCCGTCCAAGTCCCTATCTTATTAGATATCTAATAAGCCCATGAATCATTGGATCCCATGGATAAGATCCAATAAGAGCCCATGAGAGATTATTAGATAGAGATCTACTAATCTAAGAGGCTTGGGTAGTTGGATGAAGATCCAATACCCAATAGGGGAGGATCCATTATGGTTATGTTGACATGGGACCTCTATAAAGATGAAGAGCGTCGTCGTAACCATGCTGTGTGGATCACCACTAGAAAGGAGGATGCTTGACCTCCTTCACCCTCTCATAGAGATCTATAAGGATTCAAAGATATACGATCTCCCTAGGTAACACAATTTATCTTATATACAGTTTTAAGTTTCACGGATTTTTGTGCACCAATCTTCGCACGACGATGAACATCTCTTTGGGAATAGGGGATTTTGTTTTCTGTTCTTCCGCTGCGCATGTGATGTCGCCCATAAGATTTTTCAATAGTTCAGATATGAGATATCCGCCGAAGCCCCTATCTTATTGGATATCTAATAAGCCCCTAAATTATTGGATCCCATGGATGAGATCCAATAGGAGCTCATGAGAGATTATTTGATAGAGATCCACTAATCTAATAGGCTTGGGTAGTTGGATGGAGATCCAATACCCAATATGGGAGGATCTATTATGGTTAAGTTGACAGGGGACCTCTATAAATATGAGGGATTCAGTGGTTCATGAGCTAAAGCATTTGATTGCCTCTCCTATTCTCCTTCCCCTCTCCACCTCAGAGTAGGCCTGGAGTTTTGAGGAGCGTCGTCGTAGCCCTGCTGTGTGGATCACCGCTAGAGAGGAGGGTGCTTGACCTCCTTCACTCTCTCCTAGAGATCTGCAAGGATTCTAGGATATACGATCTCCCTAGGTAACATAATCTATTCTATACGTAATTTTAATTCTTGCAGATTTTACGCACCAATCTTCACATGACAACGAACATATCTTTGGGAATTAAGGATTTTGTTTTCTGTTCTTTTGCTGCACATGTGATGTCGCCCCCAAGATTTCCCAACAAAGTTCACCGAGAAGTTCGCTGGAAGTTCACCGAGAGAACAATTGATATACTGGACAGAGATTACTTAGTTAATATTTTGAATTATCATAGTTAGATATTAAGTTGAGTTAGGATTGGGAGATAATCCCACTAACTCAGTTAGGGGCCAACTATGTTAGGATCGAGAGCACTAAGAGGGGGGGGGGTGAATTAGTGCAGCGGAAATCTTTCAGCGATTAAAAATGAAAGCTGCGTTCGTTAGATAAAAACTATTTTGATGCAAAAGCCGATTCTAAGATTACTTATGATTAAGTACAGTTTACGTCTAAACACAGTTTGCGTCTAAGCGTAGTTTACGCAGTTTGCGTCTAAATGCAGTTTGTGTCTAAATGCAATTTGCGTCTAAATGCAGATTGCGACTAAGCATAGTTTGCATCTAAGTGCAGTTTGCGTCTTAGGCTCAGATTGCGTCTAAGCGCAGTTTGCGCAGTTTGCGTCTAAGCGCAGATTGCGTCGAAGCTCAGATTGCGTCTAAGCGCAGTTTGCGTTTAAGAGCAGTTTGCGTCTTAAGCGCAGATTGCGTATAAGCGCAGTTTGTGTCTAAACACAGTTTTACGTCAAAACGTAGATTCGGAAAGATTTGAACTTAGACACTCGTGCGTAAAAGCGCAGAAGTCAGTTTGCAGTTATAAATGGAATGTAAACATAAACTGTAGAGAAACTCGTTTGTAAAAGCGCAGAAATCAGTTTGCAGTTATAAACAGAATCAAGACGTAAACGTAAACTGTAGAGAAACTCGTTCGTAAAAGCGTAGAAATCAGTTTGCAGTTATAAACAGAATCAAGACGTAAACGTAAACTGCAATGTAGAGATCGTACGAAAACACCGATTTACGTCTGAATGCAGATTCGGAAAGAACAGAACTTAGAGACTCGTTCGTAAAAGCGCAGAGGGCAGTAGCTATGTAGGAGGTTTGCAGTAATGATAAAGTGCTCAAAGTAAAAGCAAACCAGATATTTAGAGTGGTTCAGTCAGTCTTGACCTACTCCACTTTTGGCTTCATCCACCGACGAGGTCACCGACGTCAACTAGAGGCCTTCCTTCAATAGGCGAAGGCCAACTACCCTTTTACAGTTTCACTCCTTTTGACGGGCTCAGGAGACAACCCTTACAGAACCTTTCTCTCCTCTCTTTACAACTCAAGACTTGAAGTACATAAAGAGGAGAACTTTTGGACTTTTACACAAATTTGAGCTCTTAGAATCACAGAAAACATCAAGAATTCGGTGTAGGTCTGTATCTCTTCAGTGCTGAATGGGTGGGGTATTTATAGGCCCCAACCCAGTTCAAATTTGGAGCTCAAAACGATCAAATCCCGGAATTCCGGGATCAGGCGGTTGCACCTCCTGACTGGGGCGGTTGCACCGCCTGGCAGAGCTCGAAGACTGAGCCTCTGGGCGGTGCTACCTCTGTCAGGGGTGGTTGCACCTCTCTGCTAGAGCTCGAAGACCGAGCTCAGGCGGTTGCATTGCCTGACTAGAGAGGTTGCACCGCCTGGCAGAGCTCGAAACTTGAGCTCTAGCGGTGCTACCTCCTGACAGAGGAGGTTGCACCGCCCAGTCTCGCTCGGAGACTGAGCCCTGGGCGGTTGCACCTCTTGGCTGGGGCAGTTGCACCGCCTAGTCTCGCTGGGAGACATAGCCTGGGCGGTGCTACCTCCCTGCCTAGGCGGTTGCACCTCCCACAGCAACCTGGGTTCGAATGGGCTGAACCATTCGACCCAATTTGAGTTTTTTCAGGGGCCCAATTGCCCCAGGATTAAGCTAATGGGATCACCTCCCATTTCTAACTTAATCAAAGTGCTAACTACGATTATTTCCTAAGACATATTCTGTAGCTTGCTTCGGTGCGTCACTCGCTTCTTCCGGCGAGTTTCCGGCGAACTTCCGTCGATCATCCGATGAACCCTCGGTGATGCTCCTACGGACTTCCGGCAAACTCCTGGACTGCGACGATCCACTTGGCAAGTTCCGACGAGCTCCTTTGGCAAGCTTCTGGACTTCTCGGATTTGTTCCCGCAAAACCTCCGACGACTGTCCGAACTTCCGTCGAGCTCTCGAACTCCCAACGTGATCGTTGTCATGACTCCGGCGCAACTCCTGCTGCATGTCTTACTTTCATCGTAGTTAATCCTGCACACTTATCTCAACACATACATTAGACAATAAATGACAATTGACTTCATCATCAAAATCCGAGATTCAACAATCTCCCCCTTTTTGATGATGACAATCAATTGATAATGGAGTTAACCTTAACTCCCCCTGTCTATATGCCTTACTTCTCGAATTTAAAAACTTTATAAATTCAAGAGACATATTCCCATCATGATTCCTATCATAATGTATCTCTTTGAAGATGATGTCAAGGCTTGACATACATTTTCAAATTTAACAAATTTGAATGATGGTTATTGTAGCAATTCATCATATTGTAAGATATCGACATGTAAAGCCGTGAAGCAAGATTTTGATATCATATGATGTACACATTTCGAATATTTTAGCAAGTGTAGCATTGCATCACATGGTAAGATAGCAGTTCGTATGATGCAAATTTTTGTTTGATATCTTGATACAGGGCATATGGCAATCATATATTTCTTGGTGATGCAAGTATGGCCTAATCATAGTATCAGTGATAGCAACCATATCAACATCAGTAATAGCAACCATATCATTATCAGTGATAGCAGGTATGGCCTAATCATAACATTAGTAATAGCAACCATATCAATTCATATTTTTCTCCCCCTTTGTCATATCAACAAAAAGCATGGTAGCATTATCAAAAAGCATGGTAGATGTGATTCCAGTAGGTTATCAAGCACATAAAGGAAGGCATGACACATATAATACTTTGAATATCTCTTCTCCTTGTTATGTTATAGTTCGTTGCTTGAAGGAGGAAACTCATTTTTCAAAAAGTTTTCATAAGAGTGTACAGGAAAATCTTATTTTTAGCATTCAAACCGAAAATAAGATGAACTTCTTACATGCATTCGGATATGAGTAAGCTACTGATTTTCAAAAACATTTGTCACATAATTTCCAACATGTTATTTGATCAAGTGATATCAAGGCATGTAATAGTAATCAATAATGTCCGAAAAATAATTTTAACTAGTTTAAGTATTCGGACACATCAACATTCCTAATTCTCTTCTTATGAAATCAAATTGTTCTTCACTTAGAGGTTTTGTAAAGATATCAGCTAGTTGATGTTTCGTATCAATGAATTCTATGATTACATCATGATTCGTAACATGATCTCGTATAAAGTGATGTCTGATGTCAATATGTTTTGTTCTTGAGTGTTGTATAGGGTTTTTTGTTAGGCATATTGCACTTATGTTATCACATTTAATGGGAATATTTTTAAGATGAACTTTATAATCTTCTAAGGTATTTTTCATCCAAACAACTTGTGCACAGCATGCACTTGCTGCAATATATTCAGCTTCGGTTGTTGATAGTGCAACCGAGTTTTGTTTCTTAGATGACCAGGAAATAAGGGCATGTCCTAAGAATTGACATGTTCCTGATGTGCTTTTTCTATCTAATCTACAGCCAGCGAAGTCCACATCAACATAAGCAATTAACTCAAGCTTCTCTGATTTTGGGTACCATAATCCTAGATTTGTGGTACCATTAAGATATCTGAGTATTCTTTTAATTGCTTTGAGATGAGATATCTTAGGGTTTGATTGAAATCTAGCACAAAGTCCTACACTAAACATTATGTCTGGTCTAGTTGCAGTGAGGTAAAGTAAACTTCCTATCATACCCCTATAGGTTTTTGATCGAAGCTTTCTCCACTTTCATCAATTTCTAACTTAGTGGAGGTACTCATAGGAGTGTTAATAGCTTTTGAGTTATTCATATTAAACTTCTTTAGTAAACTCATAGCATATTTAGTTTGACTAATAAAGATGCCATTGCTTAGTTGTTTGATTTGTAGACCTAAGAAGAATGTTAACTCTCCCATTAGACTCATTTCGAATTCAAGACTCATAGTTTTAGCAAAGGATTCACAAAGAGATTCATTCGTAGAACCAAAGATAATATCATCAACATAAATTTGAACAATGAGAAAATTATTTTCAAAGTTCATGATGAATAATGTAGTATCAACCTTGCCTTTTATGAAATTATTTTCAATAAGAAAAGAACTAAGTCTCTCGTACCAAGCCCTTGGAGCTTGTTTTAAACCATAGAGAGCTTTAGTTAATCTAAACACATGATTAGGGAGACTATTATTTTCAAATCCAAGAGGTTGTTCAACATAGACTTCTTCGGAAATAAAGCCATTAAGAAAAGCGCTTTTAACGTCCATTTGAAATAATTTAAAATTAATACTGCTAGCGTAGGCAAGGAGCATTATTATGGCTTCTAATCGAGCCACAGGAGTGAAGGTTTCTTCATAGTCGATACCTTCTTCTTGGTTGAAACCTTTGGCCACTAATCTAGCCTTATTTCTAACCACGATACCATTTTCATCTTGCTTGTTTCTAAAGACCCATTTAGTACCAATAACTAAATGGTCATTTGGCCTAGGAACAAGCGTCCACACCTCATTTCTCTCAAATTGATTCAATTCATCTTGCATTGCGATAATCCATGAATCATCTTTCATGGCTTCATCAACACATTTGGGTTCAATTTGGGAGAGAAAGGCGGCGTTGGCACAAAAATTTTTAAAAGAAGATCGTGTTTGAACCCACTTTGATGTGGCTCCTAAGATTAGCTCCTTAGGATGAGCATCTACATACTTCCAATCCTTGGGTAAGGAAATCTGAGAAGTGGATGCATCCAAGTTGCTAGTTGGAGACGGGGTTTCGTTTAAATTCAAAGAATCAAAATTAACATTATCGTCAAGATCATTTTTCCTAATTTCGGAAATCTCATTGAAAACAACATGGATGAATTCTTCAATAATTAAAGTTCTTTTATTGAAAATACGAAAAGCTTTAGAAACCGAAGAATAACCAAGAAAGATTCCTTCATCAGATTTAGCATCGAATTTTCCTAAGTTATCCTTTTCATTTAAGATAAAACATTTACACCCAAAGACTTTAAAATATGAGACATTGGGTTTTTTGTTATTCCATAACTCATAAGGAGTTTTGGTGAGTAAGGGTCTTACTAGAACTCTATTCAAAATATAGCATGCAGTGTTTACAGCTTCGGCCCAAAAATATTTGGGTAGGCTATGTTCATTCAACATGGTTCTTGCCATTTCTTATAGATTTCAATTTTTTCTTTCTACTACCCCATTTTATTGAGGATTTCTTGGAGTAGAGAAGTTATGGTTGTATCCATAGAGTTCACAGAATTCTTGGAAGTCATGGTTTTGAAATTCTCCACCATGATCACTTCTAATTGACGAAATCATAGAACCCTTCTGATTTTGAACAAGTTTACAAAACTTGGTAAAATATTTAAAGCATTCATTTTTTTGTTTTAAGAAGTAGGTCCATGTATATCTGCTATAGTCATCAACAATGACAAAGGCGTACTTGCTACCTCCAAGACTCGATGTAGAGATTGGTCCGAATAAGTCAATATGGATCAATTGTAAGGGCCTAGAGGTGCTTATTTGATTCTTAGCTTTGAAACTACCCTTAATTTGTTTACCTAATTGGCAAGCATCACATACATTATCTTTGATGAACTTGATATGAGGAATTCCTCTTACAAGTTCTCTAGATGATATTTGAGTGATTAGTTTCATGCTAGCATGACCTAATCTTCTATGCCATAGCCAAGCATCCTCATTCATAACCGCAAAACACATTTCATCACATAAATCATTGATGTCAATAGTGTATACGTTATTTTATTTTAATGCAATCATAGACATGTTCTTATGTGGTTTTTCAATGATGCAAGCATTAGATTTGAATTTGACAACGTATCCTTTATCACATAATTGACTAATGCTCAAGAGGTTATGTTTTAAACCATCAACTAACAAAACATCTTCAATAAAGAAGTTGGATTTGTTACCTATGGTTCCTTTGCCAATGATTTTACCCTTGTTGTTGTCTCCGAAGGTGACATAGCCTTCGTCTATGCTAGTGAGCTTAGAGAATTGAGATGGATCTCCGGTCATATGCCTTGAGCATCCACTATCAAGGTACCATCTCTTGCTCCTAGCTTGCGATGGTGTGGGTTTCTACAAGAAAGGATGATTTTTAGGTACCCATTTGCTTTTGGGTGCCTCAAAGATAGATTTACATTGTTTATCATGTTGCATAGAGTTTATCATCATTCCTTTAGGAACCCAAATCAATTTGTTTGGACTAATTTTCTTGAATGGACAATAATGCGTCTTGTGTCCAATTTTGCAACAAAAGTTACATTTTGCTTGGTGTTGAACATGTAAGATGGGGCCTTTTCTAAAGGTGGTTGGATTTAGGTGAGGACTTATCACAAATCCAATTCCACTTCTTTTTGGAACGTGACCCTTGTTTGCAAGGATCATGTTCAATGACTTGCTACCAACCTCGAATTTCTTCAAGGTGTCCTTAAGTAGTGAGTTTTCTTTTTGGAGAGTTTCTAGATCATGACATTTGATACATGAATTTAAACTATCATGATATTCAATTTTTAACTTATCAAAATCACAAGTAAGACTATCATGCTCCTTTTTCAGCAATTTGTATTTTCTATTGATAATCTTGCATTCATCAAATAAGTCATGGAAGGCATTTAATAATTCATCGAAAGATAAATCAGCATCTAATAAATTCGTTACCTCCTCTCCGATGGCCATTAAGGCGTAATGAGCAACTTGCTCGGTGTTAGACTCCTCTTCTTCAGACGCGCTCGAATCATCCCATATTGCTTTGAGCGCCTTCTTTTTTGTTGTTCTCTTTTTGGCTTGGGGACAATCACTCTTGTAGTGTCCCGGCTTTTTGCACTCATAGCAAATAACTTGGTCTTTCTTGGGTTCAAGTTTACTTTTAGTGTCATTCTTAAACTTGTTTCTTTTAATGAATTTTTTAAATTTTTTTGTTAGAAGTGCCAAGTCATCATCACAGTCCTCATCACTTGAGTTTTCTTTCAAGTGATCTTCCAAAGTTCTAAGTGCCATATCCTTCCTGTTCTTTGGAAGGATGTCTTCTTGCTCTTCATGAGCTTTGCAAGTCATATCGTAGGTCATTAATGACCCAATTAGTTCTTCAAGAGGGAAGTTGTTTAGATCTTTTGCCTCTTGAATAACAGTGACTTTAGGATCCCAACTCTTAGGAAGGGATCTTAGAATCTTATTTACGAGCTCAAAATCCGAAAAACTTTTTCCGAGTCCTTTTAGACCGTTGACAACATCCGTGAAACGGGTAAACATGTCGCCAATAGTCTCACTCGGTTTCATCCGAAAAAGTTCGAAAGAGTGTAACAAAAGATTGATTTTTGACTCTTTCACTCTACTTGTGCCTTCATGAGTCACTTCGAGTGTGTGCCAAATATCAAATGCAGTTTCACAAATCGAAACACGATTAAACTCGTTTTTATCAAGTGCGCAAAATAAGGCATTCATAGCCTTTGCATTAAGAGCGAAAGCCTTCTTCTCCGAATCGTTCCAATCGATCATTGGAAGAGAAGACTTTGAAAAACCATTCTCGACAAGATTCCAGAGTTCAACGTCCATAGAAATAAGAAAGATCCTCATTCGGGTCTTCCAATAGGTGTAGTCCGTCCCATTAAACATGGGTGGACGTGTAATGGAATGACCCTCTTGGTTTCCGGCGTAAGCCATCTCTCTTAGGTTTTAATTCGTTTGAGAGTTAACCGGGCTCTGATACCAATTGTTAGGATCGAGAGCACTAAGAGGGGGGGGGGGGGTGAATTAGTGTAGCGGAAATCTTTCAGCGATTAAAAATGAAAGCTGCGTTCGTTCGATAAAAACTATTTTGATGCAAAAGCCGATTCTAAGATTACTTATGATTAAGTACAGTTTACGTCTAAACACAGTTTGCGTCTAAGCGCAGTTTACGCAGTTTGCATCTAAATGCAGTTTGTGTCTAAATGCAGTTTGCGTCTAAATGCAGATTGCGACTAAGCACAGTTTGCATCTAAGTGCAGTTTGCATCTTAGGCTCAGATTGCGTCTAAGCGCAGTTTGCGCAGTTTGCGTCTAAGCGCAGATTGCGTCGAAGCTCAGATTGCGTCTAAGCGCAGTTTGCGTTTAAGCGTAGTTTGCGTCTTAAGCGCAGATTGCGTCTAAGCGCAGTTTGCGTCTAAACACAGTTTTACGTCAAAACGTAGATTCGGAAAGATTTGTACTTAGACACTCGTTCGTAAAAGCGCATAAGTCAGTTTACAGTTATAAATGGAATGTAAACGTAAACTGCAGAGAAACTCGTTTGTAAAAGCGCAGAAATCAGTTTGCAGTTATAAACAGAATCAAGACGTAAACGTAAACTGCAGAGAAACTCGTTCGTAAAAGCGCAGAAATCAGTTTGCAGTTATAAATAGAATCAAGACGCAAACGTAAACTGCAATGTAGAGATCGTACGAAAACACCGATTTACGTCTGAATGCAGATTCGGAAAGAATAGAACTTAGAGACTCGTTTGTAAAAGCGTAGAGGGCAGTAGCTATGTCGGAGGTTTGCAGTAATGATAAAGTGCTCAAAGTAAAAGCAAACCAGAGATTTAGAGTGGTTCGGTCAGTCTTGACCTACTCCACTTTTGGCTTCCTCCACCGACGAGGTCACCAACGTCAACTAGAGGCCTTCCTTCAATAGGCGAAGGCCAACTGCCCTTTTACAGTTTCACTCCTTTTGACGGGCTCAGAAGACAACCCTTACAGAACCTTTCTCTCCTCTCTTTACAACTCAAGACTTGAAGAACAGAAAGAGGAGAACTTTTGGACTTTTACACAAATTTGAGCTCTTAGAATCACAGAAAAGATCAAGAATTCGGTGTAGGTCTGTATCTCTTCAGTGCTGAATAGGTGGGGTATTTATAGGCCCTAACCCAGTTCAAATTTGGAGCTCAAAACGATCAAATCCCGGAATTCCGGGATCAGGCGGTTGCACCTCCTGACTGGGGCGGTTGCACCGCCTGGCAGAGCTCGAAGACTGAGCCTCTGGGTGGTGCTACCTCTGTCAGGGGCGGTTGCACCTCTCTGCCAGAGCTCAAAGACCGAGCTCAGGCGGTTGCACCGCTTGACTGGAGAGGTTGCACCGCCTGGCAGAGCTCGAAACTTGAGCTCTGGCGGTGCTACCTCCTGACAGAGGAGGTTGCACCGCCCAGTCTCGTTCGGAGACTGAGCCCTGGGCAGTTGCACCTCTTGGCTGGGGCGGTTGCACTGCCCAGTCTCGCTGGGAGACAAGCCTGGGCGGTGCTACCTCCCTGCCTAGGCGGTTGCACCTCCCACAGCAACCTAGGTCCGAATGGGCTGAACCATTCGACCCAATTTGAGTTTTTTCAGGGGCCCAATTGCCCCAGGATTAAGCTAATGGGATCACCTCCCATTTCTAACTTAATCAAAGTGCTAACTACGATTATTTCCTAAGACATATTCTGCAGCTTGCTTCGGTGCGTCACTCGCTTCTTCCGGCGAGTTTCCGGCGAACTTCCGTCGATCATCCGATGAACCCTCGGTGATGCTCCTGCGGACTTCCGGCAAACTCCTGGACTGCGACGATCCACTTGGCAAGTTCCGACGAGCTCCTTTGGCAAGCTTTTGGACTTCTCAGATTTGTTCCCGCAGAACCTCCGACGACTGTCCGAACTTCCGTCGAGCTCTCGAACTCCCAACGTGATCATTGTCATGACTCCGGCGCAACCCCTGCTGCATGTCTTACTTTCATCGTAGTTAATCCTGCACACTTATCTCAACACATACATTAGACAACAAATGACAATTGACTTCATCATCAAAATCTGAGATTCAACAAACTAGACCCTTAACAGGGCTAAATTGGGCTGATTGAACAACCTATTCAACACATGAAGTCAACGTCGGCGATGGCACCTCCCACTGACTCAGTCTCCCAAGTGGTATGGGTCGTGGTACCACTGATAGTTAATGCTGCCAAGCAGTGGTACCACCCCCTGTCAGGTGATGGTACTGCTAGAGCTCTATCAGGTGGTCATACCACCCAATGTCAGAGTATCAGGTGGTGGTACCGCCAGTACCCTAAAATCCGAGGATATGATACTTTTTGGCTTGAATTCTGAAGCCATTGGGGCTTATAAATACCATATCATTTTCTGTATGAAAGGGAACGAAAGTGTGGACAAAATATTGAAGTCTTGAGGTGTGAAAGTATTGTAAAAGTGCAAAGAGTTCTCCTCCTCCCTCTCTATTGTTATGATCATTCAAGAGAGGTGTGAGGCTTGTAAGGGTTATCTCCTAAACCTGTGAAAAGGAGAAAGAGTTGTAAAGAGGTGGTTGGTCTTCACCTATTGAAGGAAGACCATTAGTGGATGCTGGTGACCTCGACGGAGGAGGAATCAAAAGTGGATATAGGTCAAATGACCGAACCACTATAAATTCCGGTGTGCTCATTTTCATTCTGCTTTTCATTACTGCCATTACTTTCTAAGTTAATTGCTAGTTCATTTTGATAGGGATGGTCTTATTAGGACCCTATTCATGATGTAGCAAGCCGTATTTACGGCTTCGGCCCAAAAATACTTGGGTAGACTATGTTCATTTAACATTGTTATTGCCATTTCTTGTAGGTTTCTATTTTTTCTTTCAACTACTCCATTTTGTTGGGGATTCCTCGGAGTGGAGAAGTTGTGATTGTATCCATTAACTTCACAAAAATTTTGAAAGTCACGGTTTTGAAATTCGCCACCGTGATCACTCCGAATTGATGAAATCATGAAACCTTTTTCATTTTGAGTGAGTTTACAAAATTTAGAGAAACACTTGAAGCAATCACTTTTGTGAGCTAAGAAATAGGTCCAAGTGTATCTAGTATAGTCAGCCACAATTACAAACGCATATTTGTTTCCTCCTAGACTTGTTGTGTCAATTGGTCCAAATAAGTCCAAATGAATCAATTGTAATGGTCTAGTGGTGCTAATTTGAGTTTTTGGTTTGAAACTAGTTTTTATTTGTTTACCTAGTTGACATGCATCGCATACTTTGTCCTTAATAAACTTTATATTTGGAATTCCTCGCACTAATTCTCTAGATGAGATCTTAGATATTAGTTTCATGCTTGCATGGCCTAGTCTCCTATGCCAAAGCCAAGCATCATCATTTAAAGCGGAGAAGCACATTTCATTACTTAGTTCATCAAGGTTGATGGTGTAGACATTATTTTGTTTTAATGCAATCATAGTCATGTTATGGTTTGGTTTTTCAATAATACACACATTTGATTCAAATATAATGATATAACCTTTATCGCATAATTGACTAACACTCAAGAGATTATGTTTCAATCTATCAACTAATCAGACATCATCAATAGAAAATTTTAATTTGTTACCTATAGTTCCCTTGCCAATGATTTTACCTTGGTTGTTGTCTCCAAAGGTGATGTACCCTTCTTCTTTGCTAGTGAGCATAGAGAAATGATATGGATCTCCAGTCATATGTCTTGAGCATCCACTATCTAGATACCATCTCTTACTCCTAGCTTGTGATGGTATATGTTTCTACAAGAAGGGATTATTTTTAGGTACCCATTTTCTTTTGAGTGCCTTAAAAACTAATTTAACTTGTTCATCATATTGCATAGAATTGATCATGGTTCCTTTAGGAACCCAAATTAGTTTGTTCTGACTAATCTTCTTGAATGGACATTTATAAGTTTTATATCCATATTTGTAACAAAAGTTGTAATTGCTTTGGTGTTGAACATGTAAGATAGGGCCTTTAATGAAGGTGGTTGGATTTTGGTGAGAACTTCTCACAAATCCGATTCCACTTCTTTTAGGAATGTGACCCTTATTTGTAAGGATCATGTTCAAAGATTTGCTACCAACCTCGAATTTCTTCAAGGTGTCCTTAAGTAGCAAGTTCTCCTTTTGGAGAGATTCTAGATCATGATATTTTATACATGGAGCTAAACTATCATGATATTCAGTTTTTAATTTATCGATATCACAAGTGAGACTATAATGCTCCTTTTTTAGCAATTTGTATTTTCTACTAATTGTCTTACATTCATCAAATAACTCATGGAAAGCATTTAATAATTCATGATAAGGTAAATCTGCATCAATTAAATCCGTTACCTCTTCTTCGATGGCCATTAGGGCGTAATGAGCAACTTGCTCGGTGTTGGACTCCTCTTCTTCGGACGCGCTTGAATCATCCCATGTTGTCTTGAGCGCCTTCTTCTTTGATGTTCTCTTTTTGGCTTGAGGACAATCGTTCTTGTAGTGTCCCGGTTTCTTGCATTCATAGCAAATCACTTGGTCCTTCTTTTGTTCGAATTTATTTTTTGTATTATTTTTAAATTTGTTCTTTCTTAAATATTTTTTAAATTTTTGAGTCAAAAGTGCAATGTCATTGTCACTGTCCTCATCACTTGATGTTCCTTTCAAGTGGTCTTCTTGTGATTTGAGTGCCATATCCTTCCTGTTCTTTGGAAGGGGGTTCTCGAGCTCGTCATGAGCTTGACATGTCATTTCGTAGGTCATTAGAGACCTAATGAGTTCTTCAAGAGGGAATGTTTTAAGGTCTTTGGCCTCTTGAATGGCCGTAACTTTTGGATCCCAACTTTTATGGAGGGATCTTAAGATTTTAGTTACTAGTTCAAAGTTAGTAAAATATTTACCAAGAGCTTTGAGTCCATTGATGACATCTGTAATCCGGGTGCACATGTCTCCGATGGACTCACTTGGTTTCATTCGGAAAAGTTCATAAGAGTGCACAAGGATGTTGATTTTGGACTCTTTCACTCGGCTAGTGCCTTCATGAGTGACCTCAAGAGTTCTCCAAATATCAAAAGCCGAATCACAAATTGAAACACGATTAAATTCATTTTTGTCTAGTGCACAAAACAAGGCATTCATAGCCTTTGCATTTAAAGCAAAAACTTTCTTCTCCGATTCATTCCATTCGCTCATCGGAAGAGAAGATTTTTGAAATCCGTTTTCAATAATAGTCCAATGCTCGAAATCCATGGAAATGAGGAAGATCCTTATACGAGTCTTCCAATAAGTATAATCCGACCCATTAAACAAGGATGGACGTGTGATAGAATGACCCTCATGTATGCCGGAGTAAGCCATCTCTCTTGGGTATCAAACCAAATATGAGAGTGAGTCTTACTCTGATACCAATTGTTAGGATCGGAGCGGCACTAAGAGGAGGGGGGGGGGGGGTGAATTAGTGCAGCGGATTAAAACTTCAGTTTTGATAAATCTTTCGTACGATGAAAAGCAATATCAATGGAAACCGATTTTAGAAGCTTGATAACTTAGAAACGTATGGAAGCGTAGTAACTAAGTAGAGAAGTTTGCAGTATGTAAATGGCAAGAGTAGGATGCAAACCAGATAACGTAGATTTTACAGTGGTTCGGTCAAATGACCTACATCCACTTGCGAGGCCCCTCTTCAATGAGGCTCCCACCTTCCACTAGCATATCTCTTGAAATGGAAGGGCAAATACCCCTCTTAGAACCTTTTACAAGCAATTCAACCTCTTACAAATTTTCAGTAAGAAAGAAGGAGGTGAACTCTCTAGCAAATTGAAAAACAAGACTTTCTAAGATTTTCTAAGACTTTTCTCTCAATCAATTGCTTCTCAAAAAGTTGTGATCTCAGCTGAGATTTGAGAGGTATTTATAGGCCTCAAGAGGATTCAAATTTGGGCTTCAAAATTTGAATTCTCTTTGGGTTCTCGATGCTGGCGGTGCCACCGCCTTTCAGTGGCAGTGCCACCGCCTGTCACTGTCCGACATTGACAGTGTTGGGCGGTGCCACAGCCCAGCTCTCGGGTGCTGGGCGGTGCAACTGCCCAGTATGGCGGTGCCACCGCCAAACTCTTCGGTTCATTGTTTGGGCTTCAAATTTAGCCCAAACCAAGTCTAATTTTGGGCCCAGTTGGCCCCTAACCAAGATATATGATTATCTCTTAATCCTAATCCTAATTACAAGTGAACTACATAACAAAACACATCCTAAGCAAGCTTTCAACCGCGAACGTTGAGTCTTATTTCGGCGAGCTTTCCGACGAACTTCTTCCGACGGACTCCCAACAAGCTCCCGAACTTGTGATGATTTTAACGAGTAGTCGAGCCTTCTCGGTGATCTTCGTGAACCTCCGATGATCTCTTCGGCGAACTTCCAAAAATTCCGATAGGTTCCCGATTTCTTCTCGGTTGGTTCCGGCAGCATCTCCAATGATTCTTCGGACTCTTAAACGTCCATCGAACTTGACTCCGGTATTCTTGCTTTGTATTTTCTGGTTATCGTAGTTAATCCTGCACACTTAACTCAATAATATGGATTAGATCAATTAACCCATCAATTGATTTTATCATCAAAATCCGAGATTCAACAATGATTTTTATGCAATTCCTTGTATTCATGAAATGTGTACCTCATCACCTAATAATTCTTCTTGATATTCCTTATGTGATGATAAGAATACATGAAATATTCATTAATTTGTTTTGATACAAATAAGAAGTTTCGATCATGTATGGTAGGATGTAATTTGACAAATTTGGTACCATCATGTTACAAAATAAATGATGATTAGGAATCATGCATTAATGATGATTGTATATTTTATGATTTGGCATGATGCATGCAATGATGAAATATTCATGAATTTGAAATGATGCATGCAATACTTATGACAATGATGTACATGATGTATTTCATATGATATGTATCATGAATGCTTTAAATGATGAATGTTTGGTATCATGATCAACATGTTGATAAATGCTTAAAAATTTTAATGTTTGAGTATTATGTATGATATACCCATTAATGATGATTGATTTTTCGGTATCGTGCATGAAAAATAAGGTTTTTGAAATTGTGTATGTTTTAATTTGAATATATAATGATGCACAAATAAAATTGATACTTACCTTTGTCATAATCTGAAAATTAAAAGAAAAAAGGGTCTTCCCTTCTTTTTGACAATGACAAAGGGGGAGCAAGAATTTCTAGCGTGGACATCATGAAAAGAGGCAAACTAGCTAGCTTACACAATTCAAGATAAAAGCAAACATTACACTCCTCTAAAGAGAAGATGCAAATGTAACACTTGCCAAATTATTTGCTTGCCTCATGTTATCTCTTGCTAGTTTGGCATTTTGCTAGCTTGCACTTTGCAAAGAAAGCAAAAATGACACTTCTCAAAAGAAAAGAAAGAGCTTGTTATCTTGAACATCACAAGCTTGCCAAACAAAAATTGCAAAAGTGCTATCTTGCCTATCTCAAGAAGCAAAACTTGCAACTTGCACATTGCAATAGGAAGAAGAATCATAAGCTTACACAAGAAAGCTATCTTGCATTTTCTTTCGAAATTTTTGCTAGCTTGTATGTAGTAAAACTTGCATATCGTAAAAATTGCTAGCTCGTAGTATAAAGAGAAGCAAATAGTTGCTATCTCAAGAAAATTAAACATGCTAAACTTACACCTTGCAATGGAAGCAAAATTGCAAGCTCAAACATTTCAAAGGAAGTAAAAATTTGCTAGCTTGCAACTTGCATATTTCAATAAACAAGAGTTGCCTTCTTGAACATCTCTAAATTGCTAGCTTGCAAGTTCTAAAATGTTATAACATTGCTAGCTTGCATGTTCTAAAAGTGCTATCTTGTATGCTGTAAAACTTGCATATCTAAAACTTGATAGCTTGAATGTTCTAAGCATGATGTAACATTTGCTGAATTTTTTGGCTTCAAAATTGCATGATGATAAAACTTGATATTATGTTTTTCATGCAATAAGTTAAACTAATAATCCAAACACAAGAATAGTTGGACTTCTCCTTTTTGTTGATGACAAAGGGGGAGAAGTATGATGTTATGCATAAGTTTATAAGTAAGTTCATGATGACGTGTTGCAAGTATTCATGATGAATATTGCAATGACTTGAATTCAGTTTGAATTCAAGGTTCTATCAATATGGCATATTGATAGGGGGAGTTTGTTTAAACTCCGGGAGTTAAGTTTCACTCCGTCATCAAGTGGTTGTCATCATCAAAAAGGGGGAGATTGTTGAATCTCGTATTTTGATGATGAAACTACTTGATATATGTTTATGATTTAATCTGCGTTTTGAGTGACGCAGGATGCTTCGATCAGGATGAGACAATTAAAGTAGGAAAATCATGTTGAGCCGGAGGAACATGTTAGAAGATTGGACGTCGGGCCAATGGATCGGTCGACGTATCGACAGAAGGCTTCGGGCCGTGGACTCGGGCATCGGGCCAAGAAGAGCAGGTATTGTGCCAAGGATATCGGAGTTGCAGAGTCAACTAACCGATTGGGCAATAGGCTGCAGGAGAGGACGATGCGTTGAAGAATCGGACGAAGCGTCGAGGGACCAATGACATGCCGGACAACTTGGTTAATTGCTTAGGATTAATTGTCTTGATCAAAGTTTTGTTTTAAATGTGCAGGATTAACTACGATGGAAGAAAGACATGCAGCAGGAGTTGCGCCAGAGTCAAGACAATGATCACGTTGGGAGTTCGAGAGTTCGACGGAAGTTCGGACAATCGTCGGAGGTTCTGCGGGAACAAATCCGAGAAGTCCATAAGCTTGCCAAAGAAGCTCGTCGGAACTCACCAAGTGGATCGTCGCAAGTCCAGGAGTTTGCCGGAAGTCCGTAGGAGCATCACCGAGGGTTCATCGGATGATCAACGGAAGTTCGCCGGAAGCTCGCCGGAAGAAGCGATTGACGCACTAGAGCAAGTTGCAGTAAATGTCTTAGGGAATATCATAGTTAGCATAATGATTAAGTTGGAAATGGGAGGTGATCCCATTAACTTAATCTTGGGGCAATTGGGACCCTGAAAAACCCAAATTGGGCCGAATGGATCAACCCATTCGGACCCTGATTTCTGCTAGGCGGTTGAACCGCCCAAGGCAGGAGGTTGCACCACCTGGGCTCAGTCTCTGAGAGAGACTGGGAGGTGCAACCGCTCTAGCCAGGCGGTGGCATCGCCTGGGCTCAGTCTCCGAGCGAGACTGGGCGGTGCAACCTCCCCTGACAATAGGTGGCACCACCTGAGCTTGGTCTTCGAGCTCTGCCAGGAGGTGCAACCGCTTGAGCTCGGTTTTCGAGCTCTGGTACGAGGTGCAACCGCCCCTGATAGGAGGTAGCACCGCTCAGAGGCTCAGTCTTCGAGCTCTGCCAGGCGGTGCAACCGCCTCAGTCAGGAGGTGCAACCGCCTGATCCCGGAATTCCGGGAATTGATAGTTTTGAGCTCCAAATTTGAACTGGGTTGGGGCCTATAAATACCCCACCCATTCAGCACTGAAAGGCCATGAACTTAAACCGAAATCCTGATCTTGTTCTGTGATTTTTAGAGCTCAAAATTGTTGTAAAGGCCAAAAGTTCTTCTCCCTCTTTTCTTCCAAGTTCTGAGTTGTAAAGAGAGGAGAGAAAATTCTGTAAGGGTTGTCTCCTAAGCCCGTCAAAAGGAGTGAAACTGTAAAAGAGTGGTTGGCCTTCGCCTATTGAAGGAAGGCCTCTAGTTGACGTTGGTAACCTCGTTGGTGGAGGAAGCCAAAAGTGGAGTAGGTCAAGATTGACCGAACCACTCTAAATCTCGGTTTGCATTTACTTTGAGCCTATTATCTTTACTGCAAACCTCCTCAAAAGCTTACTGCATTCTGCGCATATACGATCAGGTTTCAAGCTTTGCACTTTCCGAATCGGCGTTTAGACGTAAATCAGCTTTTTCGTACGATCATCATATTTCTGTTTGCGTTTACATTTTGATTTCTATCATAACTATAAACTGCCTTTATATCCTTGCTTAAACTGCATCTCACTTAATCAAGTGATTTACGAATTATCATTTAGACGTAAATCAGTTTCTTCGTACGAATATCATATTTCAGTTTACGCCTACTATCTGATTTGAATCATAACTGCAAACTGCATTTATATCATTGCTGCATTTCGCTTAATCAAAAGTTGAAGTGATTTACGAATCGACTTTCTTACTGAAATCACTTTTATCGAACAAACGCAGTTTTTATCGTAAAAGGTTTTCCGCTACACTAATTCACCCCCCCCCTCTTAGTGCTCTTGATCCTAACAAATAAAATCTTGAGATCCCTTCCAAAGAGTTGGGACTCTAAAGTAACGGTCATTCAAGAGGCGAAGAATTTAAATAACTTCTATCTCAAAAAACTTATTGGGTCACTAATGACCTTTAAGATGATTTGCAATGCTCATGAAGAGCTTGAGAATAACCTTCCAAAGAACATGAAGGATATGACACTAAGAACTCATGAAGACCACTTAAAGAAAGTTCAAGTGATGAGGGCTATGATGATGACTTGGCACTCTTGATAAAAATATTCAAAAAATTTATAAAAAGGAATAAATTTAAAAATAACACTAAAAATAAAATTGAACCCAAGAAAGAACAAGTTATATGCTATGAATGCAAGAAGCTAGGACATATCAAAAGTGAATGTCCTTAAGTAAAAAAGAAGCAACCAAAGAAGAAGAAGGTGCTAAAAAAACATGGGATGACTCGAGCGATTCCGAAGGCAAAGAACAAAACAATAAAGAGATCGCTAACTATGCACTAATGGCTATCGGAGATGAGGTAAGTAGTTCATTAGATGCAAATTTATCTTTCGATGAGCTTTTAAGTGCTTTTCATAAATTATTTGATGAATGTAAATTAGTTAGTGAAAAGTATAAACTATTAAAAAAGGAGCATGCTTCTCTTATTAATGATTTTGATAGATTAAAAATTGAACATGATGATAGTTTAGCTCCTTGCACAAAACATGATGAATTAGAAATGCTTAAAAAAGAAATTTTGCAACTACATGAAGCCTTAAAAAAATTTGAAGTTGGTAGTAAGTTCTTGAACATGATCCTTACCAATAAGAGTCATGTTTATAAAGGAGGCAGAATCGGATTGGTGAGTAGCTCTCAGCAAAATCCAATCACCTTTGTTAAAGGCCCTACCTTGCATGTATCACCCCACACCAAATATAACTTTTGTTGCAAACCCGGACATGTTACGTACAAATATCCATTTAAGAGATATAGTCCATATAAATTGATTTGGGTTCCTAAAGGAACCTCAAATGACTCAATGCAACATGATAAGTTGTGTAGATCGATTTTTGAGGTACCCAAGGTCAAATGGTTGCCTAAAAATCACTCCTTGTAGAAGTTCTACCATCACAAGCTAGGAGGAAAAATAATAGTGGATGCTTAGGACTTATAACCGAGATCTAAAATACCCCATGAAGCTCTCTATCTAAAATAATAAAGAAAAGATCATTAGAATTAGAACTATCAGGTTATAAAATGAGTGAGGATACTTTATGTTTGATGACTTGATGGTGCAATGATTATTTGAAATCTTATGTGATAAATATTTGATCTTGATTTCTCGATATTTAAAAATTAAGTTTTCTTTTTTGAAATCATTTACTATTTATTATTTCTTCTCATTGCAAAAAGGGGGAAATCTGATTCATGGAACATTGATATGTCTGATCTTTTATGAATTAATCATCTCTATAAGAGTTCTTCCTCCTATCTACAAAAGTCAAACTTAATTTTGACTTGATGCGATATGTATGCAAATAAATGTTAGCATCACACAATGATTGTAATCTTGCTTATAAGAAAAGAGGGCAAGAATATTTGCTTGTTGCATACCAAAAAAAAAATGCTAGCCAAACCAACATCAAAATAGTGCACCGGTGGTGGCACCGCTGGATTGGTGGTAGCACCGCCAGTAAGCACTGGTTGTAGGCGGTGGCACCACCTGCAACTTTGCCTTATAAAAGGAAGGCAGTGGCACCACCTACAACTCTGCCCTATAAAAAGACTTTTAAGGCCGACGGTAGAACTGACCCCAAGCCCTCCTACACCTCTAAACCCTTCACCCTCCATTCTTCTTGCACCTCCTCTAGAAACCCAAGAAAACCCTTCTCTTCTTTAAATCTAAGGATCAATCTCAACTTTTCAAAAGATCACTACAAAGGTAACTCTCCAACATTTTCTCTCAATTCATTGATAGATCTTGCCTCTTATATGTAGTTCTCATGGCATCTAGAAGATCCTCAAGGGACAAAAAAAAAGAAGAGTAATTGAAATCTATGACTCCACACTCGTTGATTCCCCTTAACACACCCTTAAATTTTCAACCATAGAGTCTAGAAATGTTCATAAGGGTAAATATGTATTTTTAGAAGAATTGAGTAATTTGGAACCAATTCAATGGTTTACAAACCTAGATATCCTCCAAATTCTTCAAATAAGTGAACCTATTTATCTTAGACTTGTTAGGTTATTTTACAACAACTTGTATGTGGATGAACATGATAGGGTATCTACTTATCTCTTAGGACATCACATACCCATTACGGATGACATAATTTGCAGCCTCATAGGAATTGTTGAGAAAAGGAGAGGTTGTTACTTTAGAGGATAATGGGATGAAGAATTAGTTGGGACCACTTATTCTGAAGCTTTAGGTATCATTTTTGGTAATCTAAACTTATTTATCCTTCCAAAACGTTGTGAACATTTACTACTTTTTAATACCAAATTGTTTCATCACATATTGATAAGTATTATACTTCCAAAATAATATCATTATGATGAAGTTAGCCAAATGGAATTAGGAACGATGCACTGGATTATGAAAGGACATGACAATTGTTTTGGTTACTTGATACAACATAACATGATTGAACTATCGAAAAAAGATATGATGCTTCCATATAGTGGCTTGATCACTAGACTAATCCATACATATGACATAATCATTCCACTTGATGGAGAAATCTTAAAACTAGATAGGTTTAATATCATAAACAGAAACCTGCTAAGGAGATTGAGATGCATATTAAGAAATGAAATCTAGACTTGATTACCTAGGAGGACTGAATTTCCCCCACCTGAACCAGAACCAGAAACACCTATCTATAGGGAAAATCATTCTCCTCCTACCAATCCCTTTGAGGCAGCACCTCCAACAAAGCAAGCACCTTCCTCATCTGCCGATCCAATATTGACTCGATTGGATCGAATTGAACTACGTCAAGAATAAATTTAACTAAGTCAAGATCAAATCTTAACCAAGACGCAGCAAATTCATCGGCAACTGAATACTTTATCTAAGTAATTTGATTTACCATCACTTGAGTAGATTATGTAGAGAACTAAAAAGTACTATGATGAGTTGTACTCCTTGTTATACTATACTTTTATATTTTATGATGTAACCTTTGACATCATGTGATTTTCAAATATTATGATGCGCTTCTTGATGATGGTTTAATGCTTGCATCACTCTAAGAATTAGACTTAATAAATCTTTTGAATGCATAAATTCCTTGATACATTCTTCGAATTTCTCGATTTTCCTTTTAAATCAAGAACATTCTTTTTTTTCTTTTTCTCTTGATATGTACAAAAGAAAAGATTCGACTTTTTGTCACGGATAAAATTCTAAATAGGATGTTTGATGTAATGCTTATGTATGTCTGTATTTCTTGGTTTGTTCATTCTTTGCACAACATATAGAGGGACGGTCGAAGGCTTAACAGCCCTATTTTAGTTGGGTTTGGTGGTCGTTTTAAACTTGTAAATAAAGGTTGTGTCATGTGGACACTTATGAGAGAACTTGGTTTGTAGTGGACCATTTTGACCCTTTGTTGTGTAACAATTCAGGGCTTGTAAAGTCTATTTGTAATTTACATTATTTATGAAGTGTTTTTGAAAATGTTTACTTATGGATCCCGAGTTAGACACTTTCTCTAACCCGTTTTCTCTTTTGGAGGTCCTAAGGGACCATAAGAGGTTTCGGGGAGGCTGACCTTTGCGGATGGACATGCAAGGGTGCCACACGACTGAGGCAAAACCAACTAAGTCCATGACAGATGGTATCAGAGCGGGACAAGCACTTATAGAAATACTTGGCATGCAAATGTGGGGGACCTAGCGGGCTTGCGTTGAGGGCAGTCAACACACGCGTGACCGTTTGGGGGAAAACGAGCATGAAAATGTAGGGAAAAGGAGTCGCTCAGAGGAGCGAGCATCTGAGATTAGCATTCAGAGGAATGGCCAACCCTTCGTGCAAGAGGCACCAAGAGAACAAGCAAGCTTAGAAGAATGCATAGCACACAAAGGTTGGGATGGTTGAGTTCGAGCTACGGCTCGACGTTGACAACTATACTTGATGGTGCTCAAGGCAAGCGATGTTAGGATCAAGAGCACTAAGAGGGGGGGTGAATTAGTGCAGCGGAAAACTTTCGATGATTAAAACTGCATTTGTACATTGAAATCCGATTCCCACGTAAAACTCATTTTGTACAGATAATAACTTTGAAAGCTTACGAAAATGTATTTGAAGTAAAATAAGGAAGGCAGTTTGCAGTTAAGATAAATAGCACAAAAGAAATGCAAACTAGATTTTAGAGTAGTTCGGTCAAACGTGACCTACATCCACTTTCGGCTTCCTCCTCTGACAAGGTCACCGACGTCCACTAGAGGCCTTCCTTCAATAGGCGAAGGCCAACCACCCTTTTACAATTTCACTCTTTTTGACGGGCTTAGGAGAAAACCCTTACAGAATTTCTCTCCTCTCTTGAAAGCTCAAAACATGGAAGAAAAGAGGGAGGAGATCTTCTAGCCTTTACAACACTTTTGAGATCTAAAAATCACAGAGTAAGATTGGATTTTTGGTGCCTTTTGTTGCCCTTTCATGCAGGAAAGGATGAGGTATATATAGGCCCCAAACTGGTTTGAATTTGGAGCTCAAAAGTGTCTTTTCTCGGATTTTTGGGGTCCTGGCGGTACTACCTCATGACTAGGGTGGTACAACTGCCTCACAGGGGCGGTACAACCGCCTGATAGAGCTCGGAGACCGAGCTCTGGCGATGCCATCGCCTGACAGGGGTGGTTGCATCACCCAATCTCGCTCGGAGGCTGAGCCGAGGTGGTGCCACCACCTGACTAGGGCGGTTGCACCGCCCAGTCTCGCTCGGAGACTGAGCCCAAGCGGTGCCATCACTTGACTAGGGCGGTTGCACCGCCTAGTCTCGCTTGGAGATTGAGCCCAGGCAGTGCCACAGCCTGACCTGGGTGGTTGCACCGCCCAGCTTTCCTGGGAGACCATCTCCTGGGTGGTGCCACCGCCTAACAGGAATTCTAGTCCGAATGGGTTGATCCATTCGGCCCAATTTGGGTCTATCAAGGGCCCAATTGCCCCCAGATTAAGTTAATGGGATCACCTATGGGATCACCTCCCATTTCTAACTTAATCTACATGCTAACTATGATATTTCTTAAGACATTTACTGCAACTTGCTCCGGTGCGTCAATCGCTTCTTCTGGCGAACTTCCGGCGAACATCCGACGAACCTTTGGTGATGCTCCGGCAGACTTCCGACAAACTCCTAGACTTGCAACAATCCACTTGGCGAGTTCGGATGAGTTTCTTTGGCAAGCTCCTGGACTTCTCGGATTTGTTCCCGTAGAACCTCCGACGACTGTCCGGACTTCCGTCAAACTCTCGAACCCCCAACGTGATCATGGTCTTGATTCCGGCGTAACTCCTACTGCATATCTTTCTTCCATCGTAGTTAATCCTACACATGTAAAACAAAACTTCGATCGAGATAATTAATTCTAAGCAATTAACTAAGTTGTCCGGCATGTCATTGGTCCCTCGACGCTTCGTCCGATTCTTCGACGCATCGTCCTCTCCTACGACCTATTGCCCAATCGGTCAGTTGACTTCGCAACTCCGATATCCTTGGCACAATACCTGATCTTCTTGGCCCGATGCCCGAGTCCACGGCTCTAAGCCTTCTGTCGATACATCGATCGATCTACCGGCCCGACGTCCAATCTTCTGACATGTTCCTCCGGCACAACATGATTTTTTCTTCTTTAATTGTCTCATCCTGATCAAAGCATCCCGCGTCACTCAAAACGCAGATTAAAACATAAACACAATTATCAATTAGTTTCATCATCAAAATACAAGATTCAACAATCTCCCCCTTTTTGATGATGACAACCAATTGATGACGGAGTTAAACTTAACTCCCGAAGTTTAAACAAACTCCTCCTATCAATATGCCATAGAACCTTGAATTCCAACTAAATTCAAGTCATTGCGATATTCATCATTAATACTTGCAACATGTCATCATGAACTTATGCATAAACTTATGCATAACATCATACTTCTCCCCCTTTGTCATCAACAAAAAGGAGAAGTCCAACTATTCTTGTGTTTGTAGTATTAATTCAACTTATTACATGAAAAACATAATATCAAGTTTTATCATCATGCAGTTTTGAAGCTAAAAAATTTAGCAAGTGTTACATCATGCTTAGAACATTTAAGCTATCAAGTTTTAGATATGCAAGTTTTACAGCATACAAGATAGCACTTTTGGTAATGTTCAAGATAGCAAGTTCTACATCATGCAAGCTAGTAATGTTACAACATTTTAGAACATGCAAGCTAGCAATTTAGAGATGTTTAAGAAACCAACTCTTGCTTCTTGAAATATGCAAGTTTTACAATATACAAGCTAGCAAATTCAAAGATATGCAAGTTGGCATATTTGCTTTTCTTGAGATAGGCACGATAACACATTTTTGCATTTTCTTGAGATTTCAAGCTAGCAATTTTCGGTGATGTTCAAGATAACAATTTCTTCTCTTTTGAGAAGTGTAATTTTTGATTTCTTCTTGAATTGTGCAAGCTAGCTATCTCCCCCTTTGTCATTGTCAAAAAGAAGGGAAGACCCTTTCTAAAGAAGGGAAGACCCTTTATGTCAATTTCTAAATCATGACAAAGGTGAGTAATTATTCTTATTTCAAAATTCTATAATTGAGATAAATCTTGAATTCAAATTAAGGTAATTTTAATCATAATTTACATCATATGCAATACATCACATACATCATAATAAAAAGCATAAGTATTGCATGCATCATTTTAGCAACAAATCATAGCATTTCATTACATGGCAAGATATGAGCAAGTAAAATTATGATGCAAGTTCTTAATATCTTAACATGATGCAAACATGGCATATGACAATCATAGCATTTCTATCATCAATTTACCATATATTTCTCATTCAAATATGGCACTCATAGTATCAATTGATATATTTCTCCCCCTTTGTCATCAATAAAAAAGAGAACGATATAAGCAAATTTTAAATATAAGTGCAGTAATAATTCATGCCATAACTAGGTTTATGTCATTTTTCAACAATGAGTGATAGGATATCAATTATACAAACATCTCAAGGAAAACATGACATGAAGATAGCTTTTATTACTTCTTCCTCTTTATTTGTTATTATCTTTTTGCATGAAGGAGGAAAGTCACTTGTGAGCTTACTCGAATGAAGTTAAAATTGATAAGATATTAAAGCACAATTCATTTTTACAAGGATCAAGATATATGTGTGAATCAAATCCTTGCACGTAAAACTATTTCTCTAAAGATATAAGAAGGAATCATCAAATCCATTTCTCGAAAGATATTTTTCACATGATAAGTCTATGAGAGATGTATTTGCTAGTTGATTTCATATGTCAAAAATCAATGATATGAATCAAACTCGATATTACATATGTTTATTAAGTCCGGAAGAGAATAAAGTATCGAGAAAATCCGATTGTTAGGATCAAGAAGATCCGAAAATGAAATTTAATACTTTCATACATTCGGACATAGTTTTGCTATAGATTTTCAAACACAATCATGAAGATAAAACATGCTCATCATCATGAAAATTTTTGTATCCAAAACACATAATTTCCAACATGTTATTAAGGCATGTAATACTGTAAAATTCTCATTATAGCAATTATATCCTACCATGCATGATCTAAATTTTTCCCCATTTTATCATTATAAACAAGAAAGAAGAGGAGAAGAACAAAATAGTGTAAAATATTTTAATCATTTCAAGGCATACAAGCCATAAATACAATCACATCATGTCATGAAAGATAAAATCTCAAGGGTCATGAAAATACCAAAAGACATGATTCATTTAAATAATTTTTTTAATAAAATGCAAGAAGTCATGATGAACGATCTTGATTTACATAAAGTTTCAAAACATAATTATCAAGATCATGGTTAGTTTTATAGATCTCCTCTTTAGGAAGTGGTAAAAGGAAACGTAGGAGATATAAGATTTTGATTCATAAAGAAGATCTCAAGTAATTCCAATAAACCAAGATCATGATTTGGATAAAAATTTATTCAAATTCAAATCGTCAAATCAAAATCATTTTCAAGAAATTCATACCAATTGTTTGATATCAAGAAAATTCAAGAAGGACATGATTCATTTGACAAATCTTTTTAATAGAGCAAAAGAATTATACAACCAAGGATCATGATTAAAATATATCAATATCATAGATCAAGTCATGTTTCATGATTTATCATAAAGCAAATTAATTTTCAATCATCACATAAGCCATTTAAAATTTTTTTGAAACATAGGAGAATGATTAATTTAAGCATGCATTGTTTCAATCAAATTCAAGTCATGAATACCAATACTTTCATATTGTGAGTATCAATTCATGAATACCAAAAGATATTATTTATGATTCCAATTTTGCAAGATCAAGATTATGATTTAGATAAAACTCATTCAAATCAAATTGTTAACTTGAAACTCATAATCAAGACATCAAAATCAATTTCGAGATTCACAAAATATCATGAAATCATTAACCTCGATCAGATGGGAAAAGCATTTTTTAAATGATTCTTTTTCATCTAAGCATGCCTTAGTCTTTATATGCCAAATCAAGATAAGCATGAAAGTTCAAGACATAAAGGCAAAATCTTATAAAATAACTCATCAAACGAGATTTTAAACATCTATTTTCAAGCCATATATCTCATGTCATGAATTCCAATAGGCATCTCAAAATATCAACATTACATTAAAAAGATATTTCAAAAAGATATATCGATAAGTGATTCATTTGTATCATTTCATTCATTCGGAAGATTCTCCTCTTTGGTAAATAAATCTAGGAGAACAAAATGAATTAAGGGAGATATAACATGATTGAAGCATTGAACATGATTCATATTTAAAATGTGTCTCATGTCATAAGTATGAATCAAGCATTTGTGAAATTCGAAATCATCCTCAAAGTCACATTCAATAAATTCCTGCATGACAAGCATAGATTTATTGAAAAGTCGATAAGATAGAGGATCACATTTCGTTTTTATAAATTTCTATTTATATGATTTACTTCTTATAAGCATGCCTTTACCTTTAATAAAACAAGTGTCAACATTTAAGACGGAAAGGTAAAAAATAAATCATCAAGCATGATTCCATGATAACATCCTTTTAATATCTTGATATTCATCATCAAGTATTATTTCAAAAAGTATATTAAAGAGAAATCATTAAGACCAAATGCATGATACACTTATTTATTTTCAAAATATTCATCATGTTTATTTTCATGAGATTCACAAGATTGGTAAAATAAATTCATTAATCTCAATAGGATAGAAAATTCATTTCCATTTCATACAATTGATTTCATGTGAGGGTATTCAAGTCTTTTGTGAAAACATATATCATCATTTAAAATCGAAATATAAGTTTTGTCATGAAACCGTCAAGACCAAACACATCATGATATCACATCTATCATCAAAAGACTATCAAGAAATTCATATATAGATGTACATGCACTATGTCATGAGAATGTCATCTTAATTCGTCATAAAAACAATTAGACCAAAAACATATTAATCTAAAATGAGAGTTTCAAATCAATATTTACTTCAAAAACTCATGCATGACATAAAATCATCAAGATACACATGTATGGATTAATCCTAAGCATTATCATATATCATATAATTATCATCCCTAATGTTGCATACATCATTCAACATTTCAAAACATAACATGCATGAACCCTTAGCAATATACTTTTCATGATCAAATTTTTAATTTTTTAAAGATGCTAAAAAGAAAAACATGATATAATTTTTGAAAAACAATTTTTTTATTTCCTATTCCTACTATCTAAATTAAGCACTCATGAAAAACTTCAAGTAATTTCAAAATAATTCAAGAGAGTTGAGTTACTTACCTTGTAGTCGAAGCCTGTCAAAGCCCAATTCGTCGTTTCACCTTTGGAAGTTTTTGATTCATCATTGTTACCTTCCTCTTCTTTGGCCTCTTCCTTCGTTCAAGTTTATTATTTATTTTAGATTTTTGTTTAATAAATTTATTAAGATTTAGTATTCGAAGTTCAAGTTCATCATTGTCCTCATCACTTGAGTCATCACTCAAGTGATATTTATTTGTCCAGAGTTCCAAATCCTTCCTATTCTTTAGAAGGTGGTTCAAGTGCTCATCGGGTTTAAAATGTTCCAAAAATGTCATTTCAGAGGTTATAAATGACCCGATTAATTCTTCTAATGAAAAATATTTAAATTTTTTATCTCTTGTATTGAGGTTATTTTAGGATCCCGCCCTTTTGGAAGGGATCTTAAGATCTTGCTTACGAGATCAAAATTCGAAAAAGATTTACCAAGAACTCTTAGATTATTGACGACATCCGTGAAACGGGTGTACATGTCGCCTATAGTCTCGCTTGGTTGCATTCGAAAAAGCTCAAAATCATGCAATAAAATGTTAACTTTCGAGTCTTTGACTCTACTAGTTCTCTTGTGAGTGATTTCAAGTGTTCGCCAAATATCAAAAGCCGTTTCACACGTAGAAACCCGATTAAAGTTGTTTTTGTCTAAGGCGCAAAACAAGGCATTCATAGCCTTTGCATTTAAAGAAAAATACTTCTTCTACAAATCTGACCATTCGTTCATCAGTTTAGAGGGAAGTTGAAAACCGTTTTCAACAATATTCCATAAATCCAAATTCATAGAAATTAAGAAAACTCTCATTCGAGTTTTCCAATAAGTGTAGTCTAATCCATTAAACAACGGTAGATGAACAACCGATAAGCCCTCTTGAAAGCCATAAAGAGTCATTTCTCTCGAGTGTAAATCCGAAATGAGAAATACCGGGCTCTGATACCAATTGTTAGGATCAAGAGCACTAAGAGGGCGGGAGGGGGGGGGGGGTGGGGTGAATTAGTGTAGCGAAAAACTTTCGACGATTAAAACTGCGTTCGTACTTTAAAATCTGATTCCCACGTAAAAGTCGTTTCATGCAGATAATAACTTTGAAAGCTTACGAAAACATATTTGAAGTAAAGTAAGGAAGGTAGTTTGCAGTTAAGATAAATAGCACAAAGGAAATGCAAACCAGATTTTAGAGTGGTTCGGTCAAATGTGACCTATATCCACTTTCGGCTTCCTCCTCCGATGAGGTCACCGACGTCCACTAGAGGCCTTCCTTCAATATGCGAAGGCCAACCACCCTTTTACAATTTCACTCCTTTTGATGGGCTTAGGAGATATCCCTTACAGAATTTCTCTCCTCTCTTGAAAGCTCAAAACTTGGAAGAAAAGAGGGAGGAGAATTTCTAGCCTTGACAATACTTTTGAGCTCTAAAAATCACAGAGTAAGATTGGATTTTTGGTGCCTTTGGTTGTCCTTTCATGCAGGAAAGGGTGGCGTATATATAGGCCTCAAACTAGTTTGAATTTCGAGCTCAAAAGTGTCTTTTCCTGATTTTCTAGAGTCCTAGCAGTACTACCTCCTGACTAGGGTGGTACAACTGCCTGACAGAGCTCGGAGATCGAGCTTTGGCGGTGCCACTGCCTGACAGGGGTGTTTGTGCTAGTCATAGGTGCCCAGCAAGCCAATCACGTGAGTGATGGCACGTGTGACTTGATACAGAATCTTTTTGCTTATTATATTTTGGCGTATATCACTTTATAACTATTGCATAAATGCATATATATTGTGATGTCCTTGGATTTGTGCAATGGGAATCGGATCGTGATGAGATCACGATAATGAGATCGATTCACCTTTAAACACATATCCTAAATAATCCCGGTCATAGGTTACTCGAGAGGGACATCGTGATAACCGGATAGACTGGTGTGCTGTATACCCGTCGATATGATGGATGCAGCTGGTCTCATAGCTGCTCGTGTAGGGACACTAGGGATACAGTACAGGTGCTCATTGGAGAATGAGTTCACTGATTGATCCGCTTACGGAATGCTGGATGGTTGATGATGCCTTATTGTCAGACAACGATTCCGTAGTCCTAGTGGTGTATCTGGTTCTTAGACTTGAGACACCAAGGATGTCCTGTATGAGTGCTCCACTCTTTGATACCAGACTTATAGGTTTGGCTGTTCCCAGATCTAGTACAGCTGGTCATTGGGAGTGGTAGTCGACCTTACGAGGGCTATTGAGTGTCGATAGAGGATCATCCACTCTCGGTATCATGAGAGGAATATCCCATGTGTTCTTGCTCAGACAAATCCCTGGCCAGGGTCATTCGGGTTGAGAGAGAAAGAGTTCTCCGGGAGAATCCGATTAGAGCGAGACTCGAGTAGAAACCGTATGGGTCTGACAGCACCATGCTCGATATACGGTCTCTGGGATATTAGATGGATGAGGGACTATAGGTACATGGTAACTGAGGACAGACAGGTCCAATGGATTGGATTCCCCTGTATCGTCTGGGGACTACGGCGTAGTGGCCTAGTACTTCCGTAGTCGATGAGTCGAGTGAATTATTACAGAGATAATAATTCACTGAGTTAGAAGGAGTTCTGACAGGTATGACTCACGGCCAGCTCGATATTGGGCCTAGAGGGTCACACACATATGGTAGGCATTGCGATGAGTAGAGGTTCGGATATGAGATATCCGACGGAGCCCTTGTCTTATTGGATGCAGATCCAATACCCACTAGGGAAAGGACCCATTAGGGTTTTGACACGGGATCTCTATAAATAGGAGGGATTCACAGCCTCATAGGCTAGAGTCTTTGCTTGCCCTTCCTATTCTCCTCTCCCTCTCCACCTCAGAGTAGGCCTGGAGCTTTGAGGAGCGTCGTCGCAACCCTGCTGTGTGGATCACCGCTAGAGAGGAGGACGCTTGACCTCCTTCACCCTCTCCTAAGGATCTGCAAGGAAACAGGGATATACGATCTCCCTAGGTAACACAATCTCTATACGCAGTTTTGTGTTTTTTGCGGATTTTGCGCACCAATCTTCGCACAACGATAAACATCTTTTTGGGAATCGGGGATTTTTGTTTTCTTGTTCTTCCGCTGCGCATATGATGTCGCCCCCTATGATTTCCCAACAGTGGTATCAGAGCCAGGTTGTTCGTGCGAAGATCGCTAAGAAAGACCCAACAAAGGACCAGTGAGGCAGTTGACATCAACTAAGAAGGGAAAGGGCAAAGGCAAACAAGGTAAAGCAAAGGTTGCTAAGAAAGACCCAACAAAGGACAAAGGCCAATGCTTCCACTGTGGTAAAGATGGGCACTGGAAGAGAAACTGCAAAGAGTACCTTGCAGAAAGGGCGAAACAAAAGCTTGATGAAGCTTCAGGTACATTCATGATCAGTCTCCATTTGTCAGACTCTTATGATAACACATGGGTATTAGATACCGGTAGTGCTTATCATATATGCAATTCGTTGCAGGTTCTGGCAAGGCCTAGGAGACTAGAGAGAGGCGAGATGGACCTCAAGATGGGTAATGGAGCAAAAGTTGCTGTATTAGCTGTTGGCGAGGTCGCCCTACATCTGCCTAGTGGAGCTTTTATTGCATTAGATGCATGTTATTTTGTTCCTTCTATTATCAAAAACATTATCTCCATTTCATGTTTAACAGTTAGTGGATATAAATTTGTTTTTGAGAACAATGGTTGTTCGATATTATTAGATGATAAGATCATCATGAAAGGAACATTGCATAATGGTTCATTTATGTTAGACACCACACCACATATCATGAATGTAAATGTGTCCAAAAGGAAACGAGATGAGTTGAACAGTGCATACCTGTGGCATTGTAGGCTAGGTCACATCCATGAAAGAAGGATTCAAAAGTTGCTAAATGATGGATATCTAGATCCATTCGACTATGTGTCATATGTAACTTGTGAGCCTTGCATTCGTGGAAAACTGACCAACTCTCCATTTAGTGGAACTGGAGAGAGAGCCACTGAGTTGTTGGAACTCATACATAGTGATGTATGTGGACCCATGTCAACTCATGCCATTGGAGGTTACTCCTACTTCATTACATTTACTGATGATTTCTCAAGGTATGGATATGTGTACTTAATGAAGTACAAGTCCGAGGCCTTTGAGAAATTCAGAGAGTATAAGAATGAGGTGGAGAACCAGACTGGAAAGAGTATCAAAACTCTTCGATCAGATCGAGGAGGTGAGTACTTAAGTACAGAGTTTACTCAGTTCCTCAAGGACCATGGGATATTATCCCAATGGACACCTCCTTATACACCTCAGCTCAATGGTGTCTCTGAAAGGAGAAATCGTACGCTATTAGATATGGTACGGTCCATGATTAGTTTCGCTGACCTACCCATCTTATTCTAGGCATATGCTCTAGAGACCGCAGCTTACCTTCTGAACAGAGTTCTAACTAAGTCGGTAGTGTCTACACCATATGAGATATGGAAAGGGAAGAAGCCTGATCTTAAAGTAGTTAAGATTTGGGGCTACTCTGCCCATGTTAAAAGACACAACCCCGATAAGTTAGAATCAAGGACAGGGCGATGTAAATTTGTGGGATACCCCAAGGAAACTTGTGGGTATTACTTCTATCATCTCGAGGACCAAAAGGTCTTTGTAGCTAAGAGAGCAGTGTTCCTTGAGAAGGAACACATTCTTGACGGAGACAGTGGGAGAATGATAGAATTGAGCGAGGTTGGAGAACCAAGCTCAAGCACCACTCTACAGCCCGAGTCTGTTCAGGTATCTAATACACAAGTTTCAACTTTACGCAGGTCTGATAGAGTATCCCATCCTCCTGAGAGATATGTGGGACATATTAGAGCAGAGGATGTAGAGGATATTGATCCTCAGACCTACGAGGAGGCTATTATGAGTATAGACTCCGGGAAGTGGAAAGAAGCCATGAATTCTGAGATGGATTCTATGTACTCCAATAAGGTTTGGAACCTAGTTGATGCACCCGAAGGTATTGTACCCATCGGTTGCAAGTGGATCTTTAAGAAAAAGATCGGAGTAGATGGAAAGGTAGAGACCTATAAAGAAAGGCTAGTGGCTAAGGGGTATCGTCAAAGGCAAGGTGTTGACTACGACGAAACTTTCTCACCCGTAGCAATGCTAAAATCCATCAGAATTCTATTGGCTATTGCAGCACACTATGATTATGAGATCTGGCAGATGGATGTGAAAACCGCATTCCTCAACGGGAACCTGGAGGAGGAGGTGTATATGATGCAACCTGAGGGATTCGTGTCCAAGAACTACCCAGATAAGGTGTGTAGGTTGCTTAGATCCATTTATGGACTAAAGCAAGCTTCCCGAAGTTGGAACATAAGATTTGATGAGGCAATCAGATCTTATGACTTCGTTAAGAACGAAGATGAGCCTTGTGTATACAGAAAGGTAAGTGGGAGCGCTATTAGCTTTTTGGTGTTATATGTGGATGACATCCTCATCATTGGGAATGACATAGGAATGCTATCCACAATAAAGGCTTGGTTATCTAGACACTTCTCCATGAAGGACTTAGGAGAAGCATCTTATATCTTGGGGATTAGAATCTATAGAGATAGATCCAAAAGGATGCTTGGCTTGTCCCAGTCCAGGTACATAGAAACTATTGTCAAAAGGTTTGGCATGGAAAATTCCAAAAGAGGTCTCATACTGATGAGACATGGGATATCGCTTTCTACGAGTATGTCCCCAAAGACTCCAGAAGAAAGGGCGAACATGGATATGATACCTTATGCCTCAGCAATAGGGTCTATCATGTATGCCATGCTATGTACTAGGCCTGATATAGCGCATGCTCTGAGTGTCACGAGCAGGTATCAGGCGGATCCAGGCTTGGAGCACTGGAAAGCAGTAAAGTGTATCCTTAAGTACTTGAGAAGGACTAAGGATCTTTTACTAATATATGGAGGTAATAGCCTTAAGGTTGAAGGCTTCACTGACTCAAGTTTTCAGTCTGATGTCGATGATAGCAAGTTGAATTCAAGGTATGTGTACACCTTGAATGGAGGAGCAGTGTGCTGGAAGAGTTCCAGCAAGATACCATTGCTAACTCGACCACAGAGGCGGAGTACATTGCTGCATTAGATTCAGCAAAGGAGGGAGTTTGGGTGAAGAAGTTCATCACAGATTTGGGAGTCGATACAGATAGCGACAAGTCGACTTCCTTATATTGCGACAACTATGGGGTGATTACTCAAATAAGGGAACCCGGGTCTCATCAGAAGTGTTCTGAGGAGGTTCCAGCTTATAAGAGAGATCGTATCCCGAGGAGATGTAGCAGAGGAAAGAGTTCGATCCGACGATAACATTGTAGATCCACTGACAAAGCCGTTGTCTCAGATTGTCTTTGAGCGTCACAGGGGTCTGATGGGGATCAGACACATAGGTGATTGGCTTTAGGTCAAGTGGGAGATTGCTAGTCATAGGTGCCCAGCAAGCCAATCACGTGAGTGATGGCACGTGTGACTTGATACAGAATCTTTTTGCTTATTATATTTTGGCGTATATCACTTTATAACTATTGCATAAATGCATATATATTGTGATGTCCTTGGATTTATGCAATGGGAATCGGATCGTGATGAGATCACGATAATGAGATCGATTCACCTTTAAACACATATCCTAAATAATCCCGGTCATAGGTTATTCGAGAGGGACATCGTGATAACCGGATAGACTGGTGTGCTGTATACCCGTCCATATGATGGATGCAGCTGGTCTCATAGCTGCTCGTGTAGGGACACTAGGGATACAGTACAGGTGCTCATTGGAGAATGAGTTCACTGATTGATCCGCTTACGGAATGCTGGATGGTTGATGATGCCTTATTGTCAGACAACGATTCCGTAGTCCTAGTGGTGTATCTGGTTCTTAGACTTGAGACACCAAGGATGTCCTGTATGAGTGCTCCACTCTTTGATACCAGACTTATAGGTTTGGCTGTTCCCAGATCTAGTACAACTGGTCATTGGGAGTGGTAGTCGACCTTACGAGGGCTATTGAGTGTCGATAGAGGATCATCCACTCTCGGTATCATGAGAGGAATATCCCATGTGTTCTTGCTCAGACAAATCCCTGGCCAGGGTCATTCGGGTTGAGAGAGAAAGAGTTCTCCGGGAGAATCCGATTAGAGCGAGACTCGAGTAGAAACCGTATGGGTCTGACAGCACCATGCTCGATATACGGTCTCTGGGATATTAGATGGATGAGGGACTATAGGTACATGGTAACTGAGGACAGACAGGTCCAATGGATTGGATTCCCCTGTATCGTCTGGGGACTACGGCGTAGTGGCCTAGTACTTCCGTAGTCGATGAGTCGAGTGAATTATTACAGAGATAATAATTCACTGAGTTAGAAGGAGTTCTGACAGGTATGACTCACGGCCAGCTCGATATTGGGCCTAGAGGGTCACACACATATGGTAGGCATTGCGATGAGTAGAGGTTCGGATATGAGATATCCGACGGAGCCCTTGTCTTATTGGATGCAGATCCAATACCCACTAGGGAAAGGACCCATTAGGGTTTTGACACGGGATCTCTATAAATAGGAGGGATTCACAGCCTCATAGGCTAGAGTCTTTGCTTGCCCTTCCTATTCTCCTCTCCCTCTCCACCTCAGAGTAGGCCTGGAGCTTTGAGGAGCGTCGTCGCAACCCTGCTGTGTGGATCACCGCTAGAGAGGAGGACGCTTGACCTCCTTCACCCTCTCCTAAGGATCTGCAAGGAAACAGGGATATACGATCTCCCTAGGTAACACAATCTCTATACGCAGTTTTGTGTTTTTTGCGGATTTTGCGCACCAATCTTCGCACGACGATGAACATCTTTTTGGGAATCGGGGATTTTTGTTTTCTTGTTCTTCCGCTGCGCATATGATGTCGCCCCCTATGATTTCCCAATAGTTTGCACTGCCCAGTCTCACTCAGAGACTGAGCCGAGGCGGTGCCACCGCCTGACTAGGGCGGTTGCACCACCCAATCTCGCTCGGAGACTGAGCCCAAGCGGTGCCACCACTTGACCTGGGCAATTGCACCGCCCAGCTTTCCTAGGAGGCCATCTCCTGGGCGGTGCCACTATCGACCTTGGCAGTGCCACCGCCTAGCAGGAATTCTGGTTCGAATGGGTTGATCCATTCGGCCTAATTTGGGTCTATCAAGGGCCCAATTGACCTCAGATTAAGTTAATGGGATCACCTCCCATTCCTAACTTAATCTATATGCTAACTATGATATTTCTTAAGACATTTTCTGCAACTTGCTTCGGTGCATCAATCGCTTCTTCCGGCGAGCTTTTGGCGAACTTCCGGGGAACATCCGATGAACCTTCGGCGATGCTTCGGCAGACTTCCGGCAAACTCCTAGACTTGCAACGATCCACTTGGCGAGTTTCGATGAGCTTCTTTGGTAAGCTCCTGGACTTCTCAGATTTGTTCCCGTAGAACTTCCGTCAAACTCTCGAACCCCCAACGTGATCATGGTCTTGACTCCGGCGCAACTCCTATTGCATGTCTTTCTTCCATCGTAGTTAATCTTGCACATGTAAAACAAAACTTCGATCGAGATAATTAATCCTAAGCAATTAACTAAGTTGTCTGGCATGTCATTGGTCCCTCGACACTTCATCCGATTCTTCGGCGCATCATCCTCTCCTATGGCCTATTGCCCATTCGGCCAGTTGACTCCACAACTCCAATATCCTTGGTACAATACCCGATCTTCTTGGTCCGATGCCCGAGTCTACGGCCCGAAGCCTTCCATCGATACGCCGACCGATCGACCGGCCCGACGTCCAATCTTCTAACATGTTCCTCCGGCACAACATGATTTTTCCTGCTTTAATTGTCTCATCCTGATCGAAGCATCCAGCGTCACTCAAAACATAGATTAAAACATAAACACAATTATCAATTGGTTTTATCATCAAAATATGAGATTCAACAATCGAGGTGCTTGGTAAAGGATGAGACCATGTAAGGTGGAATAAGTTGCTCAGCGACCGAAAGAGTTGTGCAAAGCTCATAGAGGTGAGGGGAATTGCTAACTTGAAGAATTCGATACTTATGCATGGACTTATATGTGGACGATGGAATGTTCATGGCCATCCCAAGATGACCGAAACTCGACGCCATGGAGCATTGAAACTTTCTCTTTGGCATGTGAAGGATACATCTGTAGGAGGCTGAAGTGTGCAGTGAGTTCAGCATGTTGCTAAGCCTTGAGTGGTGTAGCGGGGGCTATATTAACGTGGAGTCACAATCTAGCAAGTGCGTTTATAGGAGGCAGAACAATGCATAGTTTGTTCAGCAAATTGGAGTAGTCTAAGGGGATGGTGGTCTCCAAAACTTTCAGAGAGAAGGAAATGAAGAGAGATGTAGCTCCAACGGGATAGATATCCAGGAGGGATAAGTCCCGACTCTCTAGAGGGAGAATCATGTGCAAAGGACCGCATATGTTGAGGAGAAGTACCTCAAAAACAACAACTCCATGAAGCTTAATGGACTGAGTGAGCGGCGATGAGTTGTCGCATGATCTCACTTGAGAGAATGCATTAGTGGATACATTATGAGATCAAGTGGGGGAGCGACCCAAAGTAACACAAATGAAGGCACACTTGGAGTCGATATGGAGATCAGACTCAAGAGAGGGCTGACTTGTGGAATAGTGGGCACGAGGGCCACCATCAACTCAATATAAAATGAGGAGCGAAGCAACTTGGGTGTAACTTGGCGAAGTACCCAAGCCATATGAAGGGGGTTGAATCTTGGATTTTGATGATGAAACCAATCGATATATGTTTATGTTTTAATCTATGTTTTGAGTGATGCAGGATGCTTCGATTAGGATGAGACAATTAAAGCAAGAAGAATCATGTTGTGCTGGGGGAAAATATGTCAGTAGATTGGACGTCGAACTGGTGGATCGGTCGACGTATCGATAGAAGGCTTCGGGCCATGGATTCGGCCATTGAACCAAGAAGAGTGGATATTACACCAAGGATATCAGAGTTGCGGAGTCAACTGGCCGATTGGGCAATAGGTCGTAAGAGAGGACGATGCGCCAAAGAATCAGACGAAGCATCGAGGGACCAATGACATGCCGGACAATATGATTAATGCTTAGTATTAATTGTCTAGATCGAAGTATGTTTTACATGTGCAGGATTAACTACGATAGCAAGGCATGAAGTAAAATGAAGTCCCGGAGTCAAGGACGCGATTTCGTTGGGAGTTCAAGAGTTCGTCGAAAGTTCGGACGTTTGTTGGAAGTTCTAATAGAACCAGCCGAGAAGTCTCAGAGCTTGCCAGAGAAGCTTGTCGGAACTCACTAAGAAGATTGTCGTGAAGTCTAAGAGCTTGCCGGGAGTCTACCGAAACATTGTCGAGAGATCGTCGGAAGTTCGCCGGAAGAAACCAAGACATAGGGACTTGTTTAGCTTAGCAAATGTCTTAGGAATCGTAGTTAGCACGTAATTGAGTTTGGATTTCAGCCAACCCAATTAAAGGTCAGCTAGGCCCATGTAAGGAATGTGTTGGGCCCAATAAGAGGCCCAAACAGTGCCCCAAGAAGTCATACCGTTATGGCACAGTCTTCGAGACTATGTCAGGCGATGGTACCACCAGTCTGGGCAGTTGTATCACCCCTAGTAGGGTGCCAGGCGATGGTATCGCCTAGGGCAGTGTCAGTGCCAGACTGACACTCGGCGGTGGTATCGCCCGTGCCCAAGGAACTCAGGATGGGAAAGTTTTAGGCTCCAAGTTTGAATCAACTTGAAGCCTATAAATACCCTTCTCATCCCTGGTTATATAGTATACAAGCATAGAGTATTCAAAAGTGAGAAAACGTTGCTACAATCTCATTAGAAATTCCCTCCTCCACTCTAAGTTTAGAATTCTATAAGAGGAGTGTGAGTGTTTGTAAGGGTTGTCTCCTAAACTCGTGAAAAGTAGAAGAGTGGTGTAAAAGGTGGTTGGTCTTCGCCTATTGAAGGAAGATCTCTAGTGGACGCCGATGACCTCATCGAAGGAGGAACCACTCTAAAATCTGGTTTGCATTTTATTTGTGTAATTTACTTTAACTACAAACCTCCTTACTCACTCTTTACATCTACTACTCTTTTATGAACATGCTTTCAAGTTAATATTTTTATGAAACCGGTTTTATCGCAATGAAGTTTTTGAAGATGTTATTTTACCGCTGCACTAAGTCACCCCCCTCTTAGTGCCGACCCCACTCTTGATCCTAACAAAGGGAGCCGGCATAGAAGATGAAACATTAAGCCAAGGCAAAGAGCTTTCCTTGGACAGAGGTCAAGGACATGAACTCTTGCAAAGGCAAGAGCAGGATCATGTTATTCCATGGGTCCTTCACTCTGATAGAGCTGACTCATCTTGCATGGGGCCAAAGACGAAGGGAGCTTCTAAGCACATGCACCTTATCTTGGAGAAGCATTTGATGGAGGAACTAAGGCGACTCAACTTGCGGAGGTAAAGTTGGGTTCAGAAGGCCTTGGCACGGGGCAAGAGGACGTAGATGCGGGTACTCTTGAAGAATATACCATAGTATTGTCATTCAAGTTGCCATGAAGGAAGCGATGCATAGCGGAGATTGTGTTGGTAGGGGTAGAGGCGTAGGATCCAAACAATGGTGTACCATTTTCAGCGAAGTCGGTGGACTTCGTGAACTACTAGGCAATGGACTGTCCTAGAGTGGTGCTTCATCTAGGTGTGACCCAAGAGCGAGTGGATGAAGGTCGATTGCCGAAAGAGCGAACAAAATCGAAGGTGGAAGAGACCCTACAATTGTTGAATCTCGGATTTTGATGATGAAGTCAATTGTCATTTGTTGTCTAATCTATGTGTTAAGATAAGAGTGCAGGATTAACTACGATGAAAGTTAGACATGCAGCAGGAGTTGCGCCGGAGTCAAGACAATGATCACGTTGGGAGTTCGAGAGTTCGACGGAAGTTTGGACAGTTGTTGGAGGTTCTGCGGGAACAAATCCGAGAAGTCCATAAGCTTGCCAAAAGAAGCTCGTCGGAACTCGCCAAGTGGATCGTCGCAAGTCCAGGAGTTTGCTGGAAGTCCGCAGGAGCATCACCGAGGGTTCATCGGATGATCGACGGAAGTTCGCCGGAAACTCGCCAGAAGAAGCGATTGATGCACCGGAGCAAGCTGCAGAAACTGTCTTAGGATTTATCGTAGTTAGCACTATGATTAAGTTGGAAATGGGAGGTGATCCTATTGGCTTAATTTTGGGGCAATTGGGCACCTGAAAAACCAAATTGGGCCGAATGGATCTACCCATTCGGACCCTGATTGCTGTGGGAGGTGCAACCGCACAAGCCAGGAGGTAGCACCGCCTGGGCTAAGTCTCCCAGGGAGACTGGGCGGTGCTAATGCCCTAGCCAGGAGGTAGCACCGCCTGGGCTCAGTCTCTGAGCGAGACTGGGCGGTGCAACCTCCCCTGACAGGAGGTAGCACCGCCTGAGCTCGGTCTTCGAGCTCTGGCAGGTGGTGCAACCGCCCCAGTCAGGAGGTGCAACCGCCTGAGCTTGGTCTTTGAGCTCTGGCAGAGAGGTGCAACCGCCCCTGACAGAGGTGGCACCGCCCAAAGGCCTTCGAGCTCTGCCAAGCAGTGCAACCGCCCCAGTCAGGAGGTGCAACCGCCTGATCCCGGAATTCTGAGAATTGACAGTTTTGAGCTCCAAATTTGAACTGGGTTGGGGCCTATAAATACCCCACCCTTTCAGCACTGAAAGAACATAACTTACACTCGAAATCTTGATCTTTTTCTGTGATTCTTAGAGCTCAAAATTGTTGTAAAGGCCAAAAGTTCTCCTCCCTCTGTTCTTCAAAGTTTTGAGTTGTAAAGAGAGGAGAGAAAATTTCTGTAAGGGTTGTCTCCTAAGCCCGTCAAAAGGAGTGAACCTGTAAAAGGGTGGTTGGCCTTCGCCTATTGAAGGAAGGCCTCTAGTTGACGTTGGTGACCTCGTCGGTGGAGGAAGCCAAAAGTGGAGTAGGTCAAGATTGACTGAACCACTCTAAATCTCGGTTTGCATTTACTTTGAGCATTTTATCTTTACTGCAAACCTCCTAAATAGCTACTGCCTTCTACGCTTTTACGAACGAGTTTCTATGTTCAGAGCTTTCCAAATCTGAGTTTAGACGTAAATCGGTTTTTTCGTACGATCATTACATTTCAGTTTACGTTTACGTTTTGATTTCAATCATAACTGCCTTCTGTGCATTTATAAAACGTATCTCAAAGTTCAGTATCTTCAAAATCGGCATTTAGACGTAAACCAGTTCTATCGTACGAACGTCGCATTTCAGTTTGCGCTTGCATTCTGATTTTCATCATAAACTACAAACTCCCTTCGTAGATTTTCTTTAACGTCATCTCACTTAATCTTAAGTTAAAGTAATCTTAGAATCGGCTTTTATATCGAAATCATTTTTATCAAACGAACGTAGCTTTCGATTTTAATAGTGAAAGATTTCCGCTGCACTAATTCACCCCCCCCCCCCTCTTAGTGCTCTTGATCCCAACAATTGGTATCATAGCGGGGTTAACTCTCAAACGGATTAAAACCCAAGAGAGATGGCTTACGCCGAAAACCAAGAGGGCCATTCTATTACATGTCCACCAATGTTCAATGGGACGGACTACACCTATTGGAAGACCCGAATGAGGATCTTTCTTATTTCTATGGATTTTGAACTTTAGAATCTTGTCGAAAACGGTTTTTCGAAGTCTTCTCTTCCAATGATCGATTGGAATGATTTGGAGAAGAAGGCTTTCACTCTTAATGCAAAGGCTATGAATGCCTTATTTTGTGCACTTGATAAAAACGAGTTTAATCGTGTTTCAATTTGTGAAACCGCATTTGATATTTGGCACACACTCGAAGTGACTCATGAAGGCACAAGTAGAGTGAAAGAGTCAAAAATCAATCTTTTGTTACACTCTTTTGAACTTTTTCGGATGAAACCGAGTGAGACTATTGGCGACATGTTTACCCATTTCACGGATGTTGTCAACGGTCTAAAAGGACTCAAAAAAAGTTTTTCAGATTTTGAGCTCATAAATAAGATTCTAAGATCCCTTCCTAAGAGTTGGGATCCTAAAGTCACTACTATTCAAGAGGCGAAAGATCTAAACAACTTCCCTCTTGAAGAACTAATTGGGGCATTAATGACCTACGAGATGACTTGCAAAGCTCATGAAGAGCAAGAAGACATCCTTCCAAAGAACAGGAAGGATATGGCACTTAGAACTTTAGAAGACCACTTGAAAGAAAACTCAAGTGACGAGGACTGTGACGATGACTTGGCACTCTTAACAAGAAAATTTAAAAAATTTATTAAAAGAAACAAGTTTAAGAATGACACAAAAAATAAACTGGAACCCAAGAAGGACCAAGTTATTTGCCATGAGTGCAAAAAGCTGGGACACTACAAGAACGATTGTCCTCAAGCCAAAAAGAAAACATCAAGGAAGAAGGCGCTCAAGGCAACGTGGGATGATTCAAGCGCATCCGAAGAAGAGGAGTCCAACACCGAGCAAGTTGCTCATTACGCCTTAATGGCCATCGGAGAGGAGGTAACAAATTTAATAGATGCAGATTTATCTTTCGATGAATTATTAAATGCCTTCAATGACTTATTTGATGAATGCAAAATTATTGGTAGAAAATATAAATTGTTAAAAAAGGAGCATGATAGTCTTATTTGTAATTTCGATAAGTTAAAAGCTGAATATCATGATAGTTTAGGCTCATGCATAAAATGCCATGATCTAGAAACTTTCCAAAAGGAAAACTTGCTACTTAAGGACACCTTGAAGAAATTTGAGGTTGGTAGCAAGTCACTGAACATGATCCTTGCAAACAAGGGTCACGTTCCCAAAAGAAGTGGAATTGGATTTGTGAGAAGTCCTCACCAAAATCCAACCACCTTCATAAAAGGCCCCATCTTACATGTTCAACACCAAAGCAAATGCAACTTTTGTTGCAAACTTGGACACAAAGCGCGTTATTGTCCATTCAAGAAGATTAGTCCGAATAAATTAATTTGGGTCCCTAAAGGAACCATGATAAACTCTATGCAACATGATAAACAATGTAGATCTATCTTTGAGGCACCCAAAAGCAAATGGGTACCTAAAAATCATCCTTTCCTGTAAAAACATATAAAAAATTATAAGCTGGAGCAAGAAATAATATCCTGCTCCTTAGATTCACGATATTCATAACCCAAGATCCAAAAAGAACTCGCAATGCTCTCTAGCCTAAATAGCGAATGAAGATTAAAAATTTAAAAATCACAAAAGCAATTTAGATACAATTCTATTTGATTTTTCAGAATTAGAAACGCATGATTCACATATCCTCTGGATTTTCGAAGCCATCAATTTCATCCGTTTATAACTTTCGAATCCAACTCTATAACATGAACTGACTAAGTTTGTCATGAACTTACAAGGCTTATCAACTTGAATAAATTGTCACAAACATTTGTACAACATTGAGAGTATGCACGTCAAAAGATCTATCTTGATCGTACAAAAGTTCTTATCTTAAAATGAAAACTCTTACGTAATTACGTAAGTAAAGTTGATTGCTCTGAATGAAAATTCTTCTCAAGAAAAAAACTCTCAAATCAGATCACACTACGATCAGAACAAGTGCTCACCGCCTGCAAGCGGTGGCACCACCCCAGCTGGAGGTAGCACCTCCGGCTGTCACGTGTCGCAAGCGGTTGCACCGCCCCAGCCAGAGGTGCACCCGCTCGCAACTCTGCCCTTTTTAACCCAAGCTAGGGCCGACGGTGAAACCGACCCCAACTCACTCCCTTCCCTTCTTTACTCTTTCAAAGCTCCTAAATCCCCATTTCTCCCTTCATAGCATCCCAAATACCTCTCATTTCGGAGCAAAACATCAACAATCCTTCTCTCTCTTGAAGATCTCACTAAGGTATTCTCTAAGAAGCCCTTAAATTCTGTTTTCTTTCATTTACTCTTGCTCATCACTATTCTTCTAAAACAGCAGTAGTTATGGGATCTAGAAGATCCTCAAGGGATAAAGGAAAGAGGAGATTAGTGGAAGATTTTGATCTCACCCTTTTCTATTCAAAATACCATGCTGAAAAATTTTCCTCTTTCGAACTTAGGAGTGTCAATAAGGGAAAATATGTAGATTTAAATGAGCTAAGAGACTTAGAGACAATCCAATGGTTTGCAAACTTAGATCTACTCCCTATCTTTCAAATTAATGAACCCATCTATCCAAGACTTGTTAGATTGTTTTACAACAACATACAAGTAGATGAAGAAGAAAGAATGTCTACCTATCTCTTAGGACAACACATCTCTATTACGGATAAATTTATTTGTGACATGATAGGCATTCCCATAAAAAGTAGAGGACTTTACTTTAGAGGATCATGGGATGATGAAGCTATTGGAACCACATATGTTGAAGCTTTAGGAACAATCTTTGCCAATCCCAACTTAGCATTTGTTCCTAAAAGTTGTGAACATCTACTGCCTCTAAACACTAAGGTACTTCATTATATCCTAACTAGCATTATTCTCCCTAAACAATACCATCATGATGAAGTAAGCCAATTAGAATTAGGAACTATGTATTTGATCATGAAAGGACATGACATCTGTCTTGGTTATCTTATCCAACAAAACATGTTAGAACTATCTAAGAAAGACATGATGCTCCCATATGGTGGTTTAATCACTAGAATAATGAAAGCCTACGATATTCTAATACCGCCAGAAGAAGAAGTAATAAAAGTAGATAGGTTCAGCATAATAAATAAAAATCTACTTCACCGATTAAGATGTTTTTATAGAAATGGTAACTGGGTTAGAATGCCTAGAAGAACCGACCCCCCTCAACCTAAGCTAGAACTGGAAACACCAGTCTTTAGGGGTACTCAATCTCCTCCGATCTGTTCCTTTGAGGAAACACATCCATTTGAGTAAACTCATACATTATCTGTCGAAGATATTGGGATTCGGATGGACCGATTCGAACAAAGACAAGAACGGCTTGAACATCGACAAGATCAAATCTTATCTGAGCTACAGCAAATTCATCGACAATTTGACTCTTTATTTAGGCACTTTAATTTTCCACCTCATGAATGAGCTTGTATGAACACAATCATCTGTTGTTGTTGTAAACTCCTTATATTACTCACCATGATGGGCTTTACCTTGATCCTTGATATGGTTACCTGATATATTTTTCTTGTGAGCATATGCAGAGTTAAAAACTTCTCTCATTGTTTATCTCGGATTTTACATTGAAACTAAATGTTTTGAAAACCTTGTGCCTTGATTTCCATGATAAATATAATTTGAGAAAGTCATACACCAATGCAGTTGATAAGTCATGACATTGCCATGATATTGATACTAAACTAGCCGATATATTTACAAAACCTCTAAGTGAAGAACAATTTGATTTCATAAGAAGAGAATTAGGAATGTTGATATGTCCGAATACATAAACTAGTTAAAATTATCTTTCGGACTTTATTGAATGATCAAATCACTTGACTACCATTACATGCCTAAATAACATGTTGGAAATTATGTTTTGTCTTTTGATTATATTTGAAAATCTGTAGCATTGTCTTGTCCGAATGCATGAAAGAGTTAATTTCATTTTCGGATTCGCTTAATAATTGGAATGCTAAAAATCAGATTTTCTCGTACACTCTTATGAAAAATATTTTTCTGAAATGGATTTGATAAAATGATTCCATCTTGAAATATGGATGATAGTATTTCTATTTACAAAAAGTTGTTTCACATATCTTGACTCAAAGCAAACTCACAAATAGCATGAATCAAAGCAATCAACATATCATGTTTTCCTTTATGTGCTTGAACAATTAATTTCCTATCATTTACTATTGGAAATAACATGAATCAAGTAAAGGCATGAAACAATCATTGCACTTATACTCAAAATTTACTTGTATTGTTCTCCTGATATCACAACTACCATGCTTTTTGTTGATGACAAAGGGGGAGAAATATATGAATTGATGCTATAAACACTGATGCTATAATTATGCCATGCTTGCATCACCAAGAGATATATGAATAAATGATATGATTTGCATTATGCCTTGTATCGTGTCAAGATATCAAACAAAAAAACTTACATCGTAATTTTATGAGTTGATATCTTACCGTGTGATTAAATGCAATACTTACTAAAATATTTGAAATGTGTAATTGAAATGAGTACATCATGTAATGATATCAAAATCTTACTTCACAGTTTTATATGCTGATATCTTACAATATGATGAATTGTTACTATTACCATCATTCAAACTTGTAATGTAAAATTTGAAAATGAATGTCAAGCCTTGACATCATCTTCAGAGAGATACATCATGATAGGAATCATGATGGGAATATTGATAAGTTCAAATGATTTTAACTTATCAATATGTCTCTTGAATTCTTAAGGTTTTGAATTCAAGAATGACTTATCTCAAGTGTGACATATAGATAGGGGGAGTTAAGGTTAACACCATTATCAATTGATTGTCATCATCAAAAAGGGGGAGATTGTTGAATCTCGGATTTTGATGATGAAGTCAATTGTCATTAGTTGTCTAATCTATGTGTTGAGATAAGTGTGCAGGATTAACTACAATGAAAGTTAGACATGCAGCAGGAGTTGCGCCGGAGTCAAGACAATGATCACGTTGGGAGTTAGAGAGTTCGACGGAAGTTCGGACAGTCGTCGGAGGTTCTACGGGAACAAATCCGAGAAGTCCATAAGCTTGCCAAAAGAAGCTCGTCGGAACTCGCCAAGTGGATCATCGCAAGTCCAGGAGTTTGCCAGAAGTCCGTAGGAGCATCACCGAGGGTTCATCGGATGATCGACGGAAGTTCACCGGAAACTCGCCGGAAGAAGCGATTGACGCACCAGAGCAAGCTGCAGAAATTGTCTTAGGATTTATCGTAGTTAGCACTATGATTAAGTTGGAAATGGGAGGTGATCCCATTAGCTTAATCTTGGGGCAATTGGGCCCCTGAAAAACCCAACTTGGGCCGAATGGATCTACCCATTCGGACCCTGATTGCTGTGGGAGGTGCAACTGCCCAAGCCAGGAGGTAGCACCGCCTGGGCTAAGTCTCCTAGGGAGACTGGGCGGTGCAACCGCCCCAGCCAGGAGGTAGCACCGCCTGGGCTCAGTCTCCGAGCGAGACTGGGCGGTGCAACCTCCCCTGACAAGAGGTAGCACTGCCTGAGCTCGGTCTTCGAGCTCTGGCAGAGAGGTGTAACCGCCCCTTACAGAGGAGGCACCGCCTAGAGGCTTAGTCTTCGAGCTCGGCCAGGCGGTGCAATCGCCCCAATCAGGAGGTGCAACCGCCTAATTCCAGAATTCCGGGAATTGAGAGTTTTGAGCTCTAAATTTGAACTGGGTTGGGGCCTATAAATACCCCACCCATTCAGCACTGAAAGAACATAACTTACACTCGAAATCTTGATCTTTTTCTGTGATTCTTAGAGCTCAAAATTGTTGTAAAGGCCAAAAGTTCTCCTCCCTCTGTTCTTCAAAGTTTTTAGTTGTAAAGAGAGGAGAGAAAATTTCTGTAAGGGTTGTCTCCTAAGCCCATTAAAAGGAGTGAAACTGTAAAAGGGTGGTTGGCCTTCGCCTATTGAAGGAAGGCCTCTAGTTGACGTCGGTGACCTTGTTGGTGGAGGAAGCCAAAAGTGGAGTAGGTCAAGATTGACCGAACCACTCTAAATCTCGGTTTGCATTTACTTTGAGCATTTTATCTTTACTACAAACCTCCTAAATAGCTACTGCCTTCTGCGCTTTTACGAACGAGTTTCTAAGTTCAGAGCTTTCCGAATCTGCGTTTAGACGTAAATCAGCTTTTTCATACGATCATTACATTTCAGTTTACGTTTATGTTTTTATTTCAATCATAACTGCAAACTGCCTTCTGCGCATTTATAAAACATATCTCAAAGTTCAGTATCTTCAAAATCGACATTTAGACATAAACCGATTTTATCGTACGAACGTCACATTTCAGTTTGCGTTTGCATTCTGATTTTCATCATAAACTGCAAACTGCCTTCGTAGATTTACTTTAACGTCATCTCGCTCAATCTTAAGTTAAAGTAATCTTAGAATCGGCTTTGACATCGAAATCGTTTTTTATCAAACGAACGCAGCTTTCGATTTTAATTGTGAAAGATTTCCGCTGCACTAATTCACCCCCCACCTCTTAGTGCTCTTGATCCTAACAGCAATATATTGGCCGAGGCCACACATGGAGGGATCACAATTCGAGTTCATCCCATAAGGATCAGAATGTAATGGAGATGTCACCAGGAGGTGACATAATGCATCATATCGTGGTGGAACAGTTCGTGGCAATGCGATACACACAACATAGTCCCGTGAGGGACTAGATCATATGGAGGTATGATCGGGAGCTACTAGGAGCTCCACTTTGGCAAACAACATGATGACAAGAAGGGCTATGGATTCAAGGAGTGAAGGCCATCGTACTGTAAAGGTGGGTCTTCCGTGCGTGCATCGAATTTTGTATCGGATGAAAGCCTTGGTCATCAGCATATGGGGGCTATATACCACCGAGGGAAAAGTTTGAATGCAAGTACCAGTGTGTCCCATTGGAGGGACTTGATCATGCAGAGGTATGATCGAATTAGCCGGAGAGTTGGACTACTCTAAAGCCCATATTCGCTTAAGGGAGCTCGGCAAGTCAGAGGACAAGGTCGAGTAAGCGAATGTTGCTATCAAGGAAGCTAAGGAGAATAGAATCAGTGCAAACCCTACAACGTGATGGAAAAGGCTATGCATGGGAGTTACAGTCTGTCTTTCCATCGACCAAAGGGAGTTGCTTAGAAAACATAGAGGTATTGAAGTAGGGGGTCGAAAGGGGTGAGGAAGCAACTATAAGTCCAGAGAGACTTAGCTATCAAAAATCAAGCATTCATTAGAATAGAGGTGGACTCGGAGGAGTGCCAGACATATCTACTGATAGTGAAGAAAATGGATGCAGATGCGAAGCGGCGAATAGTAGGGCCATGGGCATGGCGGCACCATGGTATCATAGAGGTGGGACTTCCGTGAAAGTCATTAATCCCTTGCTCTCATGGAGAGAGAGAGCTTGGTCATGAAAGGGGCCGAGGAGGTGGAGCATGCAGAGGCAAACTCCAAGTACTATGATAAAGCTGAAGGGTAGAGACCAAGGAACTTCGTAAGATCGGTGTCAATGAGTTTCTAATTAAAATAACTGAAAGTGAAAGACTTCGGGTCATGCAAGAATGCACAACCAAGAAATGAAGCAGGTAGTACGCGGTGCTATACCTTTGCTACTCAGTGGAGTAGGCAGTAGGGTTGATGGAGAAGATGGTATAATCCTAGAGGCGACCAAAACTATTAGAGACTTACTCTAAGTTGGGGTGAAAACTTCCTGCATTCCAGAAGTTCGATGGCATTGAGAAGGTGAATCATAGTAGCTAACTCAACGCAAGGAGTGCAAATATTTCGAGTGCTTCAGAAGTATGAGCAAAGGGCAGGCGATGGTCAGTAACCAGCTCGATGTATGGAGTACAACTCTTGAGGTGGTCGGCAAAGTCAAGTAACCATTACTTTCTCAACTCTTAAGAGAATGGGCAAAATCGAGTACCTCAATTCTCTTATCTATTCAGCAAAGGAGCTCTGTACAGGTTCAAAGACCCTTCAAAGATAATAAAAGACAATAGTTATCAAATCCTCACCAATGGTTATCAATGCTACTGAGAGTAGATTATCCGCTTTATTTCCCAACAGAATGCCAATCGAAAAAAAAGTGATATGAATCTATTTGGAAGTGACAACTAAATGAAAGAAGAGTCGATGGTCAAATTTTATGGAGGAAGGACAAAAAACTTCAGAAGTTTACGAGGCAATGCTCATTAAAGCTCCAACAAGCATCTACTCAGTTCATACTATTGAATCTCATATTTTGATGATGAAACCAATTGATAATTGTGTTTATGTTTTAATCTACATTTTGAGCGATGCAGGATGCTTCGATCAGGATGAGACAATTAAAGCAGGAAAAATCATGCTGTGTTGGAGGAACATGTCAGAAGATTGGACGTTGGGCCGATGGATCGGTCGACGTATCGACAGAAGGCTTCGGGCCGTGGAGTTGGGCATCGGGCCAAGAAGAGCGGGGATTGTGCCAAGGATATCGGAGTTGCGGAGTCAACTAGCCAATTGGGCAATACACCGCAGGAGAGGACGATGCACCGAAGAATCGGACGAAGCGTCGAGGGACCAATGACATGCGAGACAACTTAGTTAATTGCTTAGGATTAATTGTCTCGATCGAAGTTTTGTTTTAAGTGTGCAGGATTAACTATGATGAAAGAAAGACATGCAGAAGAAGTTATGTTGGAGTCAAGACTATGATCACGTTGGGAGTTTGAGAGCTCGACGGAAGTCCGGATGGTCATCGGAGGTTCTGCGGGAACAAATTCGAGAAGTCCAGGAGCTTGCCAAAAGAAGCTCATCTGAACTCGCCAAGATCAAATCGTGAAGTCTAGGAGCTTGCAGGAAGTCCGCAGAATGGTTTCCAAGAGTTTATCGGAAGACCGCCGGAAGTTCGTCGGAAGCTCGCCGGAAGAAGTCTTGACTTGCGGACTTTGTAATAGCTTAGGAAATGTCTTAAAATTTATAGTTAACACATTAATTAGGGTTAGGATTAGGTGTTAATCCTATAACCCACGTAGGGGCCAATTGGGCCCGAGTTCGGAATGATTTGGGCCAAGTTTGGAGCCTAACCAGTGAGTTGAAATAGTGTAGGCGGTGACACCGCCCAGGAGAGGGTCTCCCAAGAAAGCTGGGCGGTGGCACCGCCTGGGCTCAGTCTCCGAGTGAGACTGGGCGGTGCTGTTAGGATCAAGAGCACTAAGAGGGGGGGGGGTGAATTAGTGCAGTAGAAAACTTTCGACGATTAAAATCGCGTTCGTACGATAAGAGCGATTTCGGTAGAAAATCCGATTCGTAAATCACTTTAACTTGTAACCAAGCAAGATGCAGTTAAAGCAAAGATATAAAGGTAGTTTGCAGTTATGATAGAAATCAGAACATAAACGCAAACTGAAATATGATGTTCGTACGATAAAAACGATTTACGTCTAAGCGTCGATTCAAAAAATGCAGAGCTTGAAACACGATCGTATATGCGCAGAAGGCAGTAAGCTTTTGAGGAGGTTTGCAGAAAAGATAAGATGCTCAAAGTAAATGCAAACCGAGATTTAGAGTGGTTCGGTCAATCTTGACCTACTCCACTTTTGGCTTCCTCCACCGACGCGGTCACCGACGTCAACTAGAGGCCTTCCTTCAATAGGCGAAGGCCAACTACCCTTTTACAGTTTCACTACTTTTGACGGGCTTAGGAGACAACCCTTACAGAATTTTCTCTCCTCTCTTTAAAGATCAGAACTTGGAAGAAAAGAGGGAGAAGAACTTTTGGCCTTTACAACAATTTTGAGCTCTAAGAATCATAGAATAAGATTAGGATTTCGGTGTGTTTTGAGTGCCCTTTCAGTGCTGAATGGGTGGGGTATTTATAGGCCCCAACCCAGTTTGAATTTGGAGCTCAAAACTGTCAATTTTTGGAATTTCGGGATCTAGCGATTGCACCGCCTAGCAGAGCTCGAAGACTGAGCCTCTAGGCGGTACCACCTCCTATCAGGGGCGGTTGCACCTCCTGCCAGAGCTCGAAGACTGAGCTCAAGCGGTGCCACCGCGTGATTGAGGCAGTTGCACCTCCTACCAAAGCTCAAAGACCGAGCTCAAGCAGTGCCACCTCTTGTCAGGGGCGGTTGCATCGCCCAGTCTCGCTTGGAGACTGAGCCCAGGGAGTGCCACCGCTTGGCTGGGGCGATTGCACCACCCAGTCTTGCTCGGAGACTGAGCCCAGGCGGTGCCACCTCCTGGCTTGGGCGTTTCAACCGCCTGGCAGAAATCAGGGTCCGAATGGGTTGATCCATTCGGCCCAATTTGGGTTTTTCAGGGGCCCAATTGCCCCAAGATTAAGTTAATGGGATCACCTCCCATTTCCAACTTAATCATTGTGCTAACTACGATATTTCCTAAAACATTTACTGCAACTTGCTCTGGTGCGTCAATCGATTCTTCCGGCGAGCTTCCGGCGAACTTCCGTCGATTATCCGATGAACCCTCGGTGATGCTCCTGCGGACTTCCGGCAAACTCCTAGACTTGCGACGATCCACTTGGCGAGTTCCGACGAGCTTCTTTGGTAAGCTCATGGACTTCTCGGATTTGTTCCCGTAGAACCTCCGACGACTGTTCGAACTTCCGTCGAACTCTCGAACTCCCAACGTGATCATTATCTTGAATCCGGCGTAACTCCTACTGCATGTCTTTCTTCCATCATAGTTAATCCTGCACACTTAAAATAAAACTTCGATCGAGACAATTAATCTTAAGAAATTAACCATGTGCTCCGGCATGTCATTGGTCTCTCGACGCTTCGTCCGATTCTTCGGCGCATCGTCCTCTCCTGCAGCCTATTGCCCAATCGGCCAGTTGACTCCGCAACTCCGATATCCTTGGCACAATACCCGCTCTTCTTAGCCCGATGCCCGAGTCCACAGCCCGAAGCCTTCTGTCGATACGTCGACCGATCCACCGGCCCGACGTCCAATCTTCTGACATGTTCCTCCGGCACAACACGATTTTCTTGCTTTAATTGTCTCATCCTGATCAAAGCATCCTACGTCACTCAAAACACAGATTAAATCATATATATCAAGTAGTTTCATCATCAAAATACGAGATTCAATAATCTCCCCCTTTTTGATGATGACAACCACTTGATGACAGAGTTAAACTTAACTACCGGAGTTTAAACAAACTCCCCCTATCAATATGCCATATTGATAGAACCTTGAATTCAAACTAAATTCAAATCATTGCAATATTCATCATGAATACTTGCAACACGTCATCATGAACTTATGTATAAACTTATGCATAACATCATACTTCTCGCCCTTTGTCATCAACAAAAAGGAGAAGTCCAACTATTCTTGTGTTTGGAATATTAGTTTAACTTATTGCATGAAAAACATAATATCAAGTTTTATCATCATACAGTTTTGAAGCTAAAAAATTTAGCAAATGTTACATCATGCTTAGAACATTCAAGCTATCAAGTTTTAGATATGCAAGTTTTACAGCATACAAGATAGCACTTTTAGAACATGCAAGCTAGCAATGTTACAACATTTTAGAACTTGCAAGCTAGCAATTTAGAGATGTTCAAGAAGGCAACTCTTGCTTCTTGAAATATGCAAGTTGCAAGCTAGCAAATTTTCACTTCCTTTGCAATGTTTGAGCTCGCAATTTTGCTTCCATTGCAAGGTGTAAGTTTAACATGTTTAATTTTCTTGAGATAGCAACTATTTGCTTCTCTTTATACTACAAGCTAGCAATTTTTACGATATGCAAGTTTTACTACATACAAACTAGCAAAAATTTCGAAAGAAAATGCAAGATAGCTTTCTTGTGTAAGCTCATGATTCTTGCTTCCTATTACAATGTATAAGTTGCAAGTTTTGCTTCTTGTGATAGGCATGATAGTACTTTTGCAAATTTTTGTTTCTTAAGATAGGTAAGCTTGTGATGTTTAAGTTAGCAAGCTCTTTCTTCTCTTTTGAGAAGTGTCATTTTTGCTTTCTTAGCAAAATGCCAAACTACCAAGAGACAATGTTTTACATGAGGCAAGCAAACAATTTGGCAAGTATTACATTTGCATCTTCTCTTTACATGTGCAAGAAAATAAACAAGTTTTTGTATTTTCTTGACATTTCAAGCTAGCAATTATCGGTGATGTTCAAGATAGCAATTTCTTCTCTTTTGTAATTTTTGCCTTTTTCTTGAATTATGCTAGCACTCTATCTCCCCCTTTGTCATTGTCAAAAAGAAGGGGAAAACCCTTTACATCAATTTCTAAATCATGACAAAGGTAAGTAATCATTCTTATTTGTGCATCATTATAGTTTTAATGCATAAATTCATTAACATTTCATTTTTTTATGCATGATACCGAAAAATCAATCATCATTACGAGCATATCAAACATGATATTCAAGCATTCATGATATATCATTTTGGCAACATGATCATAGCTATTCAAATGATGGTATCTAAATGTCAAAATTCATTACATCCTATCATGCATGAGCATTAACTTCTCATTTGTATTTCATGCATTATTTCATTTCATCTCATAAGGAATATCAAGAAGAGTTATTGGGTGATGAGATAAATATTTTATAAATACACGGAATTGTATAAAAATCATATCATACGTGTTTCATGTATTCATATTATCACATGAAGCATACAATGCAAAGAAATCATGTCATGAAGAATATCAATATGAAAATTCAGCAAAGATCACATGATACAATCGCAAAGCATGATATAATTATGTGATATATCATGAGATGATAATTTATCATATCAATGAGGATCAATTCATGAATACCAAAGATATGATTCATGGTTCATTAAAATTCTTCTTAACAAGTTCACGATCAGGATTCATATAATTCATAATAAATCAAATTGATGTACAATCATTTCACAAGACACACAAGGCAAAGAAATCTTGTTATTTCTATATTATGAAATATATGATATCAAGGCTCATGATTCATTTGAAAAGATATAACACAAAGAGCAACTTGAAACGTTCTTATCAAGATCACATTTTACAAGAAATTTTAAGTATCAAATATCAAATAATCATCATGTTTCTTCAAAATTCTTAAGTCAAGAAGTCAAGGGAAAGTTCATGATTCGGTTAATACAAAATTTCATTCAAGTTAATTCATAAAAAAAATCATAATCAAATTATCATTTTTGAGATTCATAACATGAATAACATTATTACTATTTCGTCAAAATTCAGAACACTAGAGATAGAAAATGATTGAAGCATTTAGCATGATTCATATTTAAAATGTATCTTATGTCGTAAATACGAATCAAGCATTTGTCAAATCTGAAATCATCCTCAAAATTACATTCAATAAATTCATATATGACAAGCATAGATTTATTGAAAAATCAATAAGATAGAGGATTACATTTCATTTTTATAAATTTCTATTCATGTGATTTGCTTCTTATAAGCATGCCTTTGCTTTTAAAAAGAATGTCAACATAGAAAGGTAAATTTCGTAAAATAAATTATCAAGCATGATTCCATGATAACATCCTTTTAATATCTTGATATTCATTATCAAGTATGATTTCAAAAAGTATGTTCAAGAGAAATCATTAAGACCAAATGCATAATACACTCATTTATTTTCAAAATATTCATCATATTTATTTTCATGAGATTTACAAGATTGGTAAAATAAATTCATTAATCTCAATAGGATATAAAATTCATTTCCATTTCATACAATTGATTTCATGTGAGGGTGTTCAAGTCTTTTTGTGAAAACATGTATCATCATTTAAAATCAAAACATAAGTTTCGTCATAAAGCTGTCAAGACTAAACACATCAAAAATAAAACATCATGATATCACATCTATCATCAAAAGATTATCAAGAAATTCATACATAGATGTACATGCACTATGTCATCTTAATATGTTATAAAAATGATTAAATCAAAAACATGTTAATCCAAAATGAGAGTTTCAAATCAACATTTACTTCAAAAGCTCATGCATGACATAAAATCATCAAAATACACATGCATGGATTAATCTTAAGCATTATCACATATCATATAACTATCATCCATAATGTTGCATACATCATTCAACATTTCAAAACATAACATGCATGAAACCTTAGCAATATACTTTTCATTATCAAATTTTTAGTTCTTCAAAGATGCTAAAAAGAAAAACATGATATAATTTTTGAAAAACAAATTTTTTTTTTATTCCTACTATCTAAATTAAGTACTCATGAAAAACTTCAAGTAATTTCAAAATAATTCAAGAGAGTTTAGTTACTTACCTTGTAGTCGAAGCCCATCAAAGCCCAATTCGCCGTTTCACCTTTGGAAGTTCTTGATTCATCCTTGGTTGCCTTCCTCTTCTTTGGCCACTTCCTTCGTTCAAGTTCATTGTCTATTTTAGATTTTTGTTTAATAAACTTATTAAGATTTAGTGTTCGAAGTTCAAGTTCATCATTGTCCTCATCACTTGAGTCATCGCTCAAGTGGTATTCATTTGTCCGGAGTTCCAAATCCTTCCTATTCTTTGGAAGGTGATTTTGTTCATCATGTGCATTGTGCACCATTTCATATATTATCAATGAACCAATTAGTTCTTCAAGTGGTAAGTTGTTTAGGTTTTTAGCTTCTTGTATTGCAGTTACTTTTGAATCCCATTTCTTAGAAAGAGAACGCAAAATCTTGTTTACGAGTTCAAAATCCGAAAAACATTTTCCAAGGGCTCTTAAACTATTGACGACATCCGTGAAATGAGTGTACATGTCGCCTATAGTCTCGTTTGGTTGCATTCGAAAAAGCTCAAAATCATGCAATAAAATGTTAACTTTCGAGTCTTTGACTCTACTAGTTCCCTCGTGCGTGATTTCAAGTGTTCACCAAATGTTAAAAGCTGTTTCGCACGTAGAAATATGATTGAACTCATTTTTGTCCAAAGCGTAAAATAAGGCATTCATAGAAATCAAGAAAACTCTCATTCGAGTTTTCCAATAAGTGTAGTCCTATCCGTTAAACAACGGTGCACAAACAACCGATAAGCCCTCTTGAAAGCCATGAAGAGCCATTTCTCTCGGGTGTAAATCCGAAATGAGAAATACTGGGCTCTGATACCAATTGTTAGGATCAAGAGCACTAAGGGGGGTGTGAATTAGTGCAGCAGAAAACTTTCGACGATTCAAATCGCGTTCGTACGATAAGAGCGATTTCGGTAGAAAATCAGATTCGTAAATCACTTTAACTTGTAACCAAGCAAGATGCAGTTAAAGAAAAGATATAAAGGCAGTTTGCAGTTATGATAGAAATCAGAACATAAACGCAAATTGAAATATGATGTTCGTACGATAAAAATGATTTTCGTCTAAACGCCGATTCGGAAAATGCAGAGCTTGAAACATGATCGTATATGCGCAGAAGGTAGTAAGCTTTTGAGGAGGTTTGCAGTAAAGATAAGATGCTCAAAGTAAATGCAAACCGAGATTTAGAGTGGTTCGGTCAATCTTGACCTACTCCACTTTTGGCTTCCTCCACCGACGAGGTCACCGACGTCAACTAGAGGCCTTCCTTCAATAGGCGAAGGCCAACCACCCTTTTACAGTTTCACTCCTTTTGATGGGCTTAGGAGACAACCCTTACAGAAATTTTCTCTCCTCTCTTTAAAGATCAGAACTTGGAAGAAAAGAGGGAGAAGAACTTTTGGCCTTTACAACAATTTTGTGCTTTAAGAATCACAAAATAAGAATAGGATTTCGGTGTGTTTTGAGTGCCCTTTCAGTGCTGAATGGGTGGGATATTTATAGGCCCCAACCCAGTTTGAATTTGGAGCTCAAAACTGTCAATTCCCAGAATTCCGGGATCTGGCGGTTGCACCGCTTGGCAGAGCTCGAAGATTGAGCCTCTAGGCGGTGCCACCTCCTTTCAGGGGCGGTTGCACCTCCTGCCAGAGCTCGAAGACCGAGCTCAGGCGGTGCCACTGCCTGACTGAGGTGGTTGCACCTCCTGCTAGAGCTCGAAGACCGAGCTCAAGCGGTGCCACCTCTTGTCAGGGGCGGTTGCACCGCCCAGTCTCGCTTGCAGACTGAGCCCAGGCTGTGCCACCACCTGGCTGGGGTGGTTGCACCGCCCAGTCTCGCTCAGAGACTGAGCCCAGGCGGTGCCACCTCCTGGCTTGGGCGGTTCAACCGCCTGGCAGAAATCAGGATACGAATGGGTTAATCCATTCAGCCCAATTTGGGATTTTCAGGGGCCCAATTGCCCCAAGATTAAGTTAATGGGATCACCTCCCATTTCCAACTTAATCATTGTGCTAAGTACGATATTTCCTAAGACATTTACTGTAACTTGCTCTGGTGCGTCAATCGCTTCTTCCGGCGAACTTCTGTCAATCATCCGATGAACCCTCGGTGATGCTCCTGCGGACTTCCGGCAAACTCCTGGACTTGCGACGATCCACTTGGCAAGTTCCGACGAGCTTCTTTGGCAAGCTCATGGACTTCTCGGATTTGTTCCCGCAGAACCTCCGACGACTGTCCGAACTTCCGCCGAACTCTCGAACTCCCATCGTGATCATTGTCTTGATTCCGGCGCAACTCCTGCTGCATGTCTTTCTTCCATCGTAGTTAATCCTGCACACTTAAAACAAAACTTCGATTGAGACAATTAATCCAAAGAAATTAACCAAGTTGTCCGGCATGTCATTGGTCCCTCGACGCTTCGTCTGATTCTTCGGCGCATCGTCCTCTCCTGCAGCCTATTGCCCAATCGGCCAGTTGACTCTGCAACTCCGATATCCTTGGCACAATACCCGCTCTTCTTGGCCCGATGCCCGAGTCCACGACCCGAAGTCTTCTGTCGATACGTCGACCGATCCACCAGCCCGACGTTCAATCTTCTAACATATTCCTCCGGCACAACATGATTTTCTTGCTTTAATTGTCTCATCCTGATCAAAGCATCCTGTGTCACTCAAAACACAGATTAAATTATATATATCAAGTAGTTTAATCATCAAAATACGAGATTCAACAAGTGCAACCGCCTCTGACAAAGGTGCAACCGCTTGAGCTCGATCTCCGAGCTCTGGCTGGGCAGTGCAATCGCCCCAGTCAGGCGGTGGTACTACCTTAGCTCGATCTTCGAGCTCTGGCAGGAGGTGCAACCACCCTTGACAAGCGATGGCACCGCCCAGAGGCTTAGTCTCCGAGCTCTACCAGGCGGTGCAATCGCCTCAGTCAGGCTGTGCAACCGCCAGACCCCGGAATTTTGAGAATTGACAGTTTTGAGCTAGGAATTCAAACTGGTTTGGGGCCTATAAATACCCCACTCTTTCAGCAATGAAAGAGCAACCAAAACCACCGAAATCCTGATCTTACTATGTGATTTTTAGAGCTCAAAAGTGTTGTATGAGTTAAAAGTTCTTCTCCCTCTTTTCTTCCAAGTTCTGATCTTTCAAGAGAGGAGAGAAAAGTTTGTAAGGGTTGTCTCCTAAGCCCGTCAAAATGAGTGAAACTGTAAAAGGGTGGTTGGCCTTCACCTATTGAAGGAAGGCCTCTAGTGGATGTCGGTGACCTCGTTGGTGGAGGAATCCAGAAGTGGATGTAAGTAAAGATTGACCGAACTACTCTAAAATCGCGGTGCTCTCTGGTTTGCATTTACTTTGAGCATATTATCTTTACTGCAAACCTCCTCAAAAGCTTACTGCCTTCTGCGCATTTACAATCGTGTTTCAAAGTTCAGTATTTTCCGAATCGGTGTTTAGACATAAATCAGTTTTATTGTATGAACATCATATTTTAGTTTATGCTTACATTCTGATTTTCATCTTAACTGCAAACTGCCTTTATAGATTCGCTTTAACTGCATCTTGCTTGATCACAAGTTAAAGTGATTTACGAATCGGCTTTTCTTCCGAAATCGCTCTTTTCGTAAGAATGCAGTTTTAATCGTCGAAAGTTTTCCGCTGCACTAATTCACCCCCCCTCTTAGTGCTCTTGATCCTAACAATTGGTATCAGAGTCCGGTATTTCTCATTTTAGATTTACACCCGAGAGAAATAGCTCTTCATGGCTTTAAAGAGGGTTTTTCGGTTGTTCGTCCACCGTTGTTTAACGGATTGGACTACACTTATTGGAAAACTCGAATGAGAGATTTCTTGATTTCTATGAATTTGGATTTATGGAATATCATTGAAAACGGTTTTCAACTTCCCTCTAAACTGATGAACGAATGGTCGGATTTGGAGATAAAGTATTTTTCTTTAAACGCAAAAGCTATGAATGCCTTGTTTTGTGCACTTGACAAAAATGAATTTAATCGTGTTTCGATGTGTGAAACGACTTTTGATATTTGACGAACACTTGAAAATCACACACGAGGGAACTAGTAGAGTCAAAGACTCGAAAGTTAACATTTTATTGCATGATTTTGAGCTTTTTTTAATGCAACCAAGCGAGACTATAGGCGACATGTACACCCGTTTCACGAATGTCGTCAATAATTTAATAGCTCTTGGCAAATGTTTTTTGAATTTTGAACTCGTAAACAAGATTTTGCGTTCTATTTCTAAGAAGTGGGATTCAAAAGTAACTGCAATACAAGAAGCTGAAAACCTAAACAACTTACCACTTGAAGAACTAATTGGTTCGTTGATGACATATGAAATAGTGCACAATGCACATGATGAACAAAACAACCTTCCAAAGAATAGGAAGGATTTGGAACCCTGGACAAATGAATACCACTTGAGCGATGACTTAAGTGATGAGGATAATGATGAACTTTAACTTCGAACACTAAATCTTAATAAGTTTATTAAATAAAAATCTAAAAATAAACAATGAACTTGAACGGAGGAAGAGGTCAAAGAAGAAGAACACAAAGTGGGATGAATCGAGCTCCTCCGTAAACGAGGAGAAAATCATGAAAGGCGAGGTGGCAAACTACGCCTTAACCGCTTTCAATGATAAGGTAATCGAAATCCCCCTGATTTATTTTGAAATTACTTGATGTTTTCATGATGTATTTTTTTTAGTTTGGAATTAATTTTCTTGAAAATTACATATTTAAAAATAAAAATACAAAAATACAAAAATTATGATCATGCTAGTAATTTCGAAAATGATAATATTGCATATTTTATGATAAACAAACAAAATAATTTTGATTGAAAATATAAAATCATGGTTAAGAAGTAATAATGTGTATCATGTTTGATTAACATTGTTGAATGAAATCATGTTTGATTTGAAGTAATGCATAATGATGTAATGAAAATATTAAATGTTTTTGATATAATGATTGACAATTTTATGCATGAGATTTTAAGTTATACATGATGATAAGCATGTGTTATTTTCATGAGTGTATTTGAAAAACATATGGCAAAACCATGTCCGAATGCATGAAAGTATTAAATTTTATTTTCGGATTTTCTTTACCATAACAATTCATTTTTGAGAATCTATTGATCTTGATGGTTTTATGACGAAATTCATTTTTCGATCCTAAATGTTGATGCATATTTTTATTTAACATAAATGAAAAAGCATGCTAACATGAAATCAAATACTTAAAAAAAAAAGAAAAATATATTATCAATGAAATCATGAATCTACATATGTTATGAATTTTGTGAACCATAAAAGTGATTTTGATGATTTAAATTTGAAATGAGTTTTATCAAAATCATGATATTGATTTCTTGGAATAACATGAGATTACCTTTGATGATCATTTTGATTCATGGAATTTTGGATTCATGACTTGGTCTTACATTTGTTTATGAGATGGTTGAAATCTTCGTACCTTTGAATTCTTCCCTTCTCCTTTCAATTTTTAAATTTATGCATGTTATATGTTGAAGATTTAAAACCATGTTTTCGTATCATGCATATCTAAGAAATATTGATGTGACAAATTGAATGTGTTGAAAATGAATGATGATTTTTCTCTTGAATATAACTTGTGATATTTTTTATATAAATCATCATTTTGATTTCTCGACATTCGATACATGAGATTTTATTATAAATCAAAATTTCTCATTAATCGATCTTCTACGATTTTACTTGATATTCTCTTGAGAGGAGATTTTCTAAATGAAACATGATTTTTCCTTTGACTTCTTGGAGTTATTACTTGAATTTTTTTTAAACAAGATCTCTACTTTGTCCTACTATGATCTTTCTTGATATTTTATTTAAAGAAGATATTTACTATATGAATCATGTCTTTTGGTATTCAAATGATTTTATCCTTCATGACATGATTTCTTTGTATTTATGGCTTGCATGGCTTGAAATGTTTTGGTATGATGCATGCAATGATGAAATATTCATGAAGTTAAAATGATGTATGCAATACTTATGATAATGATATACATGATGTATTTATTACATATGATGTGTATCATGAATACTTTAAATGATGAAATGTTTGGTATCATGATCAACGTGTTGATAAATGCTTAAAAATTTTAATGGTTGAGTATCATGTATGATATGCCTATTAATGATGAGTGATTTATTTTTCGGTATCGTGCATGAAAAATAAGGTTTTTGAAATTGTGTATGTTTTAATTTGAATATATAATGATGCACAAATAAGATTGATACTTACCTTTGTCATAATATGAAAATTGATATAAAGGTCTTCCCTTCTTTTTGACAATGACAAAGGGGGAGCAAGAATATATAGCGTGGACATCATGAAAAGAGGCAAACTAACTAGCTTGCACAATTCAAGATGAAAGCAAAAATTGTACTTCTCAAAAGAGAAGATGCAAATGTAACATTTGCCAAATTGTTTGCTTGCCTCATGTAAAACATTATCTCTTGCTAGTTTGGCATTTTGCTAGCTTGCAATTTGCAAAGAAAGCAAAAATGACACTTCTCAAAAGAGAAGAAAGAGCTTGCTATCTTGAACATCACAAGCTTACCTATCTTAAGAAACAAAAATTGCAAAAGTGCTATCTTGCCTATCTCAAGAAGCAAAACTTGCAACTTGCACATTGCAATAGGAAGCATGAATCATGAGCTTACACAAGAAAGCTATCTTGCATTTGCTTTCGAAAGTTTTTCTAGCTTGTATATTGTGAAACTTATATATCGTAAAAATTGCTAGCTTGTAGCCTAAAGAGAAGCAAAAAGTTGCTATCTCAAAAGAAGCAAATGTGCTATCTTGCCTATCTCAAGAGGCAAAAATGCTAACTTGCACATTTAGCACAACTTGACAAATTTGCATATTTCAAGAAGCAAGAGTTGCTTTCTTGAACATCTCAAAACTGCTAGCTTGCATGTTCTAAAATATTATAAAATTTGCTAGCTTGATGTTGTGGAACTTGTTATCTTACTACCTTGCATATCTATGATGATAGCAAAATTGCATGATGATACTATATTTTTCATGCAATGAGTTGAACCTATATAATAAACACTTGATTGTGGTACTTCTCCGTTTTGTTGATGACAAAGGGGGAGAAGTATGATGTTATGCATAAGTTCATGATGACGTGTTGTAAGTATTCATGATGAATATTGCAATGACTTGAATTCAGTTTGAATTCAAGGTTCTATCAATATGGCATATTGATAGGGGGAGTTTGTTTAAACTCCGGGAGTTAAGTTTAACTCCGTCATCAATTGGTTGTCATCATAAAAAAGGAGGAGATTATTGAATCTCATATTTTGATGATGAAACCAATTGATAATTGTGTTTATATTTTAATCTGTGTTTTGAGTGACGTAGGATGCTTCGATCAGGATAAGACAATTAAAGCAGGAAAAATAATGCTGTGCCGGAGGAACATGTCAGAAGATTGGACGTCGAGCCGATGGATCGGTCGACGTTGTTGAATCTCAGATTTTGATGATAAAATCAATTGATGGGTTAATTGATCTAATCCATATTATTGAGCTAAGTGTGCAGGATTAACTACGATAATAAAAAAATACAAAGCAAGAATACCGGAGTCAAGTTCAATGGACGTTTAAGAGTCCGAAGAATCGTCGGAGATGATGCCGGAACCAATCGAGAAGAAATCGGGAACCTGTCGGAATTTTTGGAAGTTCGCCGAAGAGATTGTCGGAGGCTCACGGAGATCACCGAGAAGGCTCGGCTACTCGTTAAAGTCATCACAAGTTCGGGAGCTTGCTGGGAGTCCGTCGGAAGAAGTTCGTCGGAAAGCTCGCCGAAACAAGACTCGACGTTCGCGGTTGAAAGCTTGCTTAGGATGTGTTTTGTTATGTAGTTCACTTGTATTTAGGATTAGGATTAAGAGATAATCCTATATCCTGGTTAGGGGCAAACTGGGCCCAAAATTAGACTTGGTTTGGGCTAAATTTGAAGCCCAAACAGTGAACCGAAGAGTCTAGCGGTGGCACCGCCACACTGGGCGGTTGCATCGCCTGGCTGGGCGGTTGCACCGCCTGGCTGGGCGGTGGCATCGCCCAGCACTGTCAGTGTCTGACAGTGACAGGCGGTGGCACCACTAGCATCGGGAACCCAAAGAGAATTCAAATTTTGGAGCCCAAATTTGAATCCTCTTGAGGCCTATAAATACCCCTCAAATCTCAACTGAGATTACAACTTTTTGAGAAGCAATTGATTGAGAGAAAGGTCTTAGAAAGTCTTAGTAAGTCTTGTTTTTCAATTTGCTAGAGAGTTCACCTCCTTCTTTCTTACTGAAAATTTGTAAGAGGTTGAACTACTTGTAAAAGGTTGTAAGAGGGGTATTTGCCCTTCCATTTCAAGAGATTTGCTAGTGGAAGGTGGGAGCCTCATCAAAGAGGGGCCTCGCAAGTGGATGTAGGTCATTTGACCGAACCACTGTAAAATCTGCGTTATCTGGTTTGCATCCTACTCTTGCCATTTACATACTGCAAACTTCTCTACATAGTTACTACGCTTCCATACATTTCTAAGTTATCAAGCTTCTAAAATCAGTTTCCATTGATATTGCTTTTCATCGTACGAAAGATTTATCAAAACCGAAGTTTTAATCCGCTGCACTAATTCACCCCCCCCTCTTAGTGCCGCTCCGATCCTAACAATTGTATCAGAGCTAGGCTCACTCTCATATTTGGTTTCATACCCAAGAGAGATGGCTTACTCCGGCATACATGAGGGTCATTCTATCATACGTCCACCCTTGTTTAATGGGTCGGATTATATTTATTGGAAGACTCGTATGAGGATCTTCCTCATTTCTATGGATTTCGAGCGTTGGACTATTGTTGAAAACGGATTTCAAAAATCTTCTCTTCCGATGAGCGAATGGAATGAATCGGAGAAGAAGGTTTTTGCTTTAAATGCAAAGGCTATGAATGCCTTGTTTTGTGCACTAGACAAAAATGAATTTAATCATGTTTCAATTTGTGATTCGGCTTTTGATATTTGGAGAACTCTTGAGGTCACTCATGAAGGCACTAGCCGAGTGAAAAGAGTCCAAAATCAACATCCTTGTGCACTCTTACGAACTTTTCCGAATAAAACCAAGTGAGTCCATCGGAGACATGTACACCTGGTTTACGAATGTCATCAATGGACTCAAAGCTCTTGGTAAAGATTTTACTAACTTTGAACTAGTAACTAAAATCTTAAGATCCCTCCCTAAAAGTTGGGATCCAAAAGTTACGGCCATTCAAGAGGCCAAAGACCTTAAAACATTCCCTCTTGAAGAACTCATTGGGTCTCTAATGACCTACGAAATGACATGTCAAGCTCATGACGAGCTCGAGAACCCCCTTCCAAAGAACAGGAAGGATATGGCACTCAAATCACAAGAAGACCACTTGAAAGGAACATCAAGTGATGAGGACAGTGACAATGACATTGCACTTTTGACTCAAAAATTTAAAAAATATTTAAGAAGGAACAAATTTAAAAATAATATAAAAAATAAATTCGAACAAAAAAAGGACCAAGTGATTTGCTATGAATGCAAAAAACCGGGACACTATAAGAACGATTGTCCTAAAGCCAAAAAGAGAACATCAAAGAAGAAGGCGCTTAAGGCAACGTGGGATGATTCAAGCGCGTCCGAAGAAGAAGAGTCCAACATCGAGCAAGTTGCTCATTACACCCTAATGGCCATCGAAGAAGAGGTAATAGATTTAATTAATGCAGATTTACCTTATCATGAATTATTAAATGCTTTCCATGAGTTATTTGATGAATGTAAGACAATTAGTAAAAAATACAAATTGCTAAAAAAGGAGCATGATAGTATCACTTGTGATATGGATAAATTAAAAACTGAATATCATGATAGTTTAGCTCCATGTATAAAATGCCATGATCTAGAATCTCTCCAAAAGGAGAACTTGCTACTTAAGGACACCTTGAAGAAATTCGAGGTTGGTAGCAAATCTTTGAACATGATCCTTACAAATAAGGGTCACGTTCCTAAAAGAAGTGGAATCGGATTTGTGAGAAGTCCTCACCAAAATCTAACCACTTTCATTAAAGGCCCCGTGTTATATGTTCGGCACCAAAGCAATTGCAACTTTTGTTGCAAATATGGACATAAAACTTATAAATGTCCATTCAAGAAAATTAGTCCGAATAAACTAATTTGGGTTCCTAAAGGAACCATGATCAATTCTATGCAATATGATGAACAAGTTTTTAAGGCACCCAAAAGAAAATGGGTACCTAAAAATAATCCCTTCTTGTAGAAACATACACCATCACAAGCTAGGAGCAAGAGATGGTATCTAGATAGTAGATGCTCAGGACATATGATTGGAGATCCATCTCATTTCTCTATGCTCACTAGCAAAGAAGAAGGGTACGTCATCTTCGGAGACAACAACCAAGGCAAAATCATTGGCAAAGGTAGGTAACAAATTAAAATTTTCTATTGATGATGTCTTACTAGTTGATGGATTGAAACATAATCTCTTGAGTGTTAGTCAATTATGCGATAAAGGTTATATCGTTAGATTTGAATCAAATGTGTGTATTATTGAAAAACCAAACCATAACATAACTATGATTGCATTAAAACAAAATAATGTCTACACCATCAACCTTGATGAACTAAGAAATGAAATGTGCTTCTCCGCTTTAAATGATGATGCTTGGCTTTGGCATAGGAGACTAGGCCATGCAAGCATGAAACTAATATCTAAGATCTCATCTAGAAAATTAGTGCGAGGAATTCCAAATATAAAGTTTATTAAGGACAAAGTATGCGATGCATGTCAACTAGGTAAACAAATAAAAACTAGTTTCAAACCAAAAAGTCAAATTAGCACCACTAGACCATTACAATTTGTAACATCCCTCATTTCTGAATTTTCGTATAAGTTTCTAAGTGTAATGTAAGTATCTATTTTAAGTTTGATAAAATTTCAAAGTATGAATATGAGGAATTATTCAAAAGAGTTGGAGGATTTGTTAAAGAAAAATCTGAGGACCTATATGTAAACCCTGAGGACCTAATCGAAAATATAATAAATACAAGGACTAAATCGCAAAATGCACAAAATGACAAATTCCACCGTTTAAGCCTCTCTGCCTTCGTTCTTAAGGAAGCAGAGAAGGCAGCTGCGTGATTGATCAGGGAAAGAAAGAAAGAAGAAGAAGGAGAAGAAGAAGAAAAAAAAAAATTTGGGGCTTTAAGGGTTCTTGCCCAAATCTTTTCACTTAGGGTCAAAATTCTCAAAGACAAGTGTTCTAACCCCATCCTACAGAATATTAGCTTCTGTTCTTATGTTGATTCATAAAGATTTGAAAGATTTCCATTTGGAACCTGAAATGTCCCTCTTTGGACATAGAACCATGGATTCTGAATTTTTTTTGGTAAACTGACCCCTATACACTGTTTCAGCTATAATTTTTAGTACAAAATGTGAATTCAGGCAGGAACTATTTTGTTTGAAATTAGACTCTTATAACTTTCTTTTGACATTGATTTTGTAGATTTTGGACACCGAATACTTACCTAATCATCTGTTTCAAATGAGCCTATAGATGCTGCAAAACAGGGATCAAGATTTCTGATCTTTCGATACTAAAATGCCTATAACTCCCTGTTGAAAATTCTGCTTTATACCAAACTGACTTCGTCCGAAAATAGACTTGCAGACCTTTCTTTTGACATATAGTTTGAAAATTTTGGAATTCAAATGCCTACCCTATTATCTGTTGAATCCGACCCTATGTATTCTGCAAAACAGTGATTGTGTCCTTGACCTTGTGTTACCAAATCAAAGGTAACTCCTTGTTGGAAACCATGATTCGTACGAAACTTATTTCGATAGAAAACAGATTGATATATCTTTCGACAGTAGTTTTCTTATGGGTATTGGAGCATAATTGATAATCTGAAGTATTTGTTCTATGTGCCACTTGAATTCTGTCAGAAATCGAGCTCTGGTCGATTTCGCGTATTCTGTTTCATTTCTTTGGATATGGAATTCATCCAACCTTCTTATTTGAATTGAGCTAAATATGATTGCTTGGAATCCCTGTATACTCTTACTTTCCTTTCATTCCAAATCTGAATACATTTGTGAGAGATTTGTTCCTTGCATCGTATTGTCTCGAAAAGGCATATGTACGTTTTGTTGTTCCGCGTGTGCTTCCGATATATGCTACATACTGATAAAACTGTCCTCTTGTACTCTGGTGTTGTGGGATTGTCTGGACCTTTGCCAGAAATGGTAAAGGGTGTTATTCTGGACCTTTGCCAGAAATGGTAAAGGGTATGTGTTTAGAGCCTGCGATGCTCTGCCGGCCCCCTCTAGCTTCACCTAGACGTGGGTGGATGGAGCTCCCAGACGTGGGAGACTTCTGTCAGGTGATCATTCAGAAATGGATGAATCACATTCTGACTGAGATCCCACTACACCTTCTATAGGTTTGATATGATATCCAGAGCTTTGGTTATGTGTTTCTGTACATGCTTTGGATAAGAATGATATGATTGCAACGTTAAGGACAACGTTTGAGCTTCTGTACGGTATTTGTTTTTGATATGCTCTGAAATGGTTCATTCTCTGTTGATATGCTTCGAAATGTTCCATATGCCGTTGATATGCTCCGGAACATTTCATAGGCCATTGATAAACTCCGAAATGTTTCATTCGTTACGGATATGCTCCAATTACTCTATGCCCCATCTGTTATGAACCAAATATGTATGATTGAAAGGATAATTGTGATTCTGCACCTAATGATATTATGTCTATGAATTTGTACATTCTGCCTTGTATTGTGAAACTTTATCTCTTTGGAAATTGTCCTATTTCGATATGGATATGTTAGTCACTTGCTGAGCTCTTTATGCTCACCCCGTTTGTTGATAAATTTTTCAGGATAGCGTACCGCTTGCTTAAATGTTAAGATTGGGCTGAGGTAGTGGAAAGTTAGACGATTTTGGGCAGATCTTTATTAGCATATATGTATTTGTTGTATAAGCCACTCTGTATCTAATGAAATGCTGACGATGAATCTAAACCCATGGATTTTGTATAAGTTAAAGGACCCTTCATGTTTAGGATTTTGGAATGTTAAGTTAAATTCATGTAATGATATGAACTTATGGTAAACGTTGGTTTGGTGACTGCATAGACTTCCCCACTTGTGAAATTATGTTGTGGTTATTATTTTGATGAGTTGAGTTCAGATTGTATGAATTATCGAGTGATTGTGTGGTATGTTTATGAACTGCACAAGGTTTATAAATTTGTAGACTATAGAGGTGAAATTTTGATCTGAATGTTTTCTTAGTGACCTCAAATGTGTGTTTGGATCCTAGATTAGTTGTGATGAAAATTTTAATATTATCGTTATTTTGAGGGGCGTGTCAGAGTTGTTATCAGAGCATGATTTGAGAATCACTAAGAATATTCTTTTTTGAGGTTTATTGACTATCATTTAGAGATTGATCAAAGAAAATGTTCTTTTGTGTTTTAGGAAGCAAGGATGACGAGATCATCTGGTTCTCCTGTTGCATCTACTGCTGATCAATTGAGTGGTATCCTGCGGACTTTGGAGACTATGGCACAAGTGATGCAACAACAACAACAACCTGTCCTACAAGGAAGAAATGATGGAACAGGGACATCAAACCAAACGGGGTTGGGAATTGAACAGTTTAAGAAGCTTAGTCCTCCCAGTTTTAGTGGTGAGTCTGATCCAATGGTGGTAGAATGATGGATGATGCTGATAGAGAAAATATTTGATGCTTTAAATTACCCTGATGATCGAAAGGTTTTTCTTGCCACCTTTATGCTGGAAAGAGAAGCTGAACACTGGTGGAGAATGATTAAGAGGATGTCTGAAATCAAACATGAGCCAATGACATGGAAGTTATTCTAAGAAAAGTTTAACGATAAATATTTTCCAGATTGTATGAGAGAGCAAAAAGAATTGGAGTTCTTGAATCTTATCCAGGGAAGTATGACGGTTACAAAGTATGAATCTAAATTTACTGAGCTCTCTAGGTTTGCCACACATATGACTGATGATGAATCTAGAAAAGCAAGAAGGTTTGAAAGGGGATTACGGCCAGCAATAAGAAGCCGAATGTCAGCTTTAAAACTACAAACATATGCAGATACGGTAGAAAGAGCTTTGAAAATTGAACGAGACATGGAGGAAATTCAAGAAATCATTGGCAAGAACAAAAAGGACAAATTTACTAGCAAAAGCATGAGAGAAAATGAATATGAAGCTAGTAACAAGAGGTTTAAGACATCTAGATTTGAGAAATGGAAACCATTGCGGAGGACTCAGTCATGTGCAAGATGTGGATTAAATCATGAAACAAGTTAGTGTTTTCGGGTGACTGGAGCCTGTTTTGTTTGTGAAAAGTTGGATCATCAAATAAAAGATTGCCCTCTGAGGAAGAAGAAAGAGTCACTATCTCCTAGACCCTCAGCCCATGCTAGAGTGTACGCTATCACTGAACAAGATTCTAAAGCTTCTAAATTAGTGGTGGAAGGTATTCTTCATGTTTCTAAAAGAAATGCAAAAGTTTTGTTTGATCCCGGCTCCAACTTATCGTTTGTTTCACAATACTTTGCTTGTCACTTGGATATTCTACCTAAACCCTTGGATTATATGTTATATGTAACAACTGCTGTTGGAGATTCATTGGCAACAAACTTGGTCTACCCATCTTGTTTGATCTCTATTGGAGACCACGAACTCCTTGCTGATTTGATTCTCCTAGAGATCCAGGGCTTTGATATTATACTTAGCATGGATTGGTTATCTTCTCATCACGCTAGTATTGATTGTTACAAAAAAATAATTACTTTCTGCATACTAGATCAGCCTATATTTTTCTTTGAGAGCATTAAGCATGATTTGCCTCCTTGCTTGATATCAGCACTTCAAGCTTATCGTCTTATGCAGAAAGGTTGTTTTTGTTATATGGTGTGTGTAAAGGAGCATTCAAATCAAGAAACCCACCTAGATGAAATTTCAGTGGTCAAAGAATTCCCTGATGTATTCCCAGATGACTTGCTTGGTTTACCTCTAGATAGAGAGGGTGAATTTTCTATTAATCTGGTCCCCAGTACAACCCCAATATCTAAGCCTCCCTACAGAATGGCACCACTCGAGCTAGAGGAATTAAAGAAGCAAATACAAGAATTATTAGATAAGGGTTTCATACGACCCAGTGTATCCCCATGGGGTGCTCCGGTACTATTAGTGAAGAAGAAGGATGGAACATTGAGGCTTTGTATTGATTATAGACAGTTGAATCAGGTGACTATCAAAAACAAGTATCCCATACCTAGAATTGATGATTTGTTTGATCAACTGCAGGGTGCACAAGTATTCTCTAAGATTGACCTGAGGTCAGGTTACTATCAGTTGAAGATCAAGGAGGAGGATATTTCAAAAACAGCTTTCAGAACTCGATATGGTCATTATGAATTCTTGGTGATGCCTTTTGGTTTGACAAATGCCCCTACAGCTTTTATGGAACTAATGAATAGGATATTTCAACCACTCTTGGATATCTGTGTAATTATATTTATTGATGACATATTGGTGTATTCAAGGAGTAATCAAGAGCATGAGGAACACTTGAGAAATGTATTGTCCATACTAAGAGAAAAGAAATTGTATGCAAAGTTCAGCAAATGTGAATTTTGGTTGAATGAAGTTGCCTTCTTAGGCCATGTGATTTCAGGGAAGGGTATATCTGTTGATCCAAGAAAAATAGAAGCTGTTGTTGAATGGGAAGTACCAACAAGTGTAACGGAGGTTAGAAGCTTCTTGGGCATGGCAGGTTATTACAGGAGATTTCTGGAGGGATTTTCTCGAATTGCTCAACCTCTCACCAAACTCACTAAGAAGAATATGAAATTTGTATGGGGTGATGATTGTGAGCAAAGTTTTCAAGAGTTAAAAAGAAGATTGACTAGTGCCCCTATTCTCACTATTCCAAGTGGTAGTGATGAGTTTGTAGTTTATACTGATGCTTCAAGAAAGGGCCTAGGATGTGTTTTGATGCAGGAAGGGAGAGTAATTGCGTATGCTTCTAGGCAACTTAAAGGTTATGAATTGAATTATCCAACTTATGATTTGGAATTGGCAGCAATTATTTTTGCTCTAAAGATTTGGAGACATTATTTGTATGGTCGATAGTTTGAAATCTTTACTGATCACAAGAGTTTAAAATATATTTTCACTCAGAAAGAGTTAAACATGAGGCAGTGAAGATGGATAGAACTTCTGAAGGATTATGATTGTGCCGTCCGTTATCACCCGGGCAAGGCCAATGTTGTAGTTGATGCACTTAGTAGGAAATCTACAAGTTTTATGGCTAGTCTGGTTGTGAAGCAATGGAAGTTATTAGAAGAAAATTTTGATTTGAAAGCTTTGAGGAAAGAGCAAGACTCGATGATATTGATGGCCTCCATTCAAGTGCAATCTGATCTTATTCAACAAATTAAGGAAGGACAATTACGAGATCCACATTTAATCTACTTGAGGAATAAAGTAGAAAAGGAATTGAAGCCACAATTTCAAGTTTCAAAGGATGGCCTATTGAGATTTGGGGAGAGAGTATGTGTACCAAATGAACCGGATATCAAGAATCAAATCCTAAAGGAAAGTCATACTTCAAAGTACACCATACATCCTAGAAGCACTAAGATGTATAGAGATCTTCAAAGTCATTATTGGTGGGAAGGCATGAAGAAGGAAATTGCAATGTATGTTTCAAAATGTTTGACTTGTCAGCAAATCAAAGTAGAACACCAAAGACCTGGAGAGTTGTTGCAACCTTTAGATATTGCTGAATGGAAATGGGAATGTATTACTATGGATTTCGTTTTAGGACTACCCAGAATCTCTAGAAAGCATGATGCTATTTGGGTTATCATCGATAGGTTAACAAAATCTGCACACTTCCTACCGATTAATATGACTTATTCGCTTGATAGACTTGCAGATTTATATATTAAGGAAATAGTAAAACTTCATGGTATTCCAAAGGAGATCATCTCTGATAGAGACTCCAGATTTCTCTCTAGATTCTGGAGAAGATTACAGGAATCTATGGGCACTAAAGTCAAGTTTAGTACTGCATATCATCCTCAAACTGATGGTCAGTCAGAAAGAACAATTCAAACACTTGAGGATTTACTTAGAGCCTATGTTATGGATTGGAAAGGTGAATGGGATAAGGATATTTCACTTGTTGAGTTCACATATAATAATAGTTATCATTCAAGTATTCAGATGGCTCCTTATGAAGCTTTATATGGGCGAAAGTGCATAACACCTATATGTTGGGAGGAAGTTGGTGATAGAAAGCTGTTAGCATCGGACAAAGTACAAGAAACTACCGAGAAAATTCAAGTTATAAGGAAAAGGTTAAAAACTGCTCAGAGTCGTCCAAAGAGTTATGCCGACAATAGAACACGAGATATTGAGTTTGAAATCGGAGATTTTGTATTCTTAAAGGTTTCCCCTTCCAAAGGCATTATAAGGTTTGGAAGAAAGGAAAGTTAAGCCCAAGATTTATTGGACCTTTGGAGGTTCTTGAGAGGGTTGGTTTTGTCGCTTATAGGATTGCCTTGCCACCAGCATTGAGCCATGTCCATAATATATTCCATGTTTCGATGATTAGAAAGTATATATATGACCCTTCTCACATCATTGAGTATGAGCGGATGAAGATTTATAAAGATTTATCTTATGTGGAAGAGCCCACTCAAATTGTTGATAAGAAGGAAAAGATCCTAAGGAATCGGGTCATCACTCTAGTGAAGGTAATTTGGAGACATCATTCTGGAGAGGAAACAACCTGGGAGCTAGAGGAGGAAATGAAAAAGGTCTATCCCCATCTTTTCATCGACAGAGGTATGATAAATTTAGAGGACTAAATTTTTCTTTTAATGGGGGAGAGTGTAACATCCCTCATTTCTGAATTTTCGTATAAGTTTCTAAGTGTAATGTAAGTATCTATTTTAAGTTTGATAAAATTTCAAAGTATGAATCTGAGGACTTATTCAAAAGTGTTGGAGGATTTGTTAAAGAAAGATCTGAGGACCTATATGTAAACCCTGAGGACCTAATCGAAAATATAATAAAACAAGGACTAAATCGCAAAATGCACAAAATGACAAATTCCACCGTTTAAGCCTCTCTGCCTTCGTTCTTAAGGAAGCAGAGAAGGCAGCTGCGTGGATGATCAGGGAAAGAAAGAAAGAAGAAGAAGAAGGAGAAGAAGAAGAAGAAAAAAAAATTGGGGCTTTAAGGGTTCTTGCCCAAATCTCTTCACTTAGGGTCAAAATTCTCAAAGGCAAGTGTTCTAACCCCATCTTACAGAATATTGGCTTCTGTTCTTATGTTGATTCATAAAGATCTGAAAGATTTCCATTTGGAACCTGAAATGTCCCTCTTTGGACATAGAACCATGGATTCTGAAATTTTTTTGGTAAACTGAATACACTGTTTCAGCTATAATTTTTAGTACAAAATCTGAATTCAGGCAGAAACTATTTTGTTTGAAATTAGACTCTTATAACTTTCTTTTGACACTGATTTTGTAGATTTTGGACACCGAATACTTACCCAATCATCTGTTTCAAATGAGCCTATAGATGCTGCAAAACAGGGATCAAGATTTCTGATCTTTCGATACTAAAATGCCTATAACTCTCTGTTGAAAATTGTTATTTGTACCAAACTGACTTCGACCGAAACTAGACTTGCAGACCTTTCTTTTGACATATAGTTTGAAAATTTTGGAATTCAAATGCCTACCCTATTATCTGTTGAATCCGACCCTATGTATTCTGCAAAACAGTGATTGTGTCCTTGACCTTGTGTTACCAAATCAAAGGTAACTCCTTGTTGGAAATCATGATTCATACGAAACTTGTTTCAACAGAAAACAGATTTATATATCTTTCGACAGTAGTTTTCTTATGGGTATTGGAGCATAATTGATAATCTGAAGTATTTGTTCTATGTGCCACTTGAATTCTGTCAGAAATCGAGCTCTGGTCGATTTCGCGTATTCTGTTTCATTTCTTTGGATATAGAATTCATCCAACCTTCTTATTTGAATTGAGCTAAATATGATTGCTTGGAATCCCTGTATACTCTTACTTTCCTTTCATTCCAAATCTGAATACATTTGTGAGAGATTTGTTCCTTGCATCGTATTGTCTCGAAAAGGCACATGTACGTTTTGTTGTTCCGCGTGTGCTTCCGATATATGCTACATATTGATAAAACTATCCTCTTGTACTCTGGTGTTGTGGGATTGTCTGGACCTTTGCCAGAAATGGTAAAGGGTGTTATTCTGGACCTTTGCCAGAAATGGTAAAGGGTATGTGCTTAGAGCCTGCAATGCTCTGCCGGCCCCCTCTGGCTTCACCTAGACGTGGGTGGATGGAGCTCCCAAACGTGGGAGACTTCTGTCAGGTGATCATTCAGAAATGGATGAATTACATTCTGACTGAGATCCCACTACACCTTCTATATGTTTGATATGATATCTAGAGCTTTGGTTATGTGTTTCTGTACATGCTTTGGATAAGAATGATATGATTGCAACATCAAGGACGACGTTTGAGCTTCTTTACGGTATTTGTTTTTGATATGCTCTGAAATAGTTCATTCTCTGTTGATATGCTTCGAAATGTTCCATATGCCATTGATATGCTCCGGAACATTTCATACGCCATTGATAAACTCCGAAATGTTTCATTTGTTACTGATATGCTCCAATTACTCTATGCCCCATCTGTTATGAACCAAATATGTATGATTGAAAGGACAATTATGATTCTGGACCTAATGATATTATGTCTACGAATTCGTACATTCTGCCTTGTATTGTGGAACTTTATCTCTTTGGAAATTGTCCTATTTCGATATGGATATGTTAGTCACTTGCTGAGCTCTTTATGCTCACCCCGTTTGTTGATAAATTTTTCAAGATAGCGTACCGCTTGCTTAAATGTTAAGATTGGGCTGAGGCAGTGGAAAGTTAGAAGATTTTGGGCAGATCTTTATTAGCATATATGTATTTGTTGTATAAGCCACTCTGTATCTAATGAAATGTTGACGATGAATCTAAACCCATGGATTTTGTGTAAGTTAAAGGACCCTTCATGTTTAGGATATATATCTACATCGCATGCAAATATATATACATATCTAGTATGTGTATAAGCAATCACATCAGATGATCATGAACCACAACCTAATATGATTAGGCCCGAGCCGGTAGGCCTAATCACTCACATCAAGATCTATGTGTGCAACGGTGCATCTCCATGCCCTGTGATCGTCCATCTCGTCCTCGTCGGTTCCGTCGACATCTTGATGCATCTCCATGCATCACGATCGTCCGTCTCGTGGGTCCCGCTATCGCATCCACGCTCCCGCTGCGCCTCCTCATGTGATTACAACTTAATCATAGGCACGCAGGCCCGACAATAAACGAGAAATATAATGGAGGTTCGCAGACCTCAATAATAATAATCACAAGTACACACATCACACGGTCCATGATCATCCGTCCACACATCATACATCACATGTATAAATAATCATCATCATGTAGGACTACTAGATAATAATAAAAATAATAATCAACTAAATATTTTAATTAATTAATATTTTTCTGAAATTAGGGACATATAGGGAATTTCTCAATTCCTAAGGGTATTTTCATAATTTGGACAAAAGACAGAAACTGGAATTTCTCAAATTCTGAGGGGCAAAACTGTCTTTTTCCCAAAAAACCCTAACGCCCTACTACCCTTTGCTGCTGCCGCCGCCGCCGCCACCCTGCTGGCGGCGGCCGGTGCGGCGAGAGGCGGGGCGCTGCCCTCGCCTGCGGGCGGCGCTGCCGCTGCAGGTGGGCGCCCCCGCGGGCGTCGCCGCCTCCGCGGGCAGTTCTGCTTGCGGGGCAACGCCTGCAGGCGGTGCTGCCCCTTCAGGTTGGCGCCCCTGCGGGCGCCGCCGCCTCCGCGGGCGGTTCTGCCCGCGAGGCAGCGCCCGCAGGCGGTGCTGCCTCGCTGGCGGCCGCCCCTGCGGGGTTTATGCCCGTGGGAGCAGCGGCCACAGGCGCCGCTGCCCTGCGGTGCCTCAGCCCACGCTGCTGCCCCGCGGCGCCTCTGCCCGCGGGCTCAGCGGCCGCAAGCGCTCTACCCGCGGGCTGCCAGCCCCGCCGACCGCAAGCCTGCTGCAAGCAGACCGCCGGCCGGCTGCTGCAGGCACAACGCTTGCGCATGCGCCGCTGCAGGTGGCTGCAGGCATGCAGATCGAGGGCAGCAACTGTTGCTGCCCTTCCTTGTTTTTGCGTCAACGATTTTGACGTCAACCTAAACACAATACACGTAGTTCAAAACTAATCATTCGCACGAACAACCTAGCTCTGATACCACTGTTGGGAAATCATGGGGGGCGACATCATATGCGCAGCGGAAGAACAAGAAAACAAAAATCCCTTCTTCCCAAAAAGATGTTCGTCGTCGTGGGAAGATTGGTGCGCAAAAAATCCGCAAAACACAAAACTGCGTATAGAGATTGTGTTACTTAGGGAGATCGTATATCCCTGTTTCCTTGCAGATCCTTAGGAGAGGGTGAAGGAGGTGAAGCGTCCTTCTCTCTAGCGGTGATCCACACAGCAGGGTTGCGACGACGCTCCTCAAAACTCCAGGCCTACTTTGAGGTAGAGAGGGAGAGGAGAATAGGAAGGGCAAGCAAAGACTCTAGCCTATGAGGCTGTGAATCCCTCATATTTATAGAGATTCCGTGTCAAACCCTAATGGGTCCTCCCTAGTAGGTATTGGATCTGCATCCAATAAGACAAGGGCTCCGTCGGATATCTCATATCCGAACCTCTACTCATTGCAATGCCTACCATATGTGTGTGACCCTCTAGGTCCAATATCGAGCTAGCCGTGAGTCATACCTGTCAGAACTCCTTCTAACTCAGTGAATTATTATCTTTCTCTCTCAACCCGAATGACCCTGGCCATGGATTTGTCTGAGCAAGAACACATGGGATATTCCTCTCATGACGCCGAGAGTGGATGATCCTCTATCGACACTCAATAGCCCTCGTAAGGTCGACTACCACTCCCAATGACCAGCTGTACTAGATCTGGGACAGCCAAACCTATAAGTCTGGTATCAAAGAGTGGAGCACTCATACAAGACATCCTTGGTGTCTCAAGTCTAAGGACCAGATACACCACTAGGACTACGGAATCGCTGTCTGACAATAAGACATCATCAACCATCCAGCATTCCGTAAGCGGATCAATCAGTGAACTCATTCTCCAATAAGCACCTGTACTGTATCCCTAGTGTCCCTACACGAGCAGCTATGAGACCAGCTGCATTCATCATATGGACGGGTATACAGCACACCAGTCTATCCGGGTATCACGATGTCCCTCTCGAGTAACCTATGACCGGGATTATTTAGGATATGTGTTTAAAGGTGAATCGATCTCATTATCGTGATCTCATCACAATTCGATTTCCATTGCACAAATCCAAGGACATCACAATATATATATGCACATATGCAATAGTTATAAAGTGATATACGCCAAAAATATAATAAGCAAAAAGATTCTATATCAAGTCACACGTGCCATCACTCACGTGATTGGCTTGCTGGGCACCTATGACTAGCAGTCATCAACAACAAGGAGAACGATATAAGCAAATTTTAAATATAAGTGCGATGCCATAAGTTGGTTTATGTCATTTTCCAACAGTGAGTGATAGGATTGTTAGGATCGAGAGCACTAAGAGGGGGGGGGTGAATTAGTGCAGCGGAAATCTTTCAGCGATTAAAAACGAAAGCTGCGTTCATTCGATAAAAACTATTTTGATGCAAAATCCGATTCTAAGATTACTTATGATTAAGTACAGTTTACGTCTAAACACAGTTTGCGTCTAAGCGCAGTTTACGTAGTTTGCGTGTAAATGCAGTATGTGTCTTAATGCAGTTTGCGTCTAAATGCATATTGCGACTAAGCACAGTTTGCATCTAAGTGCAGTTTGCGTCTTAGGCTCAGATTGCGTCTAAGCGCAGTTTGCATCTAAGCGCAGATTGCGTCGAAGCTCAGATTGCGTCTAAGCGCAGTTTGCGTTTAAGCGCAGTTTGCGTCTTAAGCGCAGATTGCGTCTAAGCGCAGTTTGCGTCTAAACACAGTTTTACGTCAAAACGTAGATTCGGAAAGATTTGAACTTAGACACTCGTTCGTAAAAGCGCAGAAGTCAGTTTGCAGTTATAAATAGAATGTAAACGTAAACTGCAGAGAAACTCGTTTGTAAAAGCGTAGAAATCAGTTTGCAGTTATAAACAGAATCAAGACGTAAACGTAAACTGCAGAGAAACTTGTTCATAAAAGCGCAAAAATCAGTTTGCAGTTATAAACAGAATCAAGACGAAACGTAAACTGCAATGTAGAGATCATACGAAAACACCGATTTACGTCTGAATGCAGATTCGGAAAGAACAGAACTTAGAGACTCGTTCGTAAAAGCGCAGAGGGCAATAGCTATGTAGGAGGTTTGTAGTAATGATAAAGTGCTCAAAGTAAAAGCAAACCAGAGATTTAGAGTGGTTCGGTCAGTCTTGACCTACTCCACTTTTGGCTTCCTCCACCGACGAGGTCACCGACGTCAACTAGAGGCCTTCCTTCAATAGGCGAAGGCCAACTGCCCTTTTACAGTTTCACTCCTTTTGACGGGCTCAGGAGACAACCCTTACAGAACCTTTCTCTCCTCTCTTTACAACTCAAGACTTGAAGAACAGAAAGAGGAGAACTTTTGGACTTTTACACAAATTTGAGCTCTTAGAATCACAGAAAATATCAAGAATTCGGTGTAGGTCTGTATCTCTTCAATGCTGAATGGATGGGGTATTTATAGGCCCCAACCCAGTTCAAATTTGGAGCTCAAAACGATCAAATCCCGGAATACCGGGATTAGGCGGTTGCACCTCCTGATTGGGGCGGTTGCACTGCCTGGCAGAGCTCGAAGACTGAGCCTCTGGGCGGTGCCACCTCTGTCAGGGGCTGTTGCACCTCTCTGCCAGAGCTCGAAGACCGAGCTCAGGCGGTTGCACCGCTTGATTGGAGAGGTTGCTCCGCTTGGCAGAGCTCGAAACTTGAGCTCTGGCGGTGCTACCTCCTGACAGAGGAGGTTGCACCGCCTAGTCTCTCTCGGAGACTGAGCCCTGGGCGGTTGCACCTCTTGGCTAGGGCGGTTGCACCGCCCAGTCTCGCTGGGAGACAAAGCCTGGGCGGTGCTACCTCCTTGCCTGGGCGGTTGCACCTCCCACAGCAACCTGGGTCCGAATGGGCTGAACCATTCGACCCAATTTTAGTTCTTCAGGGGCCCAATTGCCCCAGGATTAAGCTAATGGGATCACCTCCCATTTCTAACTTAATCAAAGTGCTAACTACGATTATTTTCTAAGACATATTCTGCAGCTTGCTTCGGTGCGTCACTCGCTTCTTCCGGCGAGTTTCCGGCGAACTTCCGTCGATCATCCGATGATAGACTATCATGACAGAGTTAGTCATTTCATGATACGAGTTAAATTAGAAGGTTATGAAAGGATGAAATTGATGGGTTCGAAAATCCAGGGATATGTGAATTTGGGAATCATACGTTTCTAATTCTTGAAAAGTTAAACAGGATTGTATCTAGGTCGCATTTATGATTTTACCCTTGTTGTTATTTCCGAAGGTGACATAGCCTTCGTCTATGCTAGTGAGCTTAGAGAATTGAGATGGATCTCCGGTCATATGCCTTGAGCATCCACTATCAAGGTACCATCTCTTGCTCCTAGCTTGCGATGGTGTGGGTTTCTACAAGAAAGGATGATTTTTAGGTACCCATTTGCTTTTGGGTGCCTCAAAGATAGATTTACATTATTTATCATGTTGCATAAAGTTTATCATGGTTCCTTTAGGAACCCAAATCAATTTGTTTGGACTAATTTTCTTGAATGGACAATAATGCGTCTTGTGTCCAATTTTGTAACAAAAGTTACATTTTGCTTGGTGTTGAACATGTAAGATGGGGCCTTTTATAAAGGTGGTTGGATTTAGGTGAGGACTTCTCACAAATCCAATTCCACTTCTTTTTGGAACGTGACCCTTGTTTGCAAGGATCATGTTCAATGACTTGCTACCAACCTCGAATTTCTTCAAGGTGTCCTTGAGTAGCGAGTTTTCTTTTTGGAGAGTTTCTAGATCATGACATTTGATACATGAATTTAAACTATCATGATATTCAATTTTTAACTTATCAAAATCACAAGTAAGACTATCATGCTCCTTTTTCAGCAATTTGTATTTTCTATTGATAATCTTGCATTCATCAAATAAGTCATGGAAGGCATTTAATAATTCATCGAAAGATAAATCAGCATCTAATAAATTCGTTACCTCCTCTCCGATGGCTATTAAGGCATAATGAGCAACTTGCTCGGTGTTAGACTCCTCTTTATCAGACGCGCTCGAATCATCCCATGTTGCTTTGAGCGCCTTCGTTTTTGTTGTTCTCTTTTTGGCTTGGGGACAATCACTCTTGTAGTGTCCCGGCTTTTTGCACTCATAGCAAATAACTTGGTCTTTCTTGGGTTCAAGTTTACTTTTAGTGTCATTCTTAAACTTATTTCTTTTAATGAATTTTTTAAAATTTCTTGTTAGAAGTGCCAAGTCATCATCACAGTCCTCATCACTCGAGTTTTCTTTCAAGTGATCTTCCAAAGTTCTAAGTGCCATATCCTTCCTGTTCTTTGGAAGGATGTCTTCTTGCTCTTCATGAGCTTTGCAAGTCATCTCGTAGGTCATTAATGACCCAATTAGTTCTTCAAGAGGGAAGTTGTTTAGATCTTTTGCCTCTTGAATAGCAGTGACTTTAGGATCCCAACTCTTAGGAAGGGATCTTAGAATCTTATTTACGAGCTCAAAATCCGAAAAACTTTTTCCGAGTCCTTTTACACCGTTGACAACATCCGTGAAACGGGTAAACATGTCGCCAATAGTCTCACTCGGTTTCATCCGAAAAAGTTCGAAAGAGTGTAACAAAAGATTGATTTTTGACTCTTTCACTCTACTTGTGCCTTCATGAGTCACTTCGAGTGTGTGCCAAATATCAAATGCAGTTTCACAAATCGAAACACGATTAAACTCGTTTTTATCAAGTGCGCAAAATAAGGCATTCATAGCCTTTGCATTAAGAGCGAAAGCCTTCTTCTCCGAATCGTTCCAATCGATCATCGGAAGAGAAGACTTTGAAAAACCATTCTCGACAAGATTCCAGAGTTCAACGTCCATAGAAATAAGAAAGATCCTCATTCGGGTCTTCCAATAGGTGTAGTCCGTCCCATTAAACATGGGTGGACGTGTAATGGAATGGCCCTCTTGGTTTCCGGCGTAAGCCATCTCTCTTGGGTTTTAATCCGTTTAAGAGTTAACCGGGCTCTGATACCAATTGTTAGGATCGAGAGCACTAAGAGGGGGGGGTGAATTAGTGCAGCGGAAATCTTTCAGCGATTAAAAACGAAAGCTGCGTTCGTTCGATAAAAACTATTTTGATGCAAAAGCCGATTCTAAGATTACTTATGATTAAGCATAGTTTACGTCTAAACACAGTTTGCGTCTAAGCGCAGTTTACGCAGTTTGCGTCTAAATGCAGTTTGTGTCTAAATGCAGTTTGCGTCTAAATGCAGATTACGACTAAGCACAGTTTGCTTCTAAGTGCAGTTTGCGTCTTAGGCTCAGATTGCGTCTAAGCGCAGTTTGCACAGTTTGCGTCTAAGCGCAGATTGCGTCGAAGCTCAGATTGCATCTAAGTGCAATTTGCGTTTAAGCGCATTTTGCGTCTTAAGCGCAGATTGCATCTAAACGCAGTTTGCGTCTAAACACAGTTTTACGTCAAAACGTAAATTCAAAAAGATTTGAACTTAGACACTCGTTCGTAAAAGCGCAGAAGTCAGTTTGCAGTTATAAATGGAATGTAAACGTAAACTGCAGAGAAACTCATTTGTAAAAACGCAGAAATCAGTTTGCAGTTATAAACAGAATCAAGACGTAAACGTAAACTGCAGAGAAACTCATTCGTAAAAGCGCAGAAATCAGTTTGCAGTTATAAATAGAATCAAGACGTAAACGTAAACTACAATGTAGAGATCGTACGAAAACACCGATTTACGTCTGAATGCAAATTCGGAAAGAACAGAACTTAGAGACTTGTTTGTAAAAGCGCAGAGGGCAGTAGCTATGTAGGAGGTTTGTAGTAATGATAAAGTGCTCAAAGTAAAAGCAAACCAGAGATTTAGAGTGGTTCGGTCAGTCTTGACCTACTCCACTTTTGGCTTCCTCCACCGACGAGGTCACCGACGTCAACTAGAGGCCTTCCTTCAATAGGCGAAGGCCAACTGCCCTTTTACAGTTTCACTCCTTTTGACGGGCTCAGGAGACAACCCTTACAGAACCTTTCTCTCCTCTCTTTACAACTCAAGACTTGAAGAACAGAAAGAGGAGAACTTTTGGACTTTTACACAAATTTGAGCTCTTAGAATCACAGAAAAGATCAAGAATTCGGTGTAGGTTTGTATCTCTTCAGTGCTGAATGGGTGGGGTATTTATAGGCCCCAACCCAGTTCAAATTTGTAGATCAAAACGATCAAATCCCGGAATTCCGGGATCAGGCGGTTGCACCTCCTGACTGGGGCGGTTGCACCGCCTGGCAGAGCTCGAAGACTGAGCCTCTAGGCGGTGCCACCTCTGTCAGGGGTGGTTGCACCTCTCTGCCAGAGCTCGAAGACCGAGCTCAGGCGGTTGCATCGCCTGACTAGAGAGGTTGCACCGCCTGGCAGAGCTCGAAACTTGAGCTCTGGCGGTGCTACCTCCTGACAGAGGAGGTTGCACCGCCCGGTCTCACTGAGAGACATAGCCTGGGCGGTGCTACCTCCCTACCTGGGCGGTTGCACCTCCCACAGCAACCTGGGTCCGAATGGGCTGAACCATTCGACCCAATTTGAGTTCTTCAGGGGCCCAATTGCCCCAGGATTAAGCTAATGGGATCACCTCCCATTTCTAACTTAATCAAAGTGCTAACTATGATTATTTCCTAAGACATATTCTGCAGCTTGCTTCGGTGCGTCACTCGCTTCTTCCGGCGAGTTTCCGGCGAACTTCCGTAAATCTACCGATGAACCCTCGGTGATGCTCCTGTGGACTTCCGGCAAACTCCTGGACTGCGACGATCCACTTGACAAGTTCCGACGAGCTCCTTTGGCAAGCTTCTGGACTTCTCGGATTTGAACCCGATTGAACTCATTTTTGTCCAAAGCGCAAAATAAGGCATTCATAGCCTTTGCGTTTAAAGAAAAATACTTCTTCTCTAAATCCGACCATTCGTTCATCGGTTTAGAGGGAAGTTGAAAACTATTTTCAACGATATTCCATAAATCTAGATTTAGAGAAATCAAGAAAACTCTCATTCAAGTTTTCCAATAAGTGTAGTCCAATCCGTTAAAGAACGGTGGTCGAAAGACCGAAAAGCCCTCTTGAAGAGCCATTTCTCTCGGGTGTAAATCCGAAATGAGAAATACCCCGCTTTGATACCAATTGTTAGGATCGAGAGCACTAAGAGGGGGGGGGGGTGAATTAGTGCAGTGGAAATCTTTCAGCGATTAAAAACGAAAGCTGCGTTGGTTCGATAAAAACTATTTTGATGCAAAAGCCGATTCTAAGATTACTTATGATTAAGTGCAGTTTACTTCCAAACCCAGTTTGCGTCTGAGCGTAGTTTACGCAGTTTGCGTCTAAATGCAGATTGCGTCTAAGTGCAGTTTGCATCTAAGCGCAATTTGTGTCTAAGCTCAGATTGCGTCTAAGCGCAGTTTGCGTCTAAGCGCAGTTTGTGTCTAAACTCAGATTCGGAAAGATCTGAACTTAGACACTCGTTCGTAAAAGCGCAGAAGGCAGTTTGCAGTTATAAATGGAATCAAAACGTCAACGTAAACTGCAAAGAAACTCGTTCATAAAAGCGCAGAAGACAGTTTGCAGTTATAAATAGAATCGAAACGTAAATGTAAACTGCAATGTAAAGATCGTATGAAAACACCGATTTACGTCTGAATGCAGATTCGGAAAGATCAGAACTTAAAAACTTGTTCGTAAAAACGCAGAGAGCAGTAGCTATGTAGGAGGTTTGCAGTAATGATAAAGTGCTCAAAATAAAAGCAAACCAGAGATTTAGAGTGGTTCGGTCAGTCTTAACCTACTCCACTTTTGGCTTCCTCCACCGACGAGGTCACCGACGTCAACTAGAGGCCTTCCTTCAATAGGCGAAGGCCAACTGCCCTTTTACAGTTTCACTCCTTTTGACGGGCTCAGGAGACAACCCTTACAGAACCTTTCTCTCCTCTCTTTACAACTCAAGACTTGAAGAACAGAAAGAGGAGAACTTTTGGACTTTTACACAAATTTGAGCTCTTAGAATCACAGAAAAGATCAAGAATTCGGTGTAGGTCTGTATCTCTTCAGTGCTGAATGGGTGGGGTATTTATAGGCCCTAACCCAGTTCAAATTTGGAGCTCAAAACGATCAAATCCCGGAATACCGGGATTAGGCGGTTGCACCGCTTGGCAGAGCTCGAAGACTGAGCCTCTGGGCAGTGCCACCTCTGTCAGGGGCGGTTGCACCTCTCTGCCAGAGCTCGAAGACCGAGCTCAGGCGGTTGCACCGCCTGACTGGAGAGGTTGCACCGCGTGGCAGAGCTCGAAACTTGAGCTTTAGCGGTGCTACCTCCTGACAGAGGAGGTTGCACCGCCCAGTCTCGCTCGGAGACTGAGCCTTGGGCGGTTGCACCTCTTGGCTAGGGCGGTTGCACCGCCCAGTCTCGCTGGGAGACATAGCCTGGGCGGTGCTACCTCCCTGCCTGGGCGGTTGCACCTCCCACAGTAACCTGGGTCCAAATGGGCTGAACCATTCGACCCAATTTGAGTTCTTCAGGGGCCCAATTGCCCCAGGATTAAGCTAATGGGATCACCTCCCATTTCTAACTTAATCAAAGTGCTAACTACGATTATTTCCTAAGACATATTCTGCAGCTTGCTTCGGTGCGTCACTCGCTTCTTTCGGCGAGTTTCCGGCGAACTTCCGTCGATCATCCGATGAACCCTCGGTGATGCTCCTGTGGACTTCCGGCAAACTCCTGGACTGCGACGATCCACTTGACAAGTTCCGACGAGCTCCTTTGGCAAGCTTCTGGACTTCTCGGATTTGTTCCCGCAGAACCTCCGACGATTGTCCGAACTTCCGTCGAGCTCTCGAACTCCCAACGTGATCATTGTCATGACTCCGGCGCAACTCCTGCTGCATGTCTTACTTTCATCGTAGTTAATCCTGCACACTCAAAACAAAAACTTCGATCGAGACAATTACTCCTAAGAAATTAACCAAGTTGTCCGGCATGTCATTGGTCCCTCGACGCTTCGTCCGATTCTTCGGCGCATCGTCCTTTCCTGCAGCCTATTTCCTAATCGGCCAGTTGACTCCGCAACTCCGATATCCTTGGCACAATACCCGCTCTTCTTGGCCTGATGCCCGAGTCGACGGCCCGAAGCCTTCTGTCGATACGTCGACCGATCCACCGGCCCGACGTCCAATCTTCTGACATGTTCCTCCGGCACAACATGATGTTCCTGCTTTAATTGTCTCATCCTGATCGAAGCACCCTGCGTCACTCAAAATGTAGATTAAATCATAAACATATCAAGTAGTTTCATCATCAAAATACGAGATTCAACAGGCCCCCCTCTGACTTCACCTAGACGTGGGTGGATGGAGCTCTCAAACGGGGAGACTTCTGTCTGGTGGTCATTCAAAAATGGATGATTCACATTCTGTCTGCGGTCCCACTACACCTTCTGTATGTTTGATATGATATCCAGAGCTTTGGTTATATGTTTCTGTACATGCTTTGGATAAGAATTATATGAATGTAATGTCAAATACAACGTTTGAGCTTCTGTTTGGTATTTGTTATTGATATGCTCTGAAATGTTCCTTACGCCGTTGATATGCTTCGGAACATTTTATACGCCACAAATAAGCTCCGAAACGTTTCATTTGTTGTTGTTATACTCTGAAACGTTTCATTCGTTGTTGATATGCTCCGAAAGATTTCATCTGTTATTGGCATGCTCCGAAATGTTCCTTATGCCGTTAATATGCTCTGGAACATTTTATACTCTATTGTTATGCTCCAATTACTCTATGATCTATCTGTTAAGAACCAAAAATGTCGATTGAAATGATATGTGTGATTCTACACCTAATGAGATTAGGTTTATGGATTCTTATATTCTGCCTTCATTATGAAACCTTATTTGTTAGGAAATTTCCCTCTTTTACCATGGATATGTTAGTCACTTGCTGAGCTCTATATGCTCACCCCGTTGCGTATAAATTTTTCAGGATAGCCTGTCGCTCGCTTAAATGAGTAAGATTGGGCTTAGGCAGTGGAGAGCTAAAAGACTTTGGGTAGATCTTTAATAGTATATATGTTTTTATTGTATAAGTACACTCTGCATCTAATGAAATGTTGACGATGAATCTAACCTTGTGGATTTTGTATAAGTTTAAAAGACTCCTTTTTATGTCTAGGATTTTGGAATGTTAAGTTTAATTCGTGTAATGATATGAACTTATGGTAAATGTTGGTTTTGTGACTGTATAGACTCCCATACTGGTGAATTTATGTTGTGGTTATTATTTTGGTGAGTTGGGTTCAGATTTTATGAATCATCGAACGATATGTTGTATGTTTATGAACTGCACAGGGTTTATAAATTTGTAGATTATAGAGGTGAAATTTTGATATGAATGTTTTCTTAGTGACCTCAAATGTGTGATTGGATCCTGGATGGATTTGTTTTTGATTAAAATTTTAAAATCATGGATATTTTTTTTTAGGGGCGTGTCAGAGGTAGTATCAGAGCATGATTTGAGAATCACTAAGAATATTCTCTTTTATTTTTAGGTTTATTGAATATCATTTAGAGATTGATCAAAGAAAATGTTCTTTTGATGTTTTAGGAAGCAAGGATGACGAGATCATCTGGTTCTCCTATTGCATCTACTGCTGATCAATTGAGTGGTATCATGCGGACTTTGGAGACTATGGCACAAGTGATGCAACAACAACAACAACCTGTCCAACAAGGAAGAAATGATGGAACAGGGACATCAAACTAGACGGGGTTGGGAATTGAACAGTTTAAGAACCTTAGTCCTCCCAGTTTTAGTGGTGAGTCTGATCCAATGGTGGCAGAATGATGGATGATGCAGATAGAGAAAATATTTGATGTCTTAAATTACCCTGATGATCGAAAGGTTTTTCTTGCCACCTTTATGCTGGAAGGAGAAGCTGAACACTAGTGGAGAATGATTAAGAGGATTTCTGAAATCAAACATGAGCCAATGACATGGAAGTTATTCCAAGAAAAGTTTAACGATAAATATTTTCCAGATTGTATGAGAGAGCAAAAAGAATTGGAGTTCTTGAATCTTATCCAGGGAAGTATGACGGTTACAAAGTATGAATCTAAATTCACTGAGCTCTCCAGGTTTGCCACACATATGACTGATGATGAATCTAGAAAAGCAAGAAGGTTTGAAAGGGGATTACGGCCAGCAATAAGAAGCCGAATGTCAGCTTTAAAACTACAAACATATGCAGATACGGTAGAAAGAGCTTTGAAAATTGAGAGGGACTTGGAGGAAATTCAAGAAATCTTAGGTAAGAACAAAAAGGACAAATTTGCTAGCAAAAGTAAGAGGGAAAATGAATATGGAGCTAGTGACAAGAGGATCAAGACATCTAGATTTGAAAAAGGTAAACCACTATGGAGGACTCAGTTATGTGCAAAATGTGGATTAAATCATGAGACAAGTTAGTGTTATCGGACGACTAGAGCCTGTTTTGCTTGTGGAAGGTTAGATCATCAATTAAGAGATTGCCCACTGAAAAGGAAGAGAGAGCCACTGCCTCCTAGACCCTCAACCCATGCTAGAGTGTATGCTATCACTGAACAAGATTCTAAAGCTTCTAAATCCGTGGTTGAAGGTATTCTTCATGTTTCTAAAAGAAGTGCAAAAGTTTTGTTCGATCTCGTTTCTACCCTATCCTTTGTTTCATAATACTTTGCTTGTCACTTGGATATTCTACCTAGATCCCTGGGTGATATGTTATATGTAACGACTGCTGTTGGGGATTCTCTGGCAACAAACTTGTTTACCCATCATGTTCGATCTCTATTGGAGAATATGAACTTCTTGCTGATTTGATTCTCCTAGAGATCCAGGGTTTTGATATTATACTTGGCATGGATTGGCTATCTTCCTATCATGCTAGTATTGATTGCTACACAAAGATAATTACTTTTTGTATACCATATCAGCCTATATTTTACTTTGAGGGCATTAGGCATGATTTGCCTCCTTGCTTGATATCAGCACTTCAGGCTTATCGTCTTATGCAGAAAGGTTGTTTTTGTTATATGGTGTGCGTAAAGGAGTATTTAAAACAGGAAACCCATCTAGATGAAATTTCAGTGGTCAAAGAGTTCCCTGATGTATTTCCAGATGACTTGCCCGGTTTACCTCCAGATAGAGAGGGTGAATTTGTTATTGATCTGGTCCCCAGTACAACCCCAATATCTAAGCCTCCCTACAGAATGGCACCACTCGAGCTAGAGGAATTAAAGAAGCAACTACAAGAATTATTAGATAAGGGCTTCATACGACCCAGCGTTTCACCGTGGGGTGCTCCGGTATTATTAGTGAAGAAGAAGGATGGAACATTAAGGCTTTGTATTGATTATAGACAGTTGAATCAGGTCACCATAAAAAACAAGTATCCCATACCCAGATTTGATGATTTGTTTGACCAACTACAGGGTGCACAAGTATTCTCTAAGATTGATCTTAAGTCAGGTTACTATCAGTTGAAGATCAAGGAGGAGGATATTCCAAAAACAGCTTTTAGAACTCGATATGGTCACTATGAATTCTTGGTGATGCCTTTTGGTTTGACTAATGCTCCTGCAGCTTTTATGGAACTAATGAATAGGATATTTCAACCGCTCTTGGATGACTGTGTAATTGTATTCATTGATGACATATTGGTGTATTCAAGGAGTAATCAGGAGCATGAGGAATACTTGAGAAATGTATTGTCCATACTAAGAGATAAGAAGTTGTATGCAAAGTTCAGCAAATGTGAATTTTCGTTGAATGAAGTTGCTTTGTTAGGCCATGTGATTTCAGGGAAGGGTATATCTGTTGATCCAAAGAAAGTGGAAGCTGTAGTTGAATGGGATGCACCAACAAATGTAACAGAAGTTAGAAGCTTCTTGGGCATGGCAGGATATTACAGGAGATTTGTGGAGGGATTTTCTCGAATCGCTCGACCTCTCACCAACCTCACTAAAAGGAATGTGAAATTTGTATGGGGTGATGATTGTGAGCAAAGTTTTCAAGAGTTAAAAAAAAGATTGACTAGTGCCCCTATTCTCACTATTCCAAGTGGTAGTGAGGGATTTGTAATTTATACTGATGCTTCAAGAAAGGGCCTTGGATGTGTTTTGATGCAAGAAGGGAGAGTGATTACTTATGCTTCTAGGCAACTAAAAACTTATGAAGTGAATTATCCAACTCATGATTTGGAATTGGCAGCAATTGTTTTTGCTCTAAAGATTTGGAGACATTATTTGTATGGTCGACAATTTGAAATTTTTACTGATCACAAGAGTTTAAAATATATTTTCACTCAGAAAGAGTTAAACATGAGGCAGCGAAGATGGATAGAACTTCTAAAGGATTATGATTGTGCCATCCGTTATCACCCGGGCAAAGCCAATGTTGTTGCTGATGCACTTAGTAGAAAATCTACAAGTTTTATGGCTAGTTTGGTGGTGAAGCAATGGAAGTTACTAGAAGAAAATTCTGATTTGAAAGCTTTGGGGAAAGAGCAAGACTCGATGATATTGATGGCCTCCATTCAAGTGCAATTTGATCTTATTCAACAAATTAAGGAAGGACAATTACGAGATCCATGTTTAATCTACTTGAGGAATGAAGTAGAAAAGGAATTGAAGCCAAAATTTCAAGTTTCAAAGGATGGCCTATTGAGATTTGGGGAGAGAGTATGTGTACCAAATGAACTAGATATCAAGAATCAAATCCTAAAGGAAAGTCATATATCAAAGTACACTATGCATCCTGGGAGCACTAAGATGTATAGAGATATCCAAAGTCATTATTGGTGGGAAGGCATGAAGAAGGAAATTGCAATGTATGTTTCAAAATGCTTGACTTGTCAGCAAATCAAAGTAGAACACCAAAGACCTGGAGGGTTGTTGCAACCTTTAGATATTCCTGAATGGAAATGGGAATGTATTACCATGGATTTTGTTTTGGGACTACCCAGAACCTCTAGGAAGCATGATGCTATTCGGGTTATCATTGATAGGTTAACAAAATCTGCGCATTTCCTACCGATTAATATGACTTATTCGCTTGACAGACTTGCAGATTTATATGTCAATGAAATACTAAGACTTCATGGTATTCTAAAGGAGATCATCTCTGATCGAGACTCCAGATTTCTCTCTAGATTCTGGAGAAGATTGCAGGAGTAAATGGGCACTAAAGTTAAGTTTAGTACTGCATATCATCCTCAGACTGATGGTCAGTCAGAAAGAACAATTCAAACACTTGAGGATCTGCTTAGTGCCTATGTTATGGATTGGAAGGGTGAATGGGATAAAGATATTTCACTTATTGAGTTCACTTATAATAATAGTTATCATTCAAGTATTCAAATGGCTCCTTACGAAGCTTTATATGGGCGAAGATGCATAACACCTATATGTTGGGAGGAAGTTGGTGACAGAAAGATGTTAGCACCAGACAAAGTGCAAGATACTACTGAGAAAATTCAAGTTATAAGGAAAAGGTTAAAAACTGCTCAAAGTCGTCAAAAGAGTTATGCTGACAATAGAAGGCGAGATATCGAGTTCGAAATTGGAGATTTTGTGTTTTTAAAGGTTTCCCCTTCCAAAGGCATTATAAGGTTTGGGAAGAAAGGAAAGTTAAGCTCGAGGTTTATTGGACCTTTTGAGGTTCTTGAGAGGGTTGGTTCTGTCACTTATAAGATTGCCCTACCACCATCCTTGGGCCACATCCATAATATATTCCATGTTTCGATGATTATGAAGTATATATATGACCCTTCTCATATCATTAAGTATGAGCTGATGGAGATCGATAAAGATTTATCTTATGTGGAAGAGCTTATTCAGATTGTTGATAAGAAAGAAAAAATCCTAAGGAATCGGGTCATCCCACTGATTCAAGTAATTTGGAGACATCATTCTGGAGAGGAAACAACTTGGGAGCTAGAGGAGGAAATGAAAAAGGTGTACCCCTATCTTTTCATCGATAGAGGTACAATAAATTTAGAGGACTAAAATTTTCTTTTAAGGGGGGGGAGAGTGTAACACCCCTTATTTCTGAATTTTCGTATAAGTTTCTAGTGATAATGTAAGTATCTATTTTAGATTTGACAAAAGAAATAGAGTATGAATCAGAGGTAACTTATTCTTAAGATTTGGAAGATTTGTTCAAAAAAGAATCTGAGGACCTATATGTAAACCCTGAGGACCTAATCGTAAATATAATAAATACAAGGACTAAACTGCAAAATGCACAAAATGATAAATCCCACCGTTTAAGCCTCTCTGCCTTCGTTCTTAAGGAAGCAGAGAAGGCAACTGCGTGGATGATCAGGGAAAGAAAGAAAGAAAGAAGAAGAAGAAGAAGAAGAAGAAGAAAAGAAGAAGAAAAAAATTGGGGCTTTGAGGTTTCTTACTCAATCTTCTCAATTGGGGGTCAAAATTCTCAAAGGCAAGTGTTCTAACCCCATCCTACAGAAATATTAGTCTCTGCTCTTATGTCGATTCAAAATAATCTGAAGGATTTCTATTTAGAAACTGATATGTCTCTCTTTGGACATAGAACCATGGATTCTGAAATTTTTCGGTAAACTGACCCCTATATACTGTTCCAGCTATAATTTTTAGTACGAAATGAAGATTTGGGTAGGACCTAGTTTGTTTGAAATTAGACCCTTATATATTTCTTTTTACACAAATTTTAAAGATTTTGAACACCGAATACTTACCCAAACGTCTATTTCAAATGAGCTAATAGATGCTGCAAAACAGGGATCAAAATTTCTGACCTTTCAGTACTAAAATACCTATAAGTTCCTGTTGGAAATTATGATTTGTACAAAACTGACTTCATTCGAAAGTAGACTTGTAAACCTTTCTTTTGACACATAGAGTGATAAATTTGGAATTCATATGCCTATCCTGTTATCTGTTGAACCCGACCCTATGAATTCTACAGAACAGTGATTTTGTTTTGACCTTTGATTACTAAATCTATGGTAACTCCATGTTGGAAACCCTGTTTCATATGAAATTTATTCCATCAGAATATAGATTGATATATTGTTCGACCATAGCTTTCTTGAGGGTATTGGAGCATAATTGACAATCTGAAATAATTGTCCAATGTGCCTCTTGATTTCTGCCAGAAATCGAACTTTGATCGATTTCGCATCTCTTGTTTTCATTCGCTTGGGAATAGATTTTATTCAGTTCCTTTTCACTCAATTGAGGCTTATATTAATGCTTGAATTCTCATTTGCTCTTGTCTATAAACTATTTCCATTCTTGAACATATTGTGTAACTTTTATGCTATATCACACTGACTCGTAAAGGCACATGTACGTTTTGTTGTTCCGCATGTGCTTCCGATATGTGCTATTTATTGTTCATACTGCCTTTTGTACTCTGGTGTTTGTGGGATTATCTGGACCTTTGCCAGAAATGGTAAAGGGTATGTGCATAGAGCCTGAGATGCTCTGCTGGCCCCCCTCTGACTTCACCTAGACGTGGGTGGATGGAGCTCCCAAACGTGGGAGACTTCTGTCTGGTGGTCATTCAGAAATGGATGATTCACATTCTGTCTGTGGTCCCACTGCACCTTCTGTATGTTTGATATGATATCCAGAGCTTTGGTTATATGTTTCTGTACATGCTTTTTGGATAAGAATTATATGAATGTAATGTCAAATACGACGTTTGAGCTTCTGTTTGGTATTTGTTATTGATATGCTCCGAAATATTCCTTACGCCATTGATATGCTTCGGAACATTTTATACGCCACTGATAAGCTCCGAAACGTTTCATTTGTTGTTGTTATACTCTGAAACGTTTCATTCGTTGTTGATATGCTCCGAAAGATTTCATCTGTTATTGGCATGCTCTAAAATGTTCCTTATGCCGTTGATATGCTCCGGAACATTTTATACTCTATTGTTATGCTCCAATTACTCTATGATCTATCTGTTAAGAACCAAAAATGTCGATTGAAATGATATGTATGATTCTACACCTAATGAGATTAGGTTTATGGATTCTTATATTCTGCCTTTCATTATGAAACCTTATTTGTTTGAAAATTTTCCTCTTTTACCATGGATATGTTAGTCATTTGCTGAGATCTATATGCTCACCCTGTTGCTGTATAAAATTTTCAGGATAGCCTGTCACTCGCTTAAATGAGTAAGATTGGGCTGAGGCAGTGGAGAGCTAAAAGACTTTAGGCAGATCTTTAATAGTATATATGTTTTTGTTGTATAAGTACACTCTGCATCTAATGAAATGTTGACGATGAATCTAACCTTGTGGATTTTGTATAAGTTTAAAAGACTCCTTTTTATGTCTAGGATTTTGGAATGTTAAGTTTAATTCGTGTAATGATATGAACTTATGGTAAATGTTGGTTTTGTGACTTTATAGACTCCCATACTGGTGAATTTATGTTGTGGTTATTATTTTGGTGAGTTGGGTTCAGATTTTATGAATCATCGAACGATATGTTGTATGTTTATGAACTACACAGGCTTTATAAATTTGTAGATTATAGAGGTGAAATTTTGATCGGAATGTTTTCTTAGTGACCTCAAATGTGTGATTGGATCCTAGATGGATTGGGTTTTGATGAAAATTTTAAAATCATGGATATTTTTTTTTAGGGGCGTGACAACCAGCCCTTGTGATTCCAAAGTATGTAATTGGCTCGGCCAAGGTAGATCAGGTTGACCAAGAATTGATTGATAGAGACAAACTTTTACAACTGTGAAAAGATAATCTCTCTACCGCTCAAGCCAGAATGAAGCAGCAAGCCAACACACGACGAAGTGAAAGAGAATTTTCAGTGGGAGATTGGGTTTATCTTCGCCTATAACCATACAAGCAACTCTCTATCAACACTCGAGCCTCCATGAAGCTATCCCCACGTTTTTATGGGCCCTATCAGATCACATAGCGTATTGGAGCCGTGGCGTATAGACTTAAATTACCTGAGGATGCCAAAATTCACCCTGTCTTCCACGGTTCATGCCTAAAGCCCAAGTTGGGAGAACACGAGTCACCCCAGATCCAATTGCCCAACACAACTAAGGATGGAGTTATTCAAGCCCAACCACAAGCCATCCTCGATCGCAGGATCGTGTTGCATCGCCGACATCCCTCTACTAAAGTACTAGTGCATTGGAATAATCTACCACTTGAAGACGCCACATGGGAACCATATGAGGAGCTGAAGACCCGGTTCCCTGAGTTCATGGAATCTCAGTCTTAAGGACTAGGCTGATTTGAAGCGGGCAGGTCTGTTAGGACTCTAGCTAGGAGAGTCCTAATTGAGAGGGATATTTTGTTAGGACTCTAGCTAGGAGAGTCCTAATTGAGATGGAAATTCATGTAGGAGTTTTTTCTTAGAGAAGAATTAGGAGTTGTAGGGGAATAGGAGTCTTGAGTAGGAGTCCTATTAGGAGTTGGTTAGAAGTAAGAGTCTTAAGTAGGAGTCCTATTAGGAGTTAGGGTTTAGAAGCCCTATAAATAGCCATGTATTCCTTCTCTTTTCTTAAGCAATAGATGAATCTTTTCTGCAACCTTTGAGCAGCAACTTGGAGGGAGGAACCCCTATAGAGTTCCAAGGAGGCCGATCCCCTAAAGAGATCAACCCCAAGTTTAGAATCTGCAAGGGTTCTAACATATTTTTCCCTGATGGTTATGCCATTGAGAGCTCGGTAATCAATGCATATTCGCCATGTTCCGTCCTTCTTGCGTACAAGTAGCACCGGTGAAGATTAGAGGTTGCAACTTGACCGAATAACTATTGTTTCGAGCATCTATTTTACAATCCTTTCTATTTCATCCTTCTGGAGATGTAGATATTGATATGGCCGAGTATTTGCTAGAGGTTTGCCTGAAAGAATCGTTATATAATGATCATGCCGACGGGTAAGAGGTAGGTTGTATGGTTCGTCAAATATATCTGACAATTGAGTAAGCAAAGGAAGTAGGTTTGGATCTTCAAATTCTATTGGCTCTCCCTTAGTTTGCTGCTCAAGTTGTACCAAAAATTTGCTGCATGCTTTATGCAAAACCTTCTGCATTTGTTGTGTGCAAATCGTCGTTACATCGCCCCCACGTTTCCCATTCAGTATCACCTGTTTCTCCTTACTGTAAAATTTCATAATTAGTTGCATAAAATTTCAAGAAATATCACTTAATGTCATCAACTTTCATCGTTTGCAGGTTTGAGTAGCCACCTAGTGTATCTACCGTAACTTCGGTCGGTTGTGGCTCTTCTTCTGCATCTTCTTCTTCATGTTCAAGGCTCTCTTCTGGATGTTCAATGACCTCTTCTTCTACTGGTTCAATCATAAGAAGTCTCCCTTTACTACAGCGATGCTCACGGCTCCACGGCTCGTCACAATGTTAACATAACCCCTTTGCATATCGCTCCTGAAGCTCTTTTCTTGTTAACCTCTTTAGTGTAGAGACTTGGTCGATAGTAGGGGGGGCTGAGGGCTTCAATATTACTGGTTGAGGAGTGACCCTAGTTCAATTGCTCCTCTTGATGTCATACGAAAGAGATGGCTGCCATAAGCGTATATGGTTGTCGCGCTTTAACTTCTCCTCGGATCTCCGGCTTCAAGCCCTCATTGAAGGTCCTCAATAGCTATTTTTGAGACCAATCACGAATTTGATTAGATAACCTTTCAAACCTAGTTTGGTACTCTTTAATGGTAGAGGTTTGTCGGATCTTTGCTAGTTGTCCGTCAATATTCTCGTAATCGGTTGGTTTGAAGTGGATCAGCAGTCCTTCTTTGAATTGTTGCCATGAAAGGAATCCATAAGTATGTTCAAACTAGTCAAACCACTATATAGCATCCCCTTCAAGATGTATAGCTGCAATTTTCACCATAGATGCATCCGCGGTTTTATGGTACCGAAAATATCGCTCCGCACGCGAGATTCAACCAATCGGGTCTCCTTCTTCCCATCTAGGGAAGTCCACTCTCATGCATGGATAGTTGGGGTTGGTCATCTAGGGAAGTTATATCTTTGGGCTTGTTGCGATTGGGCAAAGCTCTCTCCTTGATGTGATTTCTTCGGACTTAGTGGTCGGCCCAATTTGAGTTCGGTAAAGAGCGTTTGAATCTTATCCTCCATTCGCGCCTCGAAGGTTTCAAATTTAGCATTGATTACCTCTTTAGATGCCATAGTATATGTCATCAAATCTGTGATGTTAAGATCTCTCTTTTGTTGTCGAGTTAAAGGCATGTATTGGTTGACAGAGGTGATGGTCGTAAGGGTTGGTAGATCGGTGGATGTAAGATACGGTTTAGGCTTGTTTTGTGGCTATTTTGGTTGCATTTTGAGGGTGTGGTTTGGTAGAGTTTTAGGGCTGTAGATGAAAGTGTTGGATCTGTGATAGATGGTAGCAAAGGTTTGATAGAAATAAGTGGAATTTGCAGCAAGTATGTGTTGTCTTATAAGAGTAGAATTATCGTCGAAGAAACAATAGTTTCTCGATGTAATTTTCACCAAAAACATGAGAGAATTGAGGAGAGAATTGATAGCAAAATCACAGTTTATATGACAGCAAGGATATCTAATTTAATCAAGAAAATTTTGGCAGTATAACAGCAAGGAAATTGGTGCAAGTTGCGATTGCAGAATTCTCATTGAGAAATTTCAGTGGGTTATGACGAAAATTTGCAGCAACACAAAATCATTTTTAGAGATGAATTTCTTAATAGATCAATTATAGATGGAAGCCAAGATGATCTATGAAGTGTATAAGAAATTTCATTCAAAAAAGATTACAAATAGATGGGTTAAGGCAACAATATGCGGCTGAAATTTTCTGTAGCATAGATTTTTAATTATAGCAGTTTGGATGTAAAAGATCAGTAGTTTATATTGAGAATTTTTTGATGAAACTAAAGGGAATTCCACGGTTAGGAAGTGTCAAAGCTATCATAAAAATTTTGTAGAGATTTGGATAGAAACAACGTAGATTCAAGATCAAACAAATAGTGCTATGCGGCTGAAATTTTATAGTGCAGATTTTCAAGTATAGCAAATTAGACGCAAAATATCAATGGTTTATATTGAGAATTTTTTGACAAAACCAAAGAAAATCTACTGTTAAGAAATGTCAAAGATGTCATAAAAATTTTGTAGAGATTTGGATAGAAAAAATACAGTAGCAAAATCAAACAGACGGTGCTATATGGTTAGAATTCTGCAATGTATCTTTCGTCATAGAGATGAAAACTTTATAATGAAAAGTTTATGCAGCAATATAGGAATAATTTTTTTGGGATTTTCAAATAAGGATAACTAAATTGCAGTAGAAGTAAGGTAGAAAACTAGAACCTGTTGCAATTCACGGGGAGATCAAAAGATGATCCGTGGTGGTGGAGATGACGATGGAATTTGGCAACAATCTCTTAAGCAATTGTGGGAATTGCATTGGGCGATTGTGGAGGGTAGATGGATGGCTATGGAAGGGCAGCGAGATGCCAAGAATGCTGCTTTGATATCAGGTGTTAGAACCCTTGCATATTCTAAACTTGGAGTTGATCTCTTTAGGGGATCGGCCTCCTTGGAACTCTATAGGGGTTCCTCCCTCCAAGTTGCTGCTCAAAGACTGCAGAAAAGATTCATCTATTGCTTATCAAAAGAGGAGGAATACATGGCTATTTATAGGGTTTCTAAACCCTAACTCCTAATAGGACTCCTACTCAAGACTCCTACTTCTAACCAACTCCTAATAGGACTTCTACTCAAGACTCCTATTCATTTAAAACTCCTAATTCATCTCTAAGAAACAACCTCTTAACCCTAGCCGACCTCTTCACCTCTTTAATAGGGGTCGACTTAGGTAGGTTTTACATGAATGTCTCTCTCAATTAGGACTCTCCTAGTTGGAGTCCTAACAGCGCCCCTGTGGGTAGGCGACCCTACAGGTGGCGCTGCCCCTGGGGGCGACGCCCCCTTCTTGCGGGCGTTGAGCCGCCCGCAGGAGCTGCCCTTGCAGGCAGGCGCTGCAGGTAGCGGCTGCCTTTGCGGGCCGCTTGCCCTCGGGTGAGAGTTGCTACGGGCGCTATGCTCGTAGGCAGCAGCACCTGCGGGTGCTGCTTGTAGTTGCAACAGTGCGCAGGCAGCCTGCTTGCGTGAAGATGGCAACCAAGGTTGCTATCATCGATCATAGCAAGGACAGCAACAATTGCTATCCTTTCTCGCCTTTTCCATCAAACAATTTTGACGCTAAAATCTTCTCAAAAACACAACACACACAGTTCAAAACCAATTTTCGCACGAACAACCTGGTTCTGATACCATTGTTGGGAAATATTTTTGGGGGGGGGGGGCGAATCACATGCGCAGTGGAAGAATAAAAACAAAATCCCTTATTCCCAAAGAGATGTTCGTCGTCGTGTGAAGATTGGTGTGCAAAATCCGCGAAATAGAAAACTATGTATTATAAAGATTGTGTTACCTAGGAATATCGTATATCCTTGAATCCTTGCAGATCTCTAGGAGAGGGTGAAGGAGCTCAAGCACCCTCCTCTCTAATGGTAATCCATGTTAGGATCAAGAGCACTAAGAGGGGGGGGTGGGAGGTGAATTAGTGCAGCGGAAATCTTTCGACGATTAAAACTTCGAAAGCTGCGTTCGTTTGATAAAAACGATTTCGATATAAAAGCTGATTCTAAGATTACTTTAACTTAAGATTAAGTAAGATGACGTTAAAGTAGATCTATGAAGGAAGTTTGCAGTTTATGATGGAAATCAGAATGGAAGCGCAAACTGAAATGCGATGTTTGTACGATAAAACCAATTTACGTCTAAATGCCAATTCTGAAGATACTGAACTTTGAGATATGTTTTATAAATGTGCAGAAGGCAGTTTGCAGTTATGATTGAAGTATAAATGTAAACATAAACTGAAATATGATGCTCGTACGAAAAAGCCGATTTACATCTAAATGCAGATTCGGAAAGCTCTGAACTTAGAAACTCGTTCGTTAAGAGCGCAGAAGGCAGTGAGCTATTAAGGAGGTTTGCAGTAAAGATAAAATGCTCAAAGTAAATGCAAACCGAGATTTAGAGTGGTTCGGTCAATCTTGACCTACTCCACTTTTGGCTTCCTCCACCGATGAGGTCAGCGACGTCAACTAGAGGCCTTCCTTCAATAGGCGACGGCCAACCACCCTTTTATAGTTTCACTCCTTTTGAAGGGATTAGGAGACAACCCTTACAGAAATTTCTCTCCTCTCTTTACAACTTAGAACTTGGAAGAAAAGAGGGAGGAGAACTTTTGGCCTTTACAACAATTTTGAGCTCTAAAAATCACTGAAAAAGATCAAGATTTCGGGTAAGTTCTTGCTCTCTCAGTGCTGAATGGGTGGGGTATTTATAGGCCCCAACCCAGTTCAAATTTGGAGCTCAAAATTGTCAATTCCCGGAATTCCGGGATCAGGCAGTTGCACCTCCTAACTAGGGCGGTTGCACCGCCTGGTAGAGCTCGAAGATTGAGCCTCTGGGCGGTGCCACCTTTGTCAGGGGCGGTTGCACCTCTCTGCCAGAGCTCGAAGACTGAGCTCAGGTGGTTGCACCTCCTGACTGGAGCAGTTGCACCGCCTGGCAGAGCTCGAAGATTGAGCTCAGGCGGTGCCACCTCCTATCTGGAGAGGTTGCACCGCCCAGTCTCGCTTGGAGACTGAGCCCAGGCGGTGCTACCTCCTGGCTGGGGTGGTTGCACTACCCAACCTCGCTGGCAGACTTAGCCCAAGCGGTGCTACCTCCTGGCCTGGGCGGTTGCACCTCTTAGCACTATTTCAGATCATTGGTTGGGCTCCAAACTTGGCCCAAACAAGTCCGAATTCGTGCCCAATTGGCCCCTAACCGAGTTATAAGATTAACACCTAATTCTATCCCTAACTAACGTGCTAACTATGAATTTAAAGACATTTCCTAAGCTATTACAAAGTCCGCAAGTCAAGACTTCTTCCGGCGAGCTTCCGGTGAACTTCCGGCGGTCTTCCGATAAACTCTCGGAAACCATTCTACGGACTCCCGGCAAGCTCCTAGACTTCACGATTTGAACTTGGCGATTTCCGACGAGCTTCTTTGGCAAGCTTCTGGACTTCTCGGATTTGTTCCCGCAAAACCTCCGACGACCGTCCGAACTTCCGTCGAACTCTCGAACTCCCAACGTGATCATAGTCTTGACTCTAGCACAACTCCAACTACATGTCTTACTTTCATCGTAGTTAATCTTGCACATATAAAACAAAAACTTCGATCGAGACAATTAATCCTAAGCAATTAATTAAGTTGTCCGGCATGTCATTGGTCCCTCGATGCTTCGTCCGATTCTTCGGCGCATCGTCCTCTCCTGCGGCCTAATGCCCAATCGACTAGTTGACTCTGCAACTCCGATATCCTTGCAATACCCGCTCTTCTTGGCCCGATACCCGAGTCCACGACCCGAAGCCTTCTATCGATACGTTGACCGATCCACTGGCCCGACGTCCAATCTTCTAACATGTTCCTCCGGCCCAACATGATTTTCCTGCTTTAATTGTCTCATCCTGATCGAAGTATCCTGTGTCACTTAAAACGCAGATTAAATCACAAACATACATCAAGTGGTTTCATCATCAAAATATGAGATTCAACAATCTCCCCCTTTTTGATGATGACCACCTGATGACGGAGTTAACCTTAACTCCCGAAGTTTAAACAAACTCCCCCTATCAATATGCCATATTGATAGAAACTCTTAGATTCAAAAATCTAAGCAACATGTCATCATAAACGGAGTTAACCTTAACTCCCAGAGTTTAAACAAACTCCCCCTATCAATATGCCATATTGATAGAAACTCTTGGATTCAAAAATCCAAGCAACATGTTATGTCATCAACATACTTCTCCCCCTTTGTCATCAACAAAAAGGAGAAGTACCACAATCAAGAGTTTGTGATATAAGTTTAACTCATTGCATGAAAAACATAATATCTATTGTTATCATTATGCAAGTTTACTATCATCAAATGGTAAGATTTCAACATGTAAAATTGCGATTCAAGTTCTTAATATCTTAACATGATATGACATTCATAACACCTATTCATATGAATGCTGCTTTTGATATCTCATCATAATATGGCATTCATGACATCTATTCATATTCTTCAAATATGGTACTCATAGTATCAATTTATATATTTCTCCCCCTTTGTCATCAACAACAAGGAGAACGATATAAGCAAATTTTAAATATAAGTGTGATGCCATAAGTTGGTTTATGTCATTTTCCAATAGTGAGTGATAGGATACCAATTATGCAAACATCTCGAGGAAAACATGACATGGAGATAGCTTTTATTGCTTCTTCCTTTTTATTTGTTATCTTTTTACATGAAGGAGGAAAGCCATATGTGAAGTTCAAATTGATAAGATATTAAAGCACACTTCATTTTTGCAAGGATTAAGATATGTAAGTGAGTCAAATCCTTGTATGTAAAAACATCTTCCTTTTATAAGAGGGAATCATCAAATATGTTTCTCAAAAAATAATTTTCACATGATAAGTGCATTTTCTAGATGATTCCATATGTCAAAAATCAATGATGTGAATTAAACTTGATATGACATATGCTTGTTAAGTTCGGAAGAGGATAATGTATCAAGAAAATCCAATTGTTAGGATCAAGAAAATCAGAAAATGAAATTTGACACTTTCATACATTCGGACAGGGTTTTACTAGAGATATTCAATTACAATCATGAAGGTAAAACATGCTTATTATCATGGAAATTTTTGTATTCAAGCACATAATTTCCAACATGTAATCATGACAAGTAATTGTGTAAAATCATTATGGCAATCAAGTGATTTGATCATTCAATCAAAAAAGTCCGAAAAATAATTTTAACACGTTTAATCATTCGGACATATTTTTGCCATAGTTTTTCAAATATAATCATGAAGATAAGGCATGCTCATCATCATGGTAGTATGATAGCAAGTTTACCATATACAAGCTAGCAAAAATTTTCAACATTTTAAGGCCCGCAAGCTAGCAATTTTGAGATGTTCAAGGAAGCAACTCTTACTTCTTGAAATATAAGTTTTGCTAGATGTGCAAGTTGACTTTTTGCTTCTTGAGATAGGCAAGATAGCATTCCTTGGTGATGTTCAATATAGCTAAGTTCTACATCATGCAAGCTAGTGAATCTTATAACATTTTAGAACATGCATAATCACCAAAGCATCATAAATTTTAATAATGTGCAAAATTACAAATTTTGCATGATTGCATTTGTGTGTCTTGAGACTTGCAAGATAGCACTTCTTGGTGATGTTCAAGATAGCAATTTCTTCTCTTTTGAGAAGTGCAATTTTTGCTTTCTTCTTGAATTATGCAAGCTAGCTATCTCCCATTTTGTCATTGTCAAAAAGAAGGGAAAAACCCTTTACATCAATTTTTAAATCATGACAAAGGTTAGTATCAATCTCATTTGTGCATCATTATATTTTCAAATTAAAACATGCATATTTTCAAAACATATAAACTCATTATTATATGAATGATTCCAAATCATCATTCATATTATTTCAATCATTGTTTCACTCATCACTATAGCTTATCATGCATAATATGTAAAACCATCTAATATGATATAAATATTTATTTATTTTTTTTTTAAGCATTCATGATACACATCATACAAAGTCATATGCATCATTCCAAATCATAAATATTTCAAATCATCATGGTATTAATTTGTCACATTGCATCCTACCATGCATGATCGAAGCTTCTCATTTGCATACATCAAAATAAATTCATGAATATCTCATGCATTCATATCATCACTTGAGGAATATTGAAAAAGAAATAATTGGGTGATGAGATAAATATTTCATGAATACAAAGAATTGCATAAAAATTATATCATGAATACAAGGAATACAAGTCACAATCATTCAATAGAAAAATCAAGCTCATGATTTTGATAAAACTCATTTCAAATTTAAATCATCAAAATCAATTTTATGGCTCACAAAATTTATAACATAAATAGATTCATGATTTCATTGATAATATATTTTCCCCCTTTTTAAGTGTTTCATTTTAAGTGATCAATTTCATGTTAGCATGCCTTATCATTTATGAAAACATGCATCAATTTTTTTAAAGCCACTGTTTTTATCATGAAAATCAATAATCCATAAATATCAAGAATCATCATAATTTAAAAAATATATACTCATTAATCATAATTTCAAATTAAACATGATTTCATGTACTCAAAATCGAGAAATAACAATGGAAATCAACATGATACACATTATTACTTCTCAACCACATATAGCATGATTTCATAAGGTATTTTTAATCAAAATCATTTTGTTTATCATAAACATGTAATTTTCATGATTATTTTCAAAATTACTAGAATGATAAGCATGATTCCTAATTTTTTGTATTTTCATTATAAAATTATTAAACATGCAATTTTCAAGAAAATTAAATAAAAAAGAAAAATGCTTTATGAAAAGCATTATGTAAGTTCAAAATAAATTAAAGGCATTTTGATTACCTCAGCGTCGAAAGGCGTAAAGGCGTAGTTTGCCACCTCGCCTTTGTTGATTTTCTCCTCGTCTTCGGAGGAGCTCGATTCATCCCAATTTTTGTTCTTCTTCTTGCGTTCAAAGCAAGTAGTTCCGTTCTTTTTACTTTTTAATTTTTGTTTCATTTGTAGTTTAAGTTCACCATCACTTGAGTTTATGCTCGAGTGGTCTTCAAATGTTCTATGTCCCAAATCCTTCCTATTCTTTGGAAGGTGGTTCTCAAGTTCTTCACGTGCATTGCACGTCATTTCATATGTGATCAATGAACCAATTAGTTCTTCAAGTGGAAAAATATTTAAATCCTTTGTTTCTTGTAAAGCCATTACTTTTGAATCCCACTTCTTAGAAAGAGAATGCAAAATCTTGTTCACAAGTTCAGAATTCGAAAAACATTTGCCAAGAGCTCTTAAACCATTGACGACATCCGTAAAACGGGTGTACATGTCACCAATGGTTTCGCTTGGCTTCATTTGAAAAAGCTCGAAATCATGCAGTAAAATATTAACTTTCGAGTCTTTGACTTTACTAGTTCCCTCGTGCGTGATTTCAAGAGTGCGCCAAATATCAAAAGCCGTTTCGCACAAAGAAACCCGATTGAACTCATTTTTGTCCAAAGCGCAAAATAAGGCATTCATAGCCTTTGCATTTAAAGAAAAATGCTTCTTCTCTAAATCCGACCATTCGATCATTGGAAGAGAAGACTTCGAAAAACCGTTTTCGACAAGATTCCAAAGTTCAACATCCATAGAAATAAGAAAGATCCTCATTCGGGTCTTCCAATAGGTGTAGTCCAATCCGTTAAACAACGGTGGACGAAAAACCGAAAAGCCCTCTTGAAAGCCATGAAGAGCCATTTCTCTTGGGTGTAAGTCCGAAATGAGAAATACCGGGCTCTTATACCAATTGTTAGGATCAAGAGCACTAAGAGGGGGGGGGGGGGGGGTGAATTAGTACAGTGGAAATCTTTCGACGATTAAAACTTCGAAAGCTGCGTTCGTTCGATAAAAACGATTTCGATGTAAAAGCCGATTCTAAGATTACTTTAACTTAAGATTAAGCGAGATGACGTTAAAGTAGACCTATGAAGGCAGTTTGCAGTTTATGATGGAAATCAGAATGCTAGCGCAAACTAAAATGCGATGTTCGTACGATAAAAGCCAATTTACGTCTAAACGCAGATTCGGAAAGCTCTGAACATAGAAACTCATTCGTTAAGAGCGCAGAGGGCAGTAAGCTATTAAGGAGGTTTGCAGTAAAGATAAAATGCTCAAAGTAAATGCAAACCGAGATTTAGAGTGGTTCGGTCAATCTTGACCTACTCCACTTTTGGCTTCCTCCACCGACGAGGTCATCGACGTCAACTAGAGGCCTTCCTTCAATAGGCGAAGGCCAACCACCCTTTTACAGTTTCACTCCTTTTGATGGGCTTAGGAGACAACCCTTACAAAAATTTCTCTCCTCTCTTTACAACTCAGAACTTCGAAGAAAAGAGGGAGGAGAACTTTTGGCCTTTACAACAATTTTGACCTCTAAAAATCACTGAAAAAGATAAAGATTTCGGGTAAGTTCTTGCTCTCTCAGTGCTGAATGGGTGGGGTATTTATAGGTCCCAACCCAGTTCAAATTTGGAGCTCAAAACTGTCAATTCCTGGAATTCCGGGATCAGGCAGTTGCACCTCCTAACTGGGGCGGTTGCACCGCCTGGCAGAGCTCGAAGACTGAGCCTCTGGGCGGTGCCACCTCTGTCTGGGGCAGTTGCACCTCTCTGCCAGAGCTCGAAGACTGAGCTCAGGCGGTTGCACCTCCTGACTGGAGCGGTTGCACCGCCTGGTAGAGCTCGAAGACTGAGCTCAAGCAGTGCCACCTCCTATCAAGAGAGGTTGCACCGCCCAATCTCGCTTGGAGACTGAGCCCAAGCGGTGCCACCACCTGGCTGGGGCGGTTGCACCGCCCAGCCTCACTGGGAGACTTAGCCCAGGCGGTGCTACCTCTTGGCCTAGGCTGTTGCACCTCTTAGCACTATTTCAGATCATTGGTTGGGCTCCAAACTTGGCCCAAACCAGTCCGAATTGGGGCCCAATTGGCCCCTAACCGGGTTATAAGATTAACACCTAATCCTAACCCTAATTAAAGTGCTAACTATGAATTTAAAGACATTTCTTAAGCTATTACAAAGTCCGCAAGTCAAGACTTCTTCCGGTGAGCTTCCGGTGAACTTCCGACGGTCTTTCGATAAACTCTCGGAAACCATTCTGCGGACTCCCGGCAACTCCTAGACTTCACGATTTGATCTTGGCGAGTTCCGACGAGCTTCTTTGGCAAGCTTCTGGACTTCTCGGATTTGTTCCCGCAAAACCTCCGACGACCGTCTGAACTTCCGTCGAACTCTCGAACTCCCAACGTGATCATAGTCTTGACTCCAGCGCAACTCCAGCTACATGTCTTACTTTCATCGTAGTTAATCCTGCACATGTAAAACAAAAACATCGATCGAGACAATTAATCCTAAGCAATTAACCAAGTTGTCCGGCATGTCATTGGTCCCTCGATGCTTCGTCCGATTCTTCGGCGCATCGTCCTCTCCTACGGCCTAATGCCCAATCGGCCAGTTGACTCTGCAACTCCGATATCTTTACAATACCCACTTTTCTTGGCCCGATGCCCAAGTCCACGGCCCGAAGCCTTCTGTCGATACGTCGACCGATCCACCGGCCCGACGTCCAATCTTCTAACATGTTCCTCCGGCCCAACATGATTTTCCTGCTTTAATTGTCTCATCCTGATCGAAGTATCCTGCGTCACTTAAAATGCAAATTAAATCACAAACATACATCAAGTGGTTTCATCATCAAAATATGAGATTCAACAATCCATGCAACAGGGCTCTAGATCTCTAGGAGACGGGGGAGGAGAATATAAGACAAAAGCAAATGCTCTACCTTATGAACCATTGAATCCCTTATATTTATAGTGGTCTCCTGTCAACTTAACCCTAATGGATCCTCCCCTATTGGGTATTGGATCTTCATCCAAATACCCAAGCCTCTTAGATTAATGGATCTCTATCCAATAATCTCTCATAGGCTTTTATTGGATCTCATCTATGGGATACAATAATTTAGGGGCTTATTGGATATTCAATAAGATATGGGGTCCGACGGATATCTCATATTTGAACCTCTACTTATAGCAATGCCTACCATATGTGTATGACCCTCTAGACCCAATATCGAGCTAGCCGTGAGTCATACCTGTCAGACCTGTCAGAACTCCTTTTGGGTTAGTGAATTATTATCTCCATAATAATTCACTCGACTCATCGACTACGGACGTACTAGGCCACTACACCGTAGTCCCCAGATGATACAGGGGAATCCAATCCATTGGACTTATATGTCCTTAGTTACCATGTACCTATAGTCCCTCATTCATCTAATATCCCAAAGACCATATACCAAGCATGGTTTCTCCTTGAGTCTTGCTCTAATCGGATTCTCCTGAAGAACTCTTTCTCTCTCAATCTGAATAACCCTGGCCAGAGATTTGTCTGAGCAAGAACATATGAGATATTCCTCTCATGACATTGAGAGTGGATGATCCTCTATTAATTCTCAATAGCCCTCGTAAGGTTGACTGCCACTCCCGATGATTGGTTGTATTAGATCTAAAACATCCAAACTTATAAGTCTGTTATCAAAGAATGGAGCACTCATACAGGACATCCTTGGTGTCTCAAGTCTAAGAACTAGATATACCACTGGGACTACGGAATCGTTATCTGACAATAAGGTATCATCAACCATCCAGCATTCCGTAAGCGGAGCAATCAATGAACTCATTCTCCAATAAGCACCTGTACTGTATCTCTAGTGTCCCCACATGAGCAGCTATGAGACCAGCTACAACCATTATATGGATAAGTATATAGCACACCAGTTTGTCCGGTTATCTCGATGTCCCTCTCGAATAACCTTTTACCGAGATTATTTAGGATCTATGTTTAAAGGCGAATCAGTCTCATTTTCATGATCTCATCACGATCTGATTCCCATTACACAGATCCAAGGACATCACAATATATACATGCATATATGCAATAGTCAATATAAAGTGATAAATATCAAAATATAATAAGTAAAAAGATTGTGTGTCAAGTCACACGTGTCATCACTCATGTGATTGGCTTATTAAGTACCTATGACTAGCAGGTTGAACAACACATTCGACACGAAGTCATGGCCAGCAATGGCACCACCTGGTGACTCAGTCTCCCAAGTGGTCTTGGCAAAGGTGTTAGGAACGAGTCGACACTAAGAGGGGGGGTGAATTAGTGCAGCGGTAAAAATTACGTCGGTTCAAAAATCTTCATACGTTAAAACTGATTATGGAAAGATACTTGAGATCGAAAGCATACGAAAGAGTGTAGTGGATGTAAAGATAAATTGCACAAAGAGAAATGCAAACCAAGTTTTATAGTGGTTCGGTCGTCGTGACCTACATCCACTCCGTCGATTCCTCTTCCGTCGAGGCCACCGGCATCCACTATCGATCTTACTTTAATAGGTGAAGATCAACCTTCTTCTTACACCCCTATTCTCCTTTTCACGGGTTTAGGTGACAACTTTTACAAGCACACACTCCTCTCTAAACAGAATTCTAAGTTTAAGCTAGAGGAGGGGATTTCTCAAGAGATTTCTACAGCGTTTTCTTACTTTTAAGCTCTTTGTGCTTATGTATCTTAACTAGGGATGAGAGGGGTATTTATAGGCTTTAAGTTGATTCAAACTTGGAGCCTAAAAATATCTCATCCCGGGTTTCCTAGGTACAGGTGGTACCACCGCCTGGCATCCTAACACTAGGCGGTACCACCACTTGACAGAGATCAGAGACCGAGCTCTGGTGGTACCACCACCTGACAGGGGCGGTACCACCGCTAGCAGCATTTACTGCTAGCGGTACCACCGTTAGAGGCTTTCAGCATCTTGGTTGGGCCTTGAATCCGACCCAAACCAGCCCAACTTCGGGCCTAGTTGGCCCGTAATAGAGTTGATGGGATTATCTTCCAACTCCAATTATGTGCTAACTATGATTCCTAATGTTAGGATCGAGAGCACTAAGAGGGGGGGGGGGGTGAATTAGTGCAGCGGAAATCTTTCAGCGATTAAAAATGAAAGCTGCGTTCGTTCGATAAAAACTATTTTGATGCAAAAGCCGATTCTAAGATTACTTATGATTAAGTACAATTTACGTCTAAACACAATTTGCGTCTAAGCGCAGTTTACGCAGTTTGCGTCTAAATGCAGTTTGTGTCTAAATGCAGTTTGCGTCTAAATGCAGATTGTGACTAAGCACAGTTTGCATCTAAGTGCAGTTTGCGTCTTAGGCTCAGATTGCGTCTAAGCATAGTTTGCGCAGTTTGCGTCTAAACGCAGATTGCGTCAAAGCTCAGATTGCGTCTAAGCGCAGTTTGCGTTTAAGCGCAGTTTGCGTCTTAAGCGCAGATTGTATCTAAGCGCAGTTTGCGTCTAAACACAATTTTACGTCAAAACATAGATTCGGAAAGATTTGAACTTAGACACTCGTTCGTAAAAGCGCCGAAGTCAGTTTATAGTTATAAATGGAATGTAAACGTAAACTGTAGAGAAACTCGTTTGTAAAAACGCAGAAATCAGTTTGCAGTTATAAACAGAATCAAGACGTAAGCATAAACTACAGAGAAACTCGTTCGTAAAAGTGCATAAATCAGTTTGCAGTTATAAACAGAATCAAGACGTAAACGTAAACTACAAAGTAGAGATCGTACGAAAACACCGATTTACGTCTGAATGCAGATTCGGAAAGAACAGAACTTAGAGACTCATTCGTAAAAGCGCAGAGGGCAGTAGCTATGTAGGAGGTTTGCAGTAATGATAAAGTGCTCAAAGTAAAAGCAAACCAGAGATTTAGAGTGGTTCGGTCAGTCTTGACCTACTCCACTTTTGGCTTCCTCCACCGATGAGGTCACCGACGTCAACTAGAGGCCTTCCTTCAATAGGCGAAGGCCAACTGCCCTTTTACAGTTTCACTCCTTTTGACGGGCTCAGGAGACAACCCTTACAGAACCTTTCTCTCCTATCTTTACAACTCAAGACTTGAAGAACATAAAGAGGAGAGCTTTTGGACTTTTACAGAAATTTGAGCTCTTAGAATCACAGAAAAGATCAAGAATTCGGCATAGGTCTGTATCTCTGCAGTGCTGAATGGGTGGGGTATTTATAGGCCCCAACCCAGTTCAAATTTGGAGCTCAAAACGATCAAATCCCGGAATTCCGGGATCAGGCGGTTGCACCTCCTGACTGGGGCGGTTGCACCGCCTGCCAGAGCTCGAAGACTGAGCCTCTAGGCGGTGCCACCTCTGTCAGGGGCGGTTGCACCTCTCTGCCAGAGCTCGAAGACCGAGCTCAGGCGGTTGCACCACCTGATTGTAGAGGTTGCACCGCTTGGCAGAGCTCGAAACTTGAGCTCTGGCGGTGCTACCTCTTGACAGAGGAGGTTGCACCGCCCAGTCTCGCTCGGAGACTGAGCCCTGGGCGGTTGCACCTCTTGGCTGGGGTGGTTGCACCGCCCAATCTCGCTGGGAGACATATCCTGGGCGGTGCTACCTCCCTGCTTGGGCGGTTGCACCTCCCACAACAACCTGGGTCCGAATGGGCTGAACCATTCGACCCAACTTGAGTTCTTCAGGGGCCCAATTGCCCCAGGATTAAGCTAATTGGATCACCTCCAATTTCTAACTTAATCAAAGTGCTAACTACGATTATTTCCTAAGACATATTCTGCAGCTTGCTTCGGTGCGTCACTTGCTTCTTCCGGCGAGTTTCCGGCGAACTTCCGTCGATCATCCGATGAACCCTCGGTGATGCTCCTGCGGACTTCCGGCAAACTCCTGGACTACGACGGTCCACTTGGCAAGTTTCGACGAGCTCCTTTGGCAAGCTTCTAGACTTCTCGGATTTGTTCCCGCAGAACCTCCGACGACTGTCCGAACTTCCGTCGAGCTCTCGAGCTCCCAACGTGATCATTGTCATGACTCCGGCGCAACTCCTGCTGCATGTCTTACTTTCATCGTAGTTAATCCTGCACACTTATCTCAACACATACATTAGACAACAAATGACAATTGACTTCATCATCAAAATCCGAGATTCAACAATCTCCCCCTTTTTGATGATGACAATCAATTGATAATGGAGTTAACCTTAACTCCCCCTGTCTATATGCCATACTTCTTGAATTTAAAAATTTTATAAATTCAAGAGACATATTCCCATCATGATTCCTATCATAATGTATCTCTTTGAAGATGATGTCAAGGCTTGACATACATTTTCAAATTTAACAAATTTGAATGATGGTTATTGTAGCAATTCATCATATTGTAAGATATCGACATGTAAAGCTGTGAAGCAAGATTTTGATATCATTACATGATGTACACATTTCGAATATTTTAGCAAGTGTAGCATTGCATCACATGGTAAGATATCAGTTCGTACGATGCAAATTTTTGTTTGATATCTTGATACAGGGCATATGGCAATCATATATTTCTTGGTGATGCAAGTATGGCCTAATCATAGTATCAGTGATAGCAACCATATCAACATCAGTAATAGCAACCATATCATTATCAGTGATAGCAGGTATGGCCTAATCATAACATTAGTAATAGCAACCATATCAATTCATATTTTTCTCCCCCTTTGTCATCAACAAAAAGCATGGTAGCATTATCAAAAAGCATGGTAGATGTGATTCCAGCAGGTTATCAAGCATATAAAGGAAGGCATGACACATATAATACTTTGAATATCTCTTCTCCTTGTTATGTTATAGTTCGTTGCTTGAAGGAGGAAACTCATTTTTCAAAAAGTTTTCATAAGAGTGTACAGGAAAATCCTATTTTTAGCATTCAAACCGAAAATAAGATGAACTTCTTACATGCATTCGGATATGAGTAAGCTACTGATTTTCAAAAACATTTGTCACATAATTTCCAACATGTTATTTGATCAAGTGATACCAAGGCATGTAATAGTAATCAATAAAGTCCGAAAAATAATTTTAACTAGTTTAAGTATTCGGACACATCAACATTCCTAATTCTCTTCTTATGAAATCAAATTGTTCTTCACTTAGAGGTTTTGTAAAGATATCAGCTAGTTGATGTTTCGTATCAATGTCATATTGCTGACTTATCAACTATATTGGTATGTCACTTTATATTTTTCAAGGCATAAGGTTTTCAAAACATTTAGTTTCAATGTAAAATCCGAGATAAACAACAAGAGATGTTTGTAAATTTGCATATGCTTACAGATCAAGGTAAAGGGTAACATATGGAGTTTACAATATATCAGGTAACCATATCAAAGACAAAGTCCTTCATGGTGAGTAATATAAGGAGTTTACAACATGCCATATCAAAGACAAAGTCCATGAGGAGTTTATAACAACAACGGATGATTGTGTTCATACAAGCTCATTCATGAGGTGGAAGGTTGAAGTGCCTAAATAAAGAGTCAAATTGTCGATGAATTTTCTGCAGCTCAGTTAGGATTTAATCTTGTCGAAGTTCAAGTCGTTCTTGTCTTTGTTCGAATCGGTCCATCCGAATCCCAATATCTTCGATAGATGATGTTTGAGTTTGCTCAAACGGATGTGTTTCCTCAAAGGGACAGATCGGAGGAGATTGGGTACCCCTAAAGACTGGTGTTTCCGGTTCTGGTTCAGGTTGAGGGGGGTCAGTTCTTCTTGGCATTCTAACCCAGTTACCGTTTTTATAAAAACACCTTAATCGGTGAAGTAGATTTTTATTAATTATGCTGAATCTATCTACTTTTATTACTTCTTCTTCCGGTGGTATTAGAATATCATAGGCTTTCATTATTCTAGTTATTATACCACCATATGGGAGCATCATGTCATTCTTAGATAGTTCCAACATGTTTTGTTGGATAAGATAACCAAGACAGATGTCATTTCCTTTCATGATCATATACATAGTTCCTAATTCTAATTGGCTTACTTCATCATGATGATATTGTTTAGGAAGAATGATGCTAGTTAGGATGTGATGAAGTACCTTAGTGTTTAGAGGCAGTAAATGTTCACAACTTTTAGGAACAAATTCTAAGTTCGGATTGGCAAAAATTGTTTGTAGGGATTCAACATATGTTGTTCCAACATTTTCATCATCCCATGATCCTCTAAAGTAAAGTCCTCTACTTTTCATGGGAATGTCTATCATGTCGCAAATGAATCTATACGTAATTGAAATATGTTGTCTTAAGAGATAGGTGGACATCCTTTCTTCTTCATCTACTAGTATGTTGTTGTAAAACAGTCTTACAAGTCTTGGATAAATGTGTTCATTAATTTGTAAGATAGGGAGTAGATCTAACTTTGCAAACCACTGGATTGTCTCTAAGCCTCTTAGCTCACTTAAATCTACGTATTTTCTCTTATTGACATTCCTAAGTTCAAAAGAGGAAAAATTTTCAGCATGGTATTTTGAATCGAAAAGGGTGGAATCAAAGTCTTCTACTAATCTCCTCTTTCCTTTGTCCCTTGAGGATCTTCTAGATCCCATAACTACTGCTGTTTAGAATAATAGTGATGAGCAAAAGTAAATGAATCAAGAAACAGAGTTTAAGGGCTTCTTAGAGAGTACCTTAATGAGATCTTCAAGAGAGGGATCTTCAAGAGAGGGAAGGAATGTTGATGCTTTGCTTCGAAATGAAGGGTATTTGGGATGCTAAGATGGGGGAAATGGGGATGGAGGAGGCTTAGGAGAGTAGAGGAGGGAAGGAAATGAGTTGGGGTCGGTTTCACCGCCGGCCCTAGCTTGAATTATAAAGGAGCAGAGTTGCGGGCGGTTGCACCTCTGGCTGGAGCGGTGCAACCGCTTGCAACACGTGACAGCTGGAGGTGCTACCTCCAGCTGGGGCGGTGCCACCGCCTGGTGAACTGTTCTGATCTGAGAATTTTTCTATCTTGAGGAGAGTTTTCATTCTCAGTAATCAACTTTACTTACGTAATTACGTAAGATTTTTTATTTTAAGACAGGGACTTTGGCACGATCAAGGTAGATTTTTAATGTGCACATTCTTAATGTCGTACACATGTTTGTGATAGTTTCTTCAAGTTGATAAGTCTTGCAAGTTCATGACAGAGTTAGTCATTTCATGATATGAGTTAAATTAGAAGGTTATGAAAGGATGAAATTGATGGGTTCGAAAATCCAGGGATATGTGAATTTGGGAATCATACGTTTCTAATTCTTGAAAAGTTAAACAGGACTGTATCTAGGTCGCATTTATGATTTTACCCTTGTTGTCGTTTCCGAAGGTAACATAGCCTTCATCTATGCTAGTGAGCTTAGAGAATTGAGATGGATCTCCGGTCATATGCCTTGAGCATCCACTATCAAGGTACCATCTCTTGCTCCTAGCTTGCGATGGTGTGGGTTTCTACAAGAAAGGATGATTTTTAGGTACCCATTTGCTTTTGGGTGCCTCAAAGATAGATTTACATTGTTTATCATGTTGCATAGAGTTTATCATGGTTCCTTTAGGAACCCAAATCAATTTGTTTGGACTAATTTTCTTGAATGGACAATAATGCGTCTTGTGTCCAATTTTGCAACAAAAGTTACATTTTGCTTGGTGTTGAATATGTAAGATAGGGCCTTTTATAAAGGTGGTTGGATTTAGGTGAGGACTTCTCACAAATCTAATTCCACTTCTTTTTGGAACGTGACCCTTGTTTGCAAGGATCATGTTCAATGACTTGCTACCAACCTCGAATTTCTTCAAGGTGTCCTTAAGTAGCGAGTTTTCTTTTTGGAGAGTTTCTAGATCATGACATTTGATACATGAATTTAAACTATCATGATATTCAATTTTTAACTTATCAAAATCACAAGTAAGACTATCATGCTCCTTTTTCAGCAATTTGTATTTTCTATTGATAATCTTGCATTCATCAAATAAGTCATGGAAGGCATTTAATAATTCATCGAAAGATAAATCAGCATCTAATAAATTCGTTACCTCCTCTCCGATGGCCATTAAGGCGTAATGAGCAACTTGCTCGGTGTTAGACTCCTCTTCTTCAGACGCGCTTGAATCATCCCATGTTGCTTTGAGCGCCTTCTTTTTTGTTGTTCTCTTTTTGGCTTGGGGACAATCACTCTTGTAGTATCCCGGCTTTTTGCACTCATAGCAAATAACTTGGTCTTTCTTTGGTTCAAGTTTACTTTTAGTGTCATTCTTAAACTTGTTTCTTTTAATGAATTTTTTAAATTTTCTTGTTAGAAGTGCCAAGTCATCATCACAGTCCTCATCAGTTGAGTTTTCTTTCAAGTGATCTTCCAAAGTTCTAAGTGCCATATCCTTCCTGTTCTTTGAAAGGATGTCTTCTTGCTCTTCATGAGCTTTGCAAGTCATCTCGTAGGTCATTAATGACCCAATTAGTTCTTCAAGAGGGAAGTTGTTTAGATCTTTTGCCTCTTGAATAACAGTGACTTTAGGATCCCAACTCTTAGGAAGGGATCTTAGAATCTTATTTACGAGCTCAAAATCTGAAAAACTTTTTCCGAGTCCTTTTAGACCGTTGACAACATCCGTGAAACGGGTAAACATGTCGCCAATAGTCTCACTCGGTTTCATCCGAAAAAGTTCGAAAGAGTGTAACAAAAGATTAATTTTTGACTCTTTCACTCTACTTGTGCCTTCATGAGTCACTTCGAGTGTGTGCCAAATATCAAATGCAGTTTCACAAATCGAAACACGATTAAACTCGTTTTTATCAAGTGCGCAAAATAAGGCATTCATAGCCTTTGCATTAAGAGCGAAAGCCTTCTTCTCCGAATCGTTCCAATCGATCATCGGAAGAGAAGACTTTGAAAAACCATTCTCGACAAGATTCCAGAGTTCAACGTCCATAGAAATAAGAAAGATCCTCATTCGGGTCTTCCAATAGGTGTAGTCCGTCCCATTAAACATGGGTGGACGTGTAATGGAATGGCCCTCTTGGTTTCCGGCGTAAGCCATCTCTCTTGGGTTTTAATCCGTTTGAGAGTTAACCGGGCTCTGATACCAATTGTTAGGATCGAGAGCACTAAGAGGGGGGGTGAATTAGTGCAGCGGAAATCTTTCAGCGATTAAAAACGAAAGCTGCGTTCGTTCGATAAAAACTATTTTGATGCAAAAGCCGATTCTAAGATTACTTATGATTAAGCATAGTTTACGTCTAAACACAGTTTGCGTCTAAGCGTAGTTTACGCAGTTTGCGTCTAAATGCAGTTTGTGTCTAAATGCAGTTTGCGTCTAAATGCAGATTGCGACTAAGCACAGTTTGCTTCTAAGTGCAGTTTGCGTCTTAGGCTCAGATTGCATCTAAGCGCAGTTTGCGCAGATTGCGTCTAAGCGCAGATTGCGTCGAAGCTCAGATTGCATCTAAGTGCAGTTTGCGTTTAAGCGCATTTTGCGTCTTAAGCGCAGATTGCATCTAAACGCAGTTTGCGTCTAAACACAGTTTTACGTCAAAACATAAATTCAAAAAGATTTGAACTTAGACACTTGTTCGTAAAAGCGCAGAAGTCAGTTTGCAGTTATAAATGGAATGTAAACGTAAACTGCAGAGAAACTCATTTGTAAAAACGCAGAAATCAGTTTGCAGTTATAAACAGAATCAAGACGTAAACGTAAACTGCAGAGAAACTCATTCGTAAAAGCGCAGAAATCAGTTTGCAGTTATAAATAGAATCAAGACGTAAACGTAAACTACAATGTAGAGATCGTACGAAAACACCGATTTACGTCTGAATGCAAATTCGGAAAGAACAGAACTTAGAGACTTGTTTGTAAAAGCGCAGAGGGCAGTAGCTATGTAGGAGGTTTGTAGTAATGATAAAGTGCTCAAAGTAAAAGCAAACCAGAGATTTAGAGTGGTTCGGTCAGTCTTGACCTACTCCACTTTTGGCTTCCTCCACCGACGAGGTCACCGACGTCAACTAGAGGCCTTCCTTCAATAGGCGAAGGCCAACTGCCCTTTTACAGTTTCACTCCTTTTGACGGGCTCAGGAGACAACCCTTACAGAACCTTTCTCTCCTCTCTTTACAACTCAAGACTTGAAGAACAGAAAGAGGAGAACTTTTGGACTTTTACACAAATTTGAGCTCTTAGAATCACAGAAAAGATCAAGAATTCGGTGTAGGTTTGTATCTCTTCAGTGCTGAATGGGTGGGGTATTTATAGGCCCCAACCCAGTTCAAATTTGGAGATCAAAACGATCAAATCCCGGAATTCCGGGATCAGGCGGTTGCACCTCCTGACTGGGGCAGTTGCACCGCCTGGTAGAGCTCGAAGACTGAGCCTCTAGGCGGTGCCACCTCTGTCAGGGGCGGTTGCACCTCTCTGCCAGAGCTCGAAGACCGAGCTCAGGCGGTTGCATCGCCTGACTGGAGAGGTTGCACCGCCTGACAGAGCTCGAAACTTGAGCTCTGGCGGTGCTACCTCCTGACAGAGGAGGTTGCACCGCCCGGTCTCGCTGAGAGACATAGCCTGGGCGGTGCTACCTCCCTACCTGGGCGGTTGCACCTCCCACAGCAACCTGGGTCCGAATGGGCTGAACCATTCGACCCAATTTGAGTTCTTCAGGGGCCCAATTGCCCCAGGATTAAGCTAATGGGATCACCTCCCATTTCTAACGTAATCAAAGTGCTAACTATGATTATTTCCTAAGACATATTCTGCAGCTTGCTTCGGTGCGTCACTCGCTTCTTCCGGCGAGTTTCCGGCGAACTTCCGTCGATCATCCGATGAACCCTCGGTTATGCTCCTGTGGACTTCCGGCAAACTCCTGGACTATGACGATCCACTTGGCAAGTTCCGACGAGCTCCTTTGGCAAGCTTCTGGACTTCTCAGATTTGTTCCCGCAGAACCTCCGACGACTGTCCGAACTTCCGTCGAGCTCTCGAACTCCCAACGTGATCATTGTCATGACTCCGGCGCAACTCCTGCTGCATGTCTTACTTTCATCGTAGTTAATCCTGCACAGTTATCTCAACACATACATTAGACAACAAATGACAATTGACTTCATCATCAAAATCCGAGATTCAACACCTAAGACATATTCTAAGCATTCTAGTTCGGGTATGTCAATTGTTCTTTCGACTACCTTCCTGTGAACTTCCGATGAACTCTCGACATTGTTCCGGCAGACTCCCGGTAGGTACCTAGACTTCATGATAATCTTCTTGGCAAGTTCTGACGAGCTTCTTTAGCAAGCTCCTGTTGAATCTCGGATTTTGATGATAAAATCAATTGATGGGTTAATTGATCTAATCCATATTATTGAGCTAAGTGTGCAGGATTAACTACGATAACCAGAAAACACAAAGCAAGATTACCGGAGTCAAGTTCGATGGACGTTTAAGAGTCCGAAGAATCGTCAGAGATGCTGCCGGAATCAATCGAGAAGAAATCGGGAACCTATCAAAATTTTCGGAAGTTCGCCGAAGAGATCGTCGGAGGTTCACGGAGATCACCGAGAAGGCTCGGCTACTTGTTAAAGTCATCACAAGTTCGGGAGCTTGCTGGGAGTCCGTCGGAAGAAGTTCGTCGGAAAGCTTGCCGAAACAAGACTCGATGTTCGCGGTTGAAAGCTTGCTTAGGATGTGTTTTGTTATGTAGTTCACTTGTAATTAGGATTAGGATTAAGAGATAATCCTATATCCTGGTTAGGGGCCAACTGGGCCCAAAATTAGACTTGGTTTGGGCTAAATTTGAAGCCCAAACAGTGAACCGAAGAGTCTGGCGGTGGCACCGCCAGACTAGGCGGTTGCACCGTCCAGCACCCGAGAGCTGGGCGGTGGCACCGCCCAGCACTGTCAATGTTTGACAGTGACAGGCGGTGGCACCGCAAGCATTGGGAACCCAAAGAGAATTCAAATTTTGGAGCCCAAATTTGAATCATCTTGAGGCCTATAAATACCCCTCAAATCTCAGCTGAGATTACAACTTTTTGAGAAGCAATTGATTGAGAGAATAATCTTAGAAAGTCTTAGCAAGTCTTGTTTTCAATTTGCTAGAGTGTTCTCCTTCTTTCTTGCTGAAAATTTGTAAGAGGTTGAACTACTTGTAAAAGGTTGTAAGAGGGGTATTTGCCCTTCCATTTCAAGAGATTTGCTAGTGGAAGGTGGGAGCCTCATCGAAGAGGGGCCTCGCAAGTGGATGTAGGTTATTTGACCGAACCACTCTAAAATCGGCGTGATCTCTGGTTTGCATTTCATTATTACTATTTACATTACTGCAAACCTTCTTTCATGCTTTATTTCCTTATTACCTTTGCTGCACAACTTTAAGAATACGCTTTTAAGTTAAGCTTTTCAAGTTCCGTTCTTATCATGTGAAAGATTTGTCGAAACCAACGTTTTAATCCGCTGTCCTAATTCACCCCCCCCCCCCCTCTTATTGCCGCTCTGATCCTAACAATTGGTATCAGAGCTAGGCTCACTCTCATATTTGGTTTGATACCCAAGAGAGATGGCTTACTCCGGCATACATGAGGGTCATTCTATCACACGTCCACCCTTGTTTAATGGGTCGGATTATACTTATTGGAAGACTCATATGAGGATCTTCCTTATTTCCATGGATTTCGAGCTTTGGACTATTGTTGAAAACGGATTTAAAAAATCTTCTCTTCCGTTGAGCGAATGGAATGAATCGGAGAAGAAGGTTTTTGTTTTAAATGCAAAGGCTATGAATGCCTTGTTTTGTGGACTAGACAAAAATGAATTTAATCGTGTTTCAATTTGTGATTTGGCTTTTGATATTTGGAGAACTCTTGAGGTCACTCATGAAGGCACTAGCCGAGTGAAAGAGTCCAAAATAAACATCCTTGTGCACTCTTACGAACTTTTCCGAATGAAACCAAGTGAGTCCATCGGAGACATGTACACCAGGTTTACAGATGTCATCAATGGACTCAAAGCTCTTGGTAAAGATTTTACTAACTTTGAACTAGTAACTAAAATCTTAAGATCCCTCCCTAAAAGTTGGGATCCAAAAGTTACGGCCATTCAAGAGGCCAAAGACCTTAAAACATTCCCTCTTGAAGAACTCATTGGGTCTCTAATGACCTACGAAATGACATGTCAAGCTCATGACGAGCTCGAGAACCCCCTTCCAAAGAACAGGAAGGATATGGCACTCAAATCACAAGAAGACCACTTGAAAGGAACATCAAGTGATGAGGACAGTGACAATGACATTGCACTTTTGACTCAAAAATTTAAAAAATATTTAAGAAAAAACAAATTTAAAAATAATACAAAAAATAAATTCGAAGGACCAAGTGATTTGCTATGAATGCAAAAAACCGGGACACTACAAGAACGATTGTCCTCAAGCCAAAAAGAGAACATCAAAGAAGAAGGCGCTCAAGGCAACGTGGGGTGATTCAAGCGCGTCCGAAGAAGAGGAGTCTAATACCGAGCAAGTTGCTCATTATGCCCTAATGGCCATCGGAGAAGTGGTAACAGATTTAATTGATACAGAAATCCTTATCATGAATTATTAAATGCTTTCTATTAGTTATTTGATGAATGTAAGACAATTAGTAGAAAATATAAATTGCTAAAAAAGGAGCATGATAGTCTCACTTGTGATATCGATAAATTAAAAACTGAATATCATGATAGTTTAGCTCTATGTATAAAATGCCATGATCTAGAATCTCTCCAAAAGGAGAACTTGCTACTTAAGGATACCTTGAAGAAATTCGAGGTTGGTAGCAAATCTTTGAACATGATCCTTACAAATAAGGGTCACGTTCCTAAAAGAAGTGGAATCAGATTTGTGAGAAGTCCTCACCAAAATCCAACCACCTTCATTAAAGGCCTTATCTTACATGTTCAACACCAAAGCAATTGCAACTTTTGTTGCAAATATGGACATAAAACTTATAAATGTCCATTCAAGAAGATTAGTCCGAACAAACTAATTTGGGTTCCTAAAGGAACCATGACTAATTCTATGCAATATGATGAACAAGTTAAATCAGTTTTTAAGGCACCCAAAAGAAAATGGGTACCTAAAAATAATCCCTTCTTGTAGAAACATACACCATCACAAGCTAGGAGCAAGAGATGGTATCTAGATAGTGGATGCTCAAGACATATGACTGGAGATCCATCTCATTTCTCTATGCTCACTAGCAAAGAAGAAGGGTACGTCACCTTTGGAGACAACAACCAAGGCAAAATCATTGGCAAGGGAACTATAGGTAACAAATTAAAATTTTCTATTGATGATGTCTTATTAGTTGATGGATTGAAACATAATCTCTTGAGTGTTAGTCAATTATGCGATAAAGGTTATATCGTTAGATTTGAATCAAATGTGTGTATTATTGAAAAACCAAACCATAACATAACTATGATTCCATTAAAACAAAATAATGTCTACACCATCAACCTTGATGAACTAAGTAATGAAATGTGCTTCTCCGCTTTAAATGATGATGCTTGGCTTTGGCATAGGAGACTAGGCCATGCAAGCATGAAACTAATATCTAAGATCTCATCTAGAGAATTAGTTCGAGGAATTACAAATATAAAGTTTATTAAGGACAAAGTATGCGATGCATGTCAACTAGGTAAACAAATAAAAACTAGTTTCAAACCAAAAACTCAAATTAGCACCACTAGACCATTACAATTGATTCATTTGGACTTATTTAGACCAATTGACACGACAAGTCTAGGAGGAAGAAAATATGCGTTTGTAATTGTGGATGACTATACTAGATACACTTGGACCTATTTCTTAGCTCACAAAAGTGTTTGCTTCAAGTGTTTCTCTAAATTTTGTAAACTCACTCAAAACGAAAAAGGTTTCATGATTTCATCAATTCGGAGTGATCACGGTGGCGAATTTCAAAACCGTGACTTTCAAAAATTTTGTGAAGTTAATGGATACAATCACAACTTCTCCACTCCGAGGAATCCCAAACAAAATGGAGTAGTTGAAAGAAAAAATAGAAACCTACAAGAAATGACAAGAACGATGTTAAATGAACATAGTCTACCCAAGTACTTTTGGGCCGAAGCCGTAAATACGGCTTGCTAATCATGAATAGGGTCCTAATAAGACCATCCCTATTAAAAACTCCCTATGAATTATGGAATAACAAAAAACCAAATATTTCCTATTTTAAAGTTTTCGGTTGTAAATGCTTTATTTTGAATGAAAGGGATGCTTTAGGAAAATTTGATGCTAAATCCGATGAAGGTATATTTCTTGGTTACTCTTCCGTTTCTAAGGCTTTTCGGGTTTTTAACAAAAGAACCTTAGTAATAGAAGAGTCTATTCATGTAGTTTTTAATGAAATTTCTAATTTAAAGAAAAATGATTTTGATGATGATCTTGGTTTTGATAATTTGAATTTAAATGAACCTCCTCCTCAAAATAGCAACTTGGATGCACCTTCTTCCGAAATTTCCTTACCTAAGGAATGGAAGTATATAGATGCTCATCAAAAGGAACTAATTATAGGAGATACATTAAAAGGGGTTCAAACTCATTCCTCTTTCAAGAATTTTTGTGCTAACGCCGCCTTCCTCTCTCAAATCGAACCTAAATACATTGACAAGGCCATAAAAAATGATTTTTGGGTTATTGCAATGCAAGAGGAATTAAATCAATTTGAGAGGAATAAGGTATAGAAGCTTGTTCCTAGACCTAGTGACCATTTAGTCATTATTACTAAATGGGTCTTTAGAAACAAGCAAGATGAAAATGGTATCATGGTTAGAAACAAGGCTAGATTAGTGGCCAAAGGTTTCAACCAAGAAGAATGTATCGATTACGAAGAAACATTCGCTCCCGTGGCTCGATTAGAAGCCATAAGGATGCTCCTTGCCTATGCTAGTAGTAATAATTTTAAACTGTTTAAAATGGATGTCAAAAGTGCTTTCTTGAATGGTTTTATTTCCAAAGAAGTATATGTCGAACAACCTCCCGGATTTGAAAATTCTCTTCTTCCTAATCATGTATTCAAATTGACTAAGGCTCTTTATGGCTTGAAACCAGCTCCTAGAGCTTGGTATGAAAGGCTTAGTTCCTTTTTTATTTTAAATAATTTTACCAAAGGCAAGGTTGATACTATATTGTTTATCAAACATTTTGAAAATAATTTTCTTATTGTGTAACTTTATGTTGACGATATTATTTTTGGCTCTTCGGATGAATCACTATGTGAATCATTTGCCAAATGTATGAGTCATGAATTTGAAATGAGTTTAATGGGTGAATTAACTTTCTTTTTGGGATTACAAATCAAACAACTTAGTGATGGTATATTTCTTAACCAATCTAAATATACATTAGAATTGTTAAAATAATTTAACATGGATAATTCAAAAGCAATAAACACCCCTATGAGTACTGCGACTAAGTTAGATATGGATGAAAATAGTGAAAATTTCGATCAAAAAACATATAGGGGAATGATAGGTAGTCTACTCTACCTCACCGCGACTAGACCGGATATTATGTTTAGTGTAGGACTTTGCGCTAGGTTTCAATCAAATCCTAAATTATCTCATCTTAAAAGTGTTAAAAAAATATTTAGGTATCTTAAAGAAACTCCAAATCTAGGACTGTGGTATCCAAAATCTGAAAAATTCGATTTAATAGCTTATGCATATGCCGATTTTGGCGGATGCAGGATAGATAGAAAAAGTACATCCGGAACATGCCAATTTTTAGGACATGCACTTGTTTCTTGGACTTCCAAGAAATAAAATTATGTTGCTCTATCTACGGCGGAAGCCGAGTACATTGCTGCAAGTGCATGCTGTGCACAAGTTGTTTGGATGAAAAATACATTAGAAGACTATGGAATTCACTTTAAAAATATTCTCATAAAATGTGATAATACTAGTGCCATATGTCTTACTAAAAATCCAATTCAGCACTCTAGAACTAAGCACATCGACGTTATGCATCATTTTATACGTGATCATGTCCTTAACAATGATGTTGTTCTAGAATTCATTGACACAAAGCATCAATTAGCAGATATATTTACAAAAGCTTTAAATGAAGACCAATTTGAATTCATTAGAAGGGAATTAGGTATGTTAAATTGTCCCTAAGAATAAACTTGTTTGAATGGATTTTCCGTAAAGTTTTTCATCCTCTCTCCGTTCCTCGGTGATTCTAATCCTTCTCTTTCGATTCTAAATGACATGTTAAATTATCTTATCCTATCTTAAGTCAAACACCGCTCCCATCTGATCAAGATTAATGATTTTATGATATTTTATTAATCTCGAAATTGATTTTGATGGCTTGATTATGAGTCTCAAGTTAACAATTTGAATTTAAATGAGTTTGTATTCGAATTATGATCTTGACTTATTGGAGTTACTAGTTGAATTTTTAATCACAATCTCTTCCTTGTACACCTACAATTTTTTATTATAGAAAGAAGAGATTTGATAAAATGGATGAATGTTGAATTTTCCTTTATGATGAACTCGGCATAAATATTTTAGCATACTTAATTTTGGATGATAAAATTTTTGTATAATCAATGTTATAATCACAAATTATGTGCTTCAAGTCTCATTCCCTTCTTGTTGATGACAAAGGGGGAGAAAAGTGATGACTTATACCATTTTGATAGCATGACTTATATGAATTGCAAAAGCTTGTATGAATGTCTTATATGCCTTGCAAAATGCCTTGCAAAATCCTTGAGAATATCACAAGATTGATTGATCATATTGAAAGCATGCCTTACATCTATATCATGAAATTCATGTTGAAAATCATTATCTCCTGTCGTAGTAAAAATCGTCCAATGTCATTTGACTCATGATTTTCATCGAAGTTTCACATTTACTATTGCTTAATGAGAATAACGATAAGTTCTACGGTTAGAACTTATCGGTTTATGCTTGAATTCAATGGATGAAATTCAAGTGTTTTCATCTTCTCATAATATGGCATATAGATAGGGGGAGTTATGTTTAACTCCGTCATCAATTGATTGTCATCATAAAAAAGGGGGAGATTGTTGAATATCGGATTTTGATGATAAAATAAATTGATGGGTTAATTGATCTAATCCATATTATTGAGGTAAGTGTGTAGGATTAACTACGATAACCAGAAAACACAAAGCAAGAATACCGGAGTCAAGTTCGATGGACGTTTAAGAGTTCAAAGAATCGTCGGAGATGCTGCCAGAACCAATCGAGAAGAAATCGGGAACCTGTTGGAATTTTCTGAAGTTCGCCGAAAAGATTGTCGGAGGTTCACGGAGATCACCGAGAAGGCTCGGCTACTCATTAAAGTCATCACAAGTTCGGGAGCTTGTTGGGAGTTCGTCGGAAGAAGTTCGTCGGAAAGCTCACCGAAACAAGACTCGATGTTCGCGGTTGAAAGCTTGCTTAGGATATGTTTTGTTATGTAGTTCACTTGTAATTAGGATTAGGATTAAGAGATAATCCTATATCCTAGTTAGGGGCCAACTGAGCCCAAAATTAGACTTGGTTTGGGCTAAATTTGAAGCACAAATAGTGAACCGAAGAGTCTGGCGGTGGCACCGCCAGACTAGGCGGTTGCACCGCCCAGCACCCGAGAGCTGGGCGGTGGCACTGCCCAACACTGTCAATGTCTGACAGTGACAAGCGGTGGCACTACCACTGACAGGCGGTGGCACCGCCAGCATCGGGAACCTCAAGAGAATTCAAATTTTGGAGCCCAAATTTGAATCCTCTTGACGCCTATAAATACCCCTCAAATCTCAGCTGAGATTACAACTTTTTGAGAAGCAATTGATTGAGAGAAAAGTCTTAGAAAGTCTTAGAAAGTCTTGTTTTCAATTTGCTAGAGTGTTCTCCTTCTTTCTTGCTGAAAATTTGTAAGAGGTTGAACTGCTTGTAAAAGGTTGTAAGAGGGGTATTTGCCTTTCCATTTCAAGAGATTTGTTAGTGGAAAGTGTGAGCCTCATCGAAGAGGGGCCTCGCAAGTGGATGTAGGTCATTTGACCGAACCACTCTAAAATCGGCGTGATCTCTGGTTTGCATTTCATTATTGCTATTTACATTACTGCAAACCTTCTTACATGCTTTATTTCCTTATTACCTTTGCTGCACAACTTTAAGAATACGCTTTCAAGTTAAGCTTTTCAAGTTCCATTCTTATCGTGCGAAAGATTTGTCGAAACCAACATTTTAATCCGCTGCACGAATTCACCCCCCCCTCTTAGTGCCGCTCCGATCCTAACAGCTCCTAGATTTCTCGGTTAGTTTCGGTAGAACTTCCGACGAACGTCCGGACTTTCGACAAACTCTCGAACTCTCACGAAATCATGTTGTTGACTCCGGGACTTCATTTTGCTTTATGCCTTACTATTATAGTTAATCCTGCACACATCAAAGACACACTTCGATCTAAACAATTATTACTAAGCATGAATCATGTCGTTTGGCATGTCATTGGTCCATCGACGCTTAGTCTGATTCTTCTGTGCATTATCCTCTCTTGCAGCCTATTGCCCAATCGGCTAATTGACCTCCGTCACTTTGATATCCTTGGTGCAATATCCACTCTTATTGGCCCAATGCCCGAAACCATGACCAAAAGCCTTCTATCGATACGTCGATCAATCCTTCGACGCAACGTCCAATCTTTTGACATGTTTCTCCGACCCAACATGATTCTTCCTGCTTTAATTATCTCTCACTGATCAAAGCATCTTACGTCACTCAAAACGTATATCAAATCATAAACACTTATCAATTGGTTTCATCATCAAAATCCAAGATTTAATAGATGGTATCTCCCAAGTGGTTTGGGCGATGGTACCATCAAGACTGGGTGGTGGTATCACCAAAAGTTAATGCTATCAAATGATGGTACCGCTCCTATCAAGCAGTGGTATTGCCCAATGTTAGAGTATCTGCTAGTCATAGGTGCCCTGCAAGCTAATCACATGAGTGATGGTACGTGTGACTTGATATGCTGTCTTTTTACTTATTATATTTTGGTATTTATCACTTTATATTGCTTGTTACATATATTCATATATATATATAGTGATATCCCTAGATCTGTGCAATGAGAATTGGATCGTGATTAGATTATAATAAAGAGACTGATTCGTCTTTAAATATAGATCCTAAATAAACTCGGTCATCGGTTACTCGAGAGGGACATCAAGATAACTAGACAGACTGGTGTGTTGTCTATCCATCCATATGATGGATATAGGTGGTCTCATAACTACTCATGTGGGGACACTAGGGATACAATACAGGTGCTCATTGAGGAATGAGTTCACTGATTGATCCGCTTACGGAATGTTGAATGATTGATAATGCCTTATTGTCAAACGACCATTCTATAGTCCGAGTGGTGTATCTAGTCCTTAGACTTGAGACACTAAGGATGTCCTGTATGAGTGCTCCACTCTTTGATACTGGATTTATAGGTTTGGATGTCCCAGATCTAGCACAATCGGTTATCGGGAGTGGTAATCAACCTTAGGAGGGCTATTGAATGTCGATAGAGGATCATCCACTCTTAGTGTCATGAGAGGAATGTCCTATATGTTCTTGCTCAAACAAATCTTTGGCTAGGATCATTCAAATTAAGAGAGAAAAAGTTTACCGGGAGAATCCGATTAGAGCGAGACTCGAGTAGAAACCATTTAGGTCTGACAACACCATGCCTGGTATACGATCTCTGGGATATTAGATGGATGAGGTGTTGGGAAATCTTGGGGCGACATCACATACGTAGTGGAAGAACAAGAAAACAAAATCTTCAATTTCCCAAAAAGATGTTCATCATCGTGCGAAGATTGGTGCATAAAAATCCGTGAAACAAACTGCATGTAGAATAGATTGTGTTACCTATGGAGATCATATATCCCTATTTCCTTGCAGATCTCTAGGAGAGGGTGAAGGAGGTCAAGCGTCCTCCTCTCTAGCGGTGATCCACACAGTAGGGCTGCGACGACTCTCCTCAAAACTCCAAGCCTGCTTTGAGGTGAAGAGGGAGAGGAGAATAGGAGAGGCAAGCAAAGGTTCTAGCCTATAAGGCTTTAAATCCCTCCTATTTATAAAGACCCCTTGTTAAAACCTAATGGATCCTCCCCTAGTAGGTATTGGATCTACATCCAATTACCTAAGTCTTTTAGATTAGTGGATCTCTATCCAATAATCTCTCATGGGCTCTCATTGGATCTCGTCCATAGGATCCAATAATTCAAGGGCTTATTGGATATCCAATAAGACAGGAGCTCCGATGGATATCTCATATTCGATCCTCTACTCATCGCAATGCCTACCATATGTGCGTGACCCTTTAGGCCCAATATCGAGCTAGCCGTGAGTCATACCTGTCAGAACTCCTTCTAACTTAGTGAATTATTATCTTTGTAATAATTCACTCAACTCATCGACTACGGACGTACTAGACCACTACACCGTAGACCCTAGATAATACAGGGGAATCTAATCCATTGGACCTGTCCGTCCTCAGTTATCGTGTACCTATAGTCCCTCATCCATCTAATATCCCAGAGACTATATATCGAGCATGGTGCTGTCAGACCCATACGGTTTCTACTCGAGTCTCGCTCGAATCGGATTCTGTCGGAGAACTCTTTCTCTCTCAACCCGAATAACCCTAGCTAGAGATTTGTCTAAGCAAGAATACATGGGATATTCCTCTCATGACACCGAGAGTGGATGATCCTCTATCGACACCGAGAGTGGATGATCCTCTATCGACACTCAATAGCCCTCGTAAGGTCGACTACTACTCCCAATGACCAATTGTACTAGATTTGGGACAACCAAACCTATAAGTCTGGTATCAAAGAGTGGAGCACTCATACAGGACATCCTAGTGTCTCAAGTCTAAGGACCAGATACACCACTAGGACTACGGAATTACTGTCTAACAATAAGGCATCATCAACCATCCAACATTCTATAAGCGGATCAATCAGTGAACTCATTCTCCATTGAGTACTTGTACTATATCCCTAATGTCCCCACATGAGCAGCTATGAGACCAACTGCATCCATCATATAGATAGGTATACAGCACATCATTCTGTCCGGTTATCACGATGTCCCTCTCGAGTAACCTATGACCGAGATTATTTATGATTTGTGTTTAAAGGTGAATCGATATCATTATCGTGATCTCATCACGATTCGATTCCCATTGCATAGATCCAAAGACATCACAATATATACATATATATATGCAATACTTATTATAAAGTGATAAATATAAAAATATAATAAGTAAAAAAGATTCTGTGTCAAGTCACACGTGCCATCACTCATGTAATTGGCTTGCTGTGCACCTATGACTAGTAATCTCCCACTTGACCTAAAGTCAATCATATATGTGTCTGATCCCCATCAAACCCCTATGACGCTCAAAGATAATCTAAGACAATGGTTTTGCTAGTGGATCTGTAATGTTATCTTCGGATGGAACTCTTTCCACTACTACATCTCCTCGGGTAACGATCTCTTTGATAAGGTGGAACCTCCTCAAAACATACTTAGATTTCTGATGAGACCTGGGTTCCTTCGCTTGAGCAATCGCCCCATTGTTATCGCAATATAAGGAAATTGGCTTCTCGCTATCCGGCACGACTCCCAAATCTGTGATGAACTTCTTCACCCAGACTCCCTCCTTTGCTGCATCTGATGCAGTAATGTATTCTGCCTCTATGGTCGAGTCAGTAGTAGTATCTTGCTTGGAACTCTTCTAGCATACTGCTCCTCCATTCAAGGTGTACACATACCTCGAATTTGACTTTCTATCATCGATATCAAACTAAAAACTCGAGTCTGTGTAGCTTTCAACCTTGAGGCTACTATCTCCATATATACTAGTAAAAGATTCTTAGTCCTTCTCAAGTACTTAAGGATACACTTTACTACTTTCCAATGCTCCAAGCCTGGATCCGCTTGATACCTACTCGTGACACTCAGAGCATACGCTATATCAGGCCTATTACATAGCATGACATACATGATAGACCCTATCGCTAAGGCATAAGATATCATATCCATGTTCGCCCTTTCTTCTAGAGTCTTTGGGGACATACTCATAGAAAGCAATATCCCATGTCTCATCGGTATGAGAACTCTCTTCGAATTTTTCATGCCAAATGTTTTGACAATGGTTTCTATGTACCTAGACTGGGATAAGCCAAGTATCCTCTTGGATCTGTCTCTATAGATCCGAATCCCCAAGATATATGATACTTCCCCTAAGTCCTTCATGGAGAAGTGACTAGATAACCAAGCCTTTACTGTGGATAGCATTCCTACGTCATTCCCAATGATCAGGATGTCATCCACATATAACACTAAAAAGGTGATAGTGCTCCCACTTACCTTCTTGTACACACAAGGATCATCTTCGTTCTTAACGAAGTCATAAGATCTTATTGCCTCATCAAATCTTATGTTTCAACTTCGGGAAGATTGCTTTAGTCCATAAATGGATCTAAGCAACCTGTACACCTTATCTAGGCAGTTCTTGTACATGAATCCCTCAGGTTATATCATATACACATCCTCCTCGAGGTTGCCATTGAGGAATGCAATTTTCACATCCATCTGTCAGATCTCATAATCATAGTGTGCTGCAATAGCCAATAGAATTCAGATGGATTTTAGCATTGCTACGGGTGAGAAGGTTTCGTCATAGTCAACACTTTGCCTTTGACGATACCCCTTAGCCACTAGCCTTGCTTTATAGGTCTCTACCTTTCTATCTACTCCAATCTTTTTCTTAAAGATCCACTTGCAACCGATGGGTACAATATCTTCAGGCGCATCAACTAGGTTCCAAACCTTATTGGAGTATATAGAATCCATCTCAAAATTTATGGCTTCTTGCCACTTCCCGGAGTCTATAATCATAATAGCCACCTCGTAAGACTGAGGATCAATATCTTCAATATCCTCTCCTCTAATATGTCCCACATATCTCTCAGGAGGATGGGATACTCTGCTAGACCTACGTAAAGTTGAAACTTGTGTATTAGGTACCTGAACAGACTCGGGCTGTAGAGTGGTGCTTGAGCTTGGTTCTCCAACCTTGCTCAACTCTATCATGCTCCCACTATCTCCGTCAAGAATGTGTTCCTTCTCAAGGAACGCCGCTCTCTTGGCTACAAAGACCTTTTGATCCTCGAGATGATAGAAATAATACCCACAAGTTTCCTTAGGGTATCCCACAAATTTACATCGCTCTATCCTTGATTCTAACTTATCGGGGTTGTATCTTTTAATGTGGGCAGGGCAGCCCCAAATCTTAACAACCTTAAGATCGGGCTTCTTCCCTTTCCATATCTCATATGGTATAGATACTACTGACTTAGTTGGAATTCTATTCATAAGGTAAAGTGCAGTCTCTAGGGCATATCCCCAGAATGAGATGGGTAGGTCAACGAAACTCATCATGGACCGTACCATGTCTAATAGCGTATGATTTCTCCTTTTAGGGACACCATTGAGTTGAGGTGTATAAGGAGGTGTCCATTGGGATAATATCCCATGGTCCTTGAGGAACTGAGTAAACTCTGTACTTAAGTACTCACCTCCTCGATCTAATCGAAGAGTCTTGATACTCTTTCCAGTTTGATTCTCCACCTCATTCTTATGCTCTCTGAATTTCTCAAAGGCCTCATACTTGCACTTCATTAAGCACACATATCCATACCTTGAGAAATCATCAGTAAAGGTAATGAAGTAGGAGTAACCACTAATGACATGAGTTGACAAGGGTCCACATACATCACTATGTATGAGTTCCAACAGCTCAGTGGCTCTCTCTCCAGTTCCATTAAATAGAGAGTTGGTCAGTTTTCCACGAAGGCAAGGCTCGCAAGTTGCATATGACTCATAGTCGAATGAATCTAGATATCTATCATTTAGCAACTTTTGAATCCTTTCTTCATGGATGTGACCTAGCCTACAATGCCATAGGTATGTACTGTTCATCTCATCTCGTTTCCTCCTGGACACACTTACATTCATGATATGTGGAGTAGTGTCTAGCATAAATAAACCATTATGTAATGTTCCTTTCATGATGATCTCATCATCTAATAATATCGAACAACTATTGTTCTCAAAAACTAATTTATATCCACTAACTATCAAACATGAAATGGAGATAATGTTTTTTATAATAGAAGGAACAAAATAACATGCATCTAATGCAATAAAAGCTCCACCAGGCAGATGTAGAGTGACCTCGCCAACAGCTTGTTGAATCTCGTATTTTGATGATGAAACTACTTGATATATGTTTATGATTTAATCTGCGTTTTGAGTGATGCAGGATGCTTCGATCAGGATGAGACAATTAAAGCAGGAAAATCATGTTGTGCCGAAGGAACATGTCAGAAGATTGGACGTCGGGCCGGTGGATCGGTCGACGTATCGACAGAAGGCTTCGGGCCGTGAACTCGGGCATCGGGCCAAGAAGAGCGGGTATTGTGCCAAGGATATCGGAGTTGCGGAGTCAACTGGCCGATTGGGCAATAGGCTGCACGAGAGGACGATGCGCCGAAGAATCGGACGAAGCGTCGAGGGACCAATGACATGTCGGACAACTTGGTTAATTGCTTAGGATTAATTGTCTCGATCGAAGTTTTGTTTTAAGTGTGCAGGATTAACTACGATGAGAGTAAGACAAGCAGCAGGAGTTGCGCCGGAGTCAAGATCATGATCACGTTGGGAGTTCGAGAGTTCGACGGAAGTTCGGACGATCGTCGGAGGTTCAGAGAGAACAGATCCGAGAAGTCCAGAAGCTTGCCAAGCGAAGCTCGTCGGAACTCGCCAAGTGGATCGTCGCAAAGTCCAGGAGTATGCCGGATGTCCGCAGAAGGATCACCGAGGGTTATCGGTTGATCGACGGAAGTTGGCCGGAAACTCGCCGGAAGAAGCGATTGACGCATCGGAGCAAGCTGCAGAAGTTGTCTTAGAGATAATCGTAGTTAGCACGATGATTAAGCATGAAAATGGGAGGTGATCCCATTAGCTTAATCTTGGGGCAATTGGGCCCCTGAAAAGATTCAAAGTGGGTCGAATGGAGTGAACCATTCGGACCCTGATTGCACCAGGAGGTGCAACCGCCCCAGCCAGGAGGTGCAACCGCCTGGGCTGTGGGGTTGAGAGGTGCAACCGCCCCAGCCAGGAGGTGCAACCGCCTGGGCTGTGGGGCTGGGAGGTGCAACCGCCCCAGCCAGGAGGTGCAACCGCCAGGGCTGCACGGCTGGGAGGTGCAACCGCCCCAGCCAAGAGGTTGCACCGCCAGAGCTCAAGTTCCGAGCTCTGCCAGGCGATGCAACCACCAAGCTCAGTCTTCGAGCTTTGGCAGAGAAGTGCATCAGCCTGAGCTCAGTCTCGAGCTTTGCCAGGTGATGCATTCACCAAGCTCAGTCTTCGAGCTCTGGCAGAATGGTGCATCAGCTTGAGCTCAGTTTGGAGCTCTGCCAAGTGATGCAACCACCGAGCTCAGATTTCGAGCTCTGCCAGGTGATGCAACCACCAAGCTCAGTCTTCGAGCTCTGCCAGGTGATGCAACCATCGAGCTCAGTCTTCGAGCTCTGGCAGAGAGAAGCAATCGGCAGAGCTCAGTCTTCGAGCTCTGCCAGGCGGTGCCACCTCTCCAGTCGAGAGGTGCAACCGCCTGATCCCAGAATTCTGGGATTTGATCGATTTGATCGTTTTGAGCTCGAATTTTGAATTGGGTTGGGGCCTATAAATACCCCACCCATTCAGCACTGAATGGAGCAAGAACTGACCCGAAATCTTGATCTTTTCAGTGGTTCTTAGAGCTCAAAACTGCTAGTTTTCCTCCTCCTTCTGTTCTTCAAGTTTGAGTTGTAAAGGGAGGAGAGAAAACATCTGTAAAGGTTGTCTCCTAAGCCTGTCAAAAGGAGAGAAATTGTAAGAGGGAAGTTTGGCCTTCGCCCATTGAAGGAAGGCACCTAGTTGACGTCGGCAACCTCATCGGTGGAGGAAGCCAAAAGTGGAGTAGGTCAAGGCTGACCGAACCACTCTAAATCTCTGGTTTGCATTTACTTTCGAGCACTTTATCATTACTGCAAACCTCCCTCATCACTACTGCTCTCTGCGCTTTCACGAACAAGTTCTAAGTGTTGTTCTTCCAAATCTGCATTCAGACGTAAACTCGTATTTTCATACATTACAGTTTACGTTTACGTTTGATTCTGCAGAACTGTTTTCCGTGCTTTTACGAACGAGCTTCCTTGCAGTTTACGCTTACATTTTAATCCTATTAATAACTGCAATCTGTCCTCTACGATTTTACGAACGAGTTTCAACATTTAGACGTAAAACTGCATTCAGACGTAAATCGGCTTTCTTCGCTCAATCATCAGATTTCAGTTCACGTTTACGTCTTGGTTTCAACTGCATACTGCCTTCTGCGAGTATACAAACGAGTTTCAAAGTTTAGACGTAAATTTGCGTCTAACTGCGTTTAGACGTAAATCTGCGTTTAGACGTAAAACTGCGTTTAGACGTAAAACTGCGTTTAGACGTAAAACTGCGTTTAGACGTAAATCTGCGTTTAGACGTAAAACTACGTTTAGACGTAAAACTGCGTTTAGACGTAAATCTGCGTTTAGACGTAAATCTGCATTTAGACGTAAATCTGAGTTTAGACGCAAAACTGCGCTTAGACGCAAAACTGCGCTTAGACGCAATCTGCGCTTAGATGCAAAACTGCGCTTAGACGCAATCTGCGCTTAGACGCAAACTGCACTTAGATACAAACTGAGAATTTGCTTTTGCATCATAATAGTTTTTGAACGAACGCAGCTTTTGGTTTTTAATCGCTGTAAGATTTCCGCTGCACTAATTCACCCCCCCCCCTCTTAGTGCTCTCGATCCTAACAATTGGTATCAGAGCAGGGTATTTCTCATTTCGGATTTACACCCGAGAGAAATGACTTTTCAAGAGGGCTGTTCGGTCTTTCGTCCACCGTTCTTTAACGGATTGGACTACACTTATTGGAAAACTCGAATGAGAGTTTTCTTAATTTCTCTAAATCTGGATTTATGGAATATCATTGAAAACGGTTTTCAACTTCCCTCCAAACCGATGAACGAATGGTCGGTTTTGGAGAAGAAGAATTTTTCTTTAAACGCAAAGGCTATGAATGCCTTATTTTGCGCATTGGACAAAAATGAGTTCAATCAGATTTCTACGTGTGAAACGGCTTTCGATATTTGGCGCACTCTTGAAATCACGCACGAGGGAACTAGTAGAGTCAAAGACTCGAAAGTTAATATTCTACTGCTTGATTTCGAGCTTTTTCATATGAAACCAAGCGAAACCGTTGTTGACATGTACACCCGTTTTACGGATGTCGTCAATGGTTTAAAATCACTTGGTAAAAGCTTTTCGGATTTTGAACTCGTTAACAAAGTTTTGCGCTCACTTTCTAAAACTTGGGATTCAAAAGTAACTGCTATTCAAGAATCGAAAAACTTGAACCATTTTCCACTTGAAGAACTAATTGGTTCATTGATCACATATGAAATGACGTGCAATGCACGTGAAGAACTTGAGAACCACCTTCCAAAGAACAGGAAGGATTTGGAACTCTGGACAAATGAATGCCACTTGAGCGATGACTCAAGTGATGAGGACAATGATGAACAAACCAACCTTCCAAAGAACAGGAAGGATTTGGGACATAGAACATTTGAAGACCACTCGAGCATAAGCTCAAGTGATGGTAAACTTAAAATGAAACGAAAATTAAAAAGCAAAAAGAATGGAACCACTTGCTTTAAACACAAGAAGAAGAACAAAAATTGGGATGAATCGAGCTCCTCCGAAGAAGAGAAAGTCAACAAAAGCAAGGCGGCAAACTACGCCTTAACAGCCTACAATGATGAGGTAATCGAAATCCCCCTAATTTACTTCGAAATTACATGATGCTTTTCATGATGCATTTTTCTTTTTCTTTAAATTTTCTTGAAAATTATATTTTTAATAATTTAATAATGAAAATGCAAAAATATGATCATGCTTGTAATCTTGAAAATGATAATGAAAATTGCATGTCTTATGTTAATGCAAGATAGAAATCTAATGATTTTACACCTAGTGAGATTAATCTTATTTATGTGCTTGAGAAGCAAGAATGTATATTTTGATGATTTTCATATTGCTTTTCAATGACGATACATGGCTTTTGTCTGGAAGGCTTGATATTTTTCATTGTCCTTGTTTATTAAATATAATGTATGGTTTTGACATAAAAATAAAGATTAGAGCATGCTATTATAAAGTCAATCATAAATTAAAACTAAAGAAGTTTTAGGCATTTATAAGAATCATTCAAAATTATGTTCAATGAAACCTTGCTTAATGTTGCAATGAAAATATTAAAGTTATACTTGATGATTTCAGATTTGACAAATGCTACACTTTAAATATGAATCATTCTTCAATCAGATTAAATGCTTCAATCATTTTCTATCTCTAAGAGTTCTCGATTTTGGTGAAATACAAGTGATGAATTCATTTATGATATCTTGTAAATCACTTGAATTATGAATGAGTTTTTCTTTTTTATGATGTGTTAAAAGAATCACTTAAAAAGAAAATGTTTTTCCCATTTTATCGAGATTAATGATTTCATGATATTATGTGAATCTCGAAACTGATTTTGATGAAATAGTAATAACGTTATTCATGTTATGAATCTTAAAAATGATAATATGCTTCATGTGATAATATGAATACATGAAACACTTATGATATTCTGTGTATTCATAAAATATTTATCTCATCATCCAATAACTCTTCTTGATATTCCCTATGAGATGAAATGAAATAATGCATGAAATACAAATGAGAAGTTAATGATCATGCATAATAGGATGTAATGAATTCTAGATACCATCGTTTGAATATCTATGATCATGCTGCCAAAATGATATATCATGAATGCTTGAATATCATGTTTGATATGCTCATGATGATAATTGATTTTTCAGTATCATGCATAAATCTTTTGAAATGTAATGTTAATGAATTTGTGCATTGAAACTATAATGATGCACAAATAAGAATGATTACTTACCTTTGTCATGATTTAGAAATTGATGTAAAGGGTTTTTCCCTTGTTGACAATGACAAAGGGGGAGATAGCTAGCTTGTACAAGTCAAGAAGATGCAAAAACTTGATTTGCTAGCTTACCTATTTTAAGAAGCAAAGATTGCTAACTTGCTTATTTCAAGAAGAAAAATTGTCTTCTTGAACATCACTATCTTGAATATCTCAAGAAGCAAAACTTGCAATTTGCACATTGTAATAGGAAGCAAGAATCATGAGCTTACACAAGAAATTTATCTTGCATTTGCTTTCGAAATTTTTGCTAGCTTATATATTGTGAAACTTGTATATCGTAAAAATTTGCTAGCTTGCATGTTGTAGAACTTGCTATCTTGAACATTACCAAAAGTGCTATCTTATATGCTATAAAACTTGCATATCTAAAACTTGATAGCATGAATGTCCTAAGCATGATATAACACCTGCTAAATCTTCTAGCTCCAAGATTGCATGATGATAAAACTTGATACTATGTTTTTCATGCAATGAGTTGAACCAATATCACACACACACTTGATTGTAGTACTTCTCCTTTTTGTTGATGACAAAGGGGGAGAAGTATGTTGATGACATGACATGTGATGCATAAGTTTATGCATAAGTTCATGTTGACGTGTTGCAAGTATTCATGATGAATATTGCAATGACTTGAATTCAGTTTGAATTCAAGGTTCTATCAATATGGCATATTGATAGGGGGAGTTTGTTTAAACTCCGGGAGTTAAGTTTAACTCCGTCATCAAGTGGTTGTCATCATCAAAAAGGGGGAGATTATTGAATCTCGTATTTTGATGATGAAACTACTTGATATATGTTTATGATTTAATCTGCGTTTTGAGTGACGCAGGATGCTTCGATCAGGATGAGACAATTAAAGCAGGAAAATCATGTTGTGCCGAAGGAACATGTCAGAAGATTGGACGTCGGGCCGGTGGATCGGTCGACGTATCGACAGAAGGCTTCGGGCCGTGAACTCGGGCATCGGGCCAAGAAGAGCGGGTATTGTGCCAAGGATATCGGAGTTGCGGAGTCAACTGGCCGATTGGGCAATAGGCTGCACGAGAGGACGATGCGCCGAAGAATCGGACGAAGCGTCGAGGGACCAATGACATGTCGGACAACTTGGTTAATTGCTTAGGATTAATTGTCTCGATCGAAGTTTTGTTTTAAGTGTGCAGGATTAACTACGATGAGAGTAAGACAAGCAGCAGGAGTTGCGCCGGAGTCAAGATCATGATCACGTTGGGAGTTCGAGAGTTCGACGGAAGTTCGGACGGTCGTCGGAGGTTCAGAGAGAACAGATCCGAGAAGTCCAGAAGCTTGCCAAGCGAAGCTCGTCGGAACTCGCCAAGTGGATCGTCGCAAAGTCCAGGAGTATGCCGGATGTCCGCAGAAGGATCACCGAGGGTTATCGGTTGATCGACGGAAGTTGGCCGGAAACTCGCCGGAAGAAGCGATTGACGCATCGGAGCAAGCTGCAGAAGTTGTCTTAGAGATAATCGTAGTTAGCACGATGATTAAGCATGAAAATGGGAGGTGATCCCATTAGCTTAATCTTGGGGCAATTGGGCCCCTGAAAAGATTCAAAGTGGGTCGAATGGAGTGAACCATTCGGACCCTGATTGCACCAGGAGGTGCAACCGCCCCAGCCAGGAGGTGCAACCGCCTGGGCTGTGGGGTTGAGAGGTGCAACCGCCCCAGCCAGGAGGTGCAACCGCCTGGGCTGTGGGGCTGGGAGGTGCAACCGCCCCAGCCAGGAGGTGCAACCGCCAGGGCTGCACGGCTGGGAGGTGCAACCGCCCCAGCCAAGAGGTTGCACCGCCAGAGCTCAAGTTCCGAGCTCTGCCAGGCGATGCAACCACCAAGCTCAGTCTTCGAGCTTTGGCAGAGAAGTGCATCAGCCTGAGCTCAGTCTCGAGCTTTGCCAGGTGATGCATTCACCAAGCTCAGTCTTCGAGCTCTGGTAGAATGGTGCATCAGCTTGAGCTCAGTTTGGAGCTCTGCCAAGTGATGCAACCACCGAGCTCAGATTTCGAGCTCTGGCGGTGCAACCTCTTGGCTGGGGCGGTTGCACCTCCCAGCCGTGCAGCCCTGGCGGTTGCACCTCCTGGCTGGGGCGGTTGCACCTCCCAGCCCCACAGCCCAGGCGGTTGCACCTCCTGGCTGGGGCGGTTGCACCTCTCAACCCCACAGCCCAGGCGGTTGCACCTCCTGGCTGGGGCGGTTGCACCTCCTGGTGCAATCAGGGTCCGAATGGTTCACTCCATTCGACCCACTTTGAATCTTTTCAGGGGCCCAATTGCCCCAAGATTAAGCTAATGGGATCACCTCCCATTTTCATGCTTAATCATCGTGCTAACTACGATTATCTCTAAGACAACTTCTGCAGCTTGCTCCGATGCGTCAATCGCTTCTTCCGGCGAGTTTCCGGCCAACTTCCGTCGATCAACCGATAACCCTCGGTGATCCTTCTGCGGACATCCGGCATACTCCTGGACTTTGCGACGATCCACTTGGCGAGTTCCGACGAGCTTCGCTTGGCAAGCTTCTGGACTTCTCGGATCTGTTCTCTCTGAACCTCCGACAACCGTCCGAACTTCCGTCGAACTCTCGAACTCCCAACGTGATCATGATCTTGACTCTGGCGCAACTCCTGCTGCTTGTCTTACTCTCATCGTAGTTAATCCTGCACACTTAAAACAAAACTTCGATCGAGACAATTAATCCTAAGCAATTAACCAAGTTGTCCGACATGTCATTGGTCCCTCGACGCTTCGTCCGATTCTTCGGCGCATCGTCCTCTCGTGCAGCCTATTGCCCAATCGGCCAGTTGACTCCGCAACTCCGATATCCTTGGCACAATACCCGCTCTTCTTGGCCCGATGCCCGAGTTCACGGCCCGAAGCCTTCTGTCGATACGTCGACCGATCCACCGGCCCGACGTCCAATCTTCTGACATGTTCCTTCGGCACAACATGATTTTCCTGCTTTAATTGTCTCATCCTGATCGAAGCATCCTGCGTCACTCAAAACGCAGATTAAATCATAAACATATATCAAGTAGTTTCATCATCAAAATACGAGATTCAACAATCTCCCCCTTTTTGATGATGACAACCACTTGATGACGGAGTTAAACTTAACTCCCGGAGTTTAAACAAACTCCCCCTATCAATATGCCATATTGATAGAACCTTGAATTCAAACTGAATTCAAGTCATTGCAATATTCATCATGAATACTTGCAACACGTCAACATGAACTTATGCATAAACTTATGCATCACATGTCATGTCATCAACATACTCTGCCAGGTGATGCAACCACCAAGCTCAGTCTTCGAGCTCTGCCAGGTGATGCAACCATCGAGCTCAGTCTTCGAGCTCTGGCAGAGAGAAGCAATCGGCAGAGCTCAGTCTTCGAGCTCTGCCAGGCGGTGCCACCTCTCTAGTCGAGAGGTGCAACCGCCTGATCCCAGAATTCTGGGATTTGATCGATTTGATCGTTTTGAGCTCGAATTTTGAATTGGGTTGGGGCCTATAAATACCCCACCCATTCAGCACTGAATGGAGCAAGAACTGACCCGAAATCTTGATCTTTTCAGTGGTTCTTAGAGCTCAAAACTGCTAGTTTTCCTCCTCCTTCTGTTCTTCAAGTTTGAGTTGTAAAGGGAGGAGAGAAAACATCTGTAAAGGTTGTCTCCTAAGCCTGTCAAAAGGAGAGAAATTGTAAGAGGGAAGTTTGGCCTTCGCCCATTGAAGGAAGGCACCTAGTTGACGTCGGCAACCTCATCGGTGGAGGAAGCCAAAAGTGGAGTAGGTCAAGGCTGACCGAACCACTCTAAATCTCTGGTTTGCGTTTACTTTCGAGCACTTTATCATTACTGCAAACCTCCCTCATCACTACTGCTCTCTGCGCTTTCACGAACAAGTTCTAAGTGCTGTTCTTCCAAATCTGCATTCAGACGTAAACTCGTATTTTCATACATTACAGTTTACGTTTACGTTTGATTCTGCAGAACTGTTTTCCGTGCTTTTACGAACGAGCTTCCTTGCAGTTTACGCTTACATTTTAATCCTATTAATAACTGCAATCTGTCCTCTACGATTTTACGAACGAGTTTCAACATTTAGATGTAAAACTGCATTCAGACGTAAATCGGCTTTCTTCGCTCAATCATCAGATTTCAGTTCACGTTTACGTCTTGGTTTCAACTGCATACTGCCTTCTGCGAGTATACAAACGAGTTTTAAAGTTTAGACGTAAATCTGCGTCTAACTGCGTTTAGACGTAAATCTGCGTTTAGACGTAAAACTGCGTTTAGACGTAAAACTGCGTTTAGACGTAAAACTGCGTTTAGACGTAAATCTGCGTTTAGACGTAAAACTACGTTTAGACGTAAAACTGCGTTTAGACGTAAATTTGCGTTTAGACGTAAATCTGCATTTAGACGTAAATCTGAGTTTAGACGCAAAACTGCGCTTAGACGCAAAACTGCGCTTAGACGCAATCTGCGCTTAGACGCAAAACTGCGCTTAGACGCAATCTGCGCTTAGACGCAAACTGCACTTAGATACAAACTGAGAATTTGCTTTTGCATCATAATAGTTTTTGAACGAACGCAGCTTTTGGTTTTTAATCGCTGTAAGATTTTCGCTGCACTAATTCACCCCCCCCCTTCTTAGTGCTCTCGATCCTAACACAGCTACTATAGTAACTTTTGCTTCATTGCCCATCTTGAGGTCTATCTCGCCTCTCTCTAGTCTCCTAGGCCTTACCAGAACTTGCAACGAATTGTATATATAATATTCACTACCAGTATCCAATACCCATATGTTATTATAAGAGTCTAACAAATGGAGACTGCTCATGAATATATCTGAAGCTTCACCAAGCTTTTGTTTCGCCCTTTTTGCAAGGTACTCTTTGCAGTTCCTCTTCTAGTGCCCATCTTTGCCATAGTGCAAGCGCTGGCCTTTGTCCTTTGCTGGGTCTTTCTTAGCAACCTTTGTTTTACCTGGTCTGCCCTTTCCCTTCTTAAGAGATTTTTCTGCTTTTTTTTTCTTTCTGATCTCACCAGTGTAGAGAACTAGCTTCTCTTTCTTAATAATACTCTCTGTCTCCCTCAACATATTGAGGAGCTCTGGGAGAGTCACCTCAAGCTTGTTCATATTAAAATTCATTATGAACTGTAAAAAGGAATCTGGTAGGGACTGAAGCACAATGTCAACACACAAGTTATCCTCTAGGACCATTCCTAGACTTGTGAGTTTCTCTATTCACTCAATCATTTTTAGGACATGGTTCTGAACCAGTGTCCCCTCAGTCATCCTAGCGTGGAAGAGGCTCTTGGATATCTCATATCATTGAGTCCTTCCCTGTTCCTCAAACAATTTATGAACATGTAGGAGAATTGATCTAGCATCCATTTTTTCATGTTGTTTCTGTAACTCAGGAGTCATAGAGCCCAACATATAGCACTGAGCAAGAGTGGAGTCATCAATGTACTTCACGTAGCGAGCGATCTCATCCTCGCTTGCCCCTTCCTCGGGCGTAGGCATCACTATATCAAGGACGTATGCGATTTTCTCTACCGTGAGAATAATTCTCAAATTGCGGAGCCAATCTGTATAATTTGGACTAGTAAGGTGGTTGACATCAAGTATGCCACGTAAGGGATTTAAAAGCGACATTTTCTGAAAATAAAGATGTAGCAAAAATGAATAACTTACAGATTTTGGAAGAAATAAACTATCAAGATATGGACTTCTATCTTAATATACTCCCACTATTTTACTAGCGAGTCACGCGACACCCTCAGCACATGAAACAGAAGTCTTCGGTAGACTTCTAGTGGGGATCAGGATCCAATCAACGTTTTAGTGTAACCTCGAGAGACTCGACCAATCACACTAAGCCCAAAAGGTAGGCAACTCTTGCCGATCACAACTTTTTGTGATTCCCATCCTGTTCAGCCTCTAAACCACCATGGTCTCGAGGGACTCAACCAACTATGATGTTCGGTTAAGTCAACACCATTGTTACAAGATGAGTCTGTTACGATAATACACCCTTTAGGGACTCGACGAAGCATACCATTTCCTCAAGTCACCATTGACAACGTTTTGTCGTAGGAAACTCTTATCGATCACAACTCCTTATGATTCCCGTCTTGTTTGGCCTCTAAATCATCATGGTCTCGAGGGACTCGACCAACTATGATGCTCGGTTAAGTCAACACCTTTGTTACAAGATGAGTCTGATTTGATGATATACCCTCGAGGGACTCGACCAAGTATATCATGTCCTCAGGTCACTAGTGATATCTCTATGTCATAAGCAAGATAGCGAGTCGCGATATAGGTGAGCCTCGAGGGACTCCAACTCAACCTACACCGGAAGTCGGTTCCTACCTATAACGATGGAAGGCCACGTGGGTCAATCTAATTGCCTCACATTTACCAACTTAATATTATCGAGAGAGATGTTTGTATGATTTGGTCTCCTAATATGACATGTCAAATATATACATATTTAATATATATCTATATTGCATGTAAATATATATATATATATCTAGTATGTGTATAAGCAATCATACTAGATGATTATGGACCACAACCTAATGTTATTAGACCCGAGCCAATAGGCCTGATCACTCACATCAAGATCTATGTACGCAACGATGCATCTTCATGCCCTATGATCGTCCATCTCATCCTCGTCGGTTCTGTCGACATCTCGATGCATCTCCATCCATCACAATTGTCCATTTCGTGAGTCCCGCTATCGCATCCATGCTCCTACTGCGCCTTCTCATATGATTGCAACTTAATCATCGGCACACAAGCCCGACAATAAATGAGAAATATAATGAAGACTCACAGACCCCAATAATAATAATCACCAGTACACACATCATACGGTCCATGATCATCCATCCACACATCATATATCACATGTATAAATAATCATCATCATGTAGGACTACTAGATAATGACAAAAATAATAATCAACTAAACTTTTTAATTAACTAATATTTTCTGAAATCAGGGATATGTAGGGAATTTCTGAATTCCTAGGGATATTTTCATAATTTGGACAAAAGGCAAAAATTGGAATTTCTCAAATTCATAAGGGCAAAACTATCTTTTTGCCCAAAACCCTAAGCCCCTCTTCCTCTCCCTTGCTGCTGCCGCCGTACTACCGGTGGTGGACTGTGCAGCGGGGGCGGGGCGCTGGCGACGCTGCCCCTGCAGGTGGGCGCCCTCGCGGGCGTCGTCGCCTTCGCGAATGGTTCTGCCCACGGGGCAGCGCCCACAGTCGTCGTTGCCCCATCGAGCTGTCACTGACAAACTTCTAAACAGGATGTTTGATGTAATACATATGTATATCCGTGTCTTTTTGTATGTTCATGCTTTGTACAGCATGTAGAGGGAGGACCGAAGGCTTAATAGTCCGATCTTAGTTAGGTTGATGGCCGCTTTAAGCTTGTAAATAAAGGTTGTGTCATGTGGACGCATGTGAGAGATTTTTTATCTATAATGGACCATTTTACCCTTTATTATGCAACTATTCAGAGCTTGTAGAGTATGTTTGTAATTTGCATTATCTATGCAGTGTTTTCAAAAATGTTTGCTTGTGGATCCTGAATGAGGCGTTTTCTCTATCCCATTCTCTCTTTTGTGGGTCCTAAGGGACATGGGAGGCTTCGGGGAGGCTAATCTTTGCGGACGAACACGCAAGGGTGCCGCACGACTTAGGCAAAACTAGCTAAGTCCGTGACATATGGTATCAGAGCGGGACAAGCACTCATAGAAACACTTAGCATGCAAATGTGGGGGACCTAGCGGGGCTGCGTTGAGGGCAGTCAGCACACGCGCGACCGTTTGAGGGAAAACGGGCATGGAGATGTTGGGAAAAGGAGTCGCTCAGAGGAGCGGGCATCTAAGATTGGCATTCAGAGGAATGACCAAGCCTTCGCGCAAGAGGCACCACGAGAACAGGCAAGCCTGGAAGAATGCGGAGCGTACAAAGGTTGGGATGGTTGAGTTTGAGCTATGACTCAACGTTGACAACTATACTTGATGGTGCTCAAGGCAAGCGAGGCGCTTGGTAAAGGATAAGACCATACAAGGTGGAATGAGTTGCTCAACGACCGTAAGAGTTGTGCAAAGCTCATAGAGGTGAGGGGAATTGCTAACTCAAAGAATTTGGTACTCATACATGGGCTTGTATGCAGACGATGGAATGTTCGCGGCCATCCCAAGGCGACCAAAACTCGACGCCATGGAGCATTGAAACTTTCTCTTCAACATGTAAAGGATACGTCCATAGGAGGTTGAAGTGTGCAATGAGTTCAGCATGTTGCTAGGCCTTGAGTGATGCAATGGGGGCTGTATTGACGTGGAGTCGCAATCTAGCAAGTGTGTTTGTAGGAGGCAGAACAATGCACAGTTTGTTCAGTAGATCGGAGTAGTCCAAGGGGATAGTGGTCTCCGAAACAAAGAGAGATGTTGCTCCAATGGGATAGTTATCCAGGAGGGATAAGTCTCGGCTCTCTAGAGGGAGAATCATGTGGAATGGACCTCACAAGTTGAGGAGGAGTACCTCAACGAACAACAACTCCATGAAGCTCAATGGACTGAGCAAGCGGCGAGGAGTCGTCATATGATCTCGCTTGAGAGAATGCATTGGTAGATGCATTATGAGATCAAGTGGGGGAGCGACCCAAAGCAACACAAATGAAGACACACTTGGAGTCGATATGAGATCAGACTCAAGGGAGGGTTGACCCGTGGAATGATGGGCACGAGGGCCACCATCAACTCAATGCAAAAACGAGGAAAGGAGCAACTTGGGTGTAACTTGGCAAAGTACCCAAGCCACATGAAGGGAGCCAGCATAGAAGATGGAACATGGAGCGGAGGCATAGTGCTTTCCTTGGACAGAGGTCAAGGACATGAACTCTTGTAGAGGCAAGAGCAAGATCATGTTGTTCCATGGGTCCTTCATTCTGATGGAGCAGACTCATCTTACATGGTGCCAAAGACGAAGGGAGCTTCTGGGCACATGCACCTTATCTCGGAGGAGCATTTGATGGAGGAACTAAGGTGACTCAATTTGTGGAGGCAAAGTTGGGTTCGGAATGCCTTAGCACGGGGCAAGAGGATGTAGAGGCGGGTTCTCTTGAAGAATATGCCATAGCATTGCCATTCGAGTTGCCATGAAGGAAGCGGTGCGCAGCAAAGATTGTGCTGGTAGGGGTAGAGGCCTAGGATCCAGACAATGGTGAACTAATTGCAGTGAAGTCGGGGGACTTCGGGAGCTACTAGGCGACGGACTGTCCTAGAGCGGTGCTTCATCTAGGTGTGACCCAAGAGTGGGTGGATGAAGGTCGATTGCCAAAGGAGCAAACAAAATCGAAGGTGGAAGAGACCCTGTGATGTATTGGCAGAGGCCACACATGGAGGGACCACAATTCGAGTTCATCCCACAAGGATCAGAATGCAATGTAGATGTCACCAGGAGGCGACATGGTGCAGCAGATCGTGGTGGAACAGTTCGTGGCAATGCGATACACATGAACTAGTTCCGTGAGGGACTTGATCATACGGAGGTATGATCGAGAGCTACTGGAAGCTCCACTTTGGTGAACAACATGATGGTAAGAAGGGCTATGGATTCAAGGAGTGAAGGCCATGGTACCGCAGAGGCGGGTCTTCCGTGCGTGCATCGAATTTTGCATCGGATGAAATCCTTGGTCATTAGCATATGGGGGCTGGGTTCCACCAAGGGAAAAGTTCGAATGCAAGTACCAGTGAGTCCCATGGGAGGGACTTGATCATATAGAGGGATAATCGAAGCAGTTGGATTGTTGGGCTACTCCAGAGCTCATATTCACTTAAGGGAGCTCGGTGTTAGGATCGGAGCGGCACTAAGAGGGGGGGGGGGTGAATTAGTGCAGTGGATTAAAACTTCGGTTTTAGAAAATCTTTCGTACGATAAAAATAATGTTTCGTTTGAAACCGTTTCAATTGCGTTGAAAGCGTACGTAATAAGATGAGGGCAGTGAACTTAGCAAAGTAAAGGTTTGCAGAAAGATAAATGCATAAACATAAACGCAAACCGGAGATTACGCCGATTTTAAAGTGGTTCGGTCAAATGACCTACATCCACTTGCGAGGCCCCTCTTCGATGAGGCTCTCACCTTCCACTAGCAAATCTCTTGAAAGGGAAGGCTAAATACCCCTCTTACAACTCTTTACAAGCGGTTCACTCTCTTACAAATTTTCAGCAAGAAAGAAGGAGGTGAACACTAGCAAAATGAAAACAAGATTAGCTAGGACTTTTCTAAGACCTTTCTCTCAAACACTTGCTGCTCAAAAAGTTGTATTCTCAACTGAGACTTGAGGGGTATTTATAGGCCTCAAGAGGATTCAAATTTAGGCTCCAAAAATTTGAATTCTCTTATGTTCCCGATGTTGGCGGTGCCACCGCCCAGCCAAGCGGTGCCACCGCCCAGCGCTTGGGTGCTGAGCGGTGCAACCGCCCAGCCCAGGAGGTGTCACCGCGCAGCTCTCGGGTGCTGGGCGGTGCCACCGCCTAGGCTAATTCAGCTCACTGGTTGGGCTCCAAACTTGGCCCAAACTAGTCCGAACTTGGGCCCAATTGGCCCCTACTTGGGTTATAAGATTAACACCTAATCCTAACCCTAATTAACATGCTAACTATGAATTTAAAGATATTTTCTAAGCTATTACAAAGTCAGTAAGTCAAGACTTCTTCCGGCGAGCTTCCGGCGAACTTCCGATGGTCTTTCGATAAACTCTCGGAAACCATTCTACGGACTCCCGGCAAGCTCCTAGACTTCACGATTTGATCTTGGCGAGTTCCAACGAGCTTCTTTGGTAAGCTTCGATCTTTCTCGGTGAGCTCCGCGAACTTCCAACGAACCTTCCGGCGAGCTTCCGAAAAACCCTTCGGCAAGCTCCCTACTCATTCTCGGCTAGTTCCGGCAGCATTCCCGACGAACCTTCGGACTTCCGTCGAACTCTCGAACTCTCAACGAATCCTTCGCGCTTGACTCCAGCACTTTGTTTCGCTTTATGTCTTCATCATTATCGTAGTTAATCATGCACACACAAACCAAAACTCAACTCCGATCTAGACAATTATTACAACGCGAATTGACAATCTATTGCTCGGCACGTCATTGGTTGGCGCTTCGTCCGATTCTTCGGTGCATCATCCTCTCTTGCGGCTTGTTGCCCAATCTACGGTTGACCTCCACAACCCCAATATCCTTGGCTCAATTCCTCTTTCATTGGCCCGATGCCCGACGTCCGAAGCGTTCAGCCATCCAATATCCTAACGTGATCTCTTCCGGCGCAACGTCAATTCCTCCTACGTTAATTGTCTAATCTGATCGAGTAGACCTGCATTACTCAAAATGTAATTTAAATCATAAACACATATCAAGTGGTTTCATCATCAAAATACGAGATTCAACACTCGGCATATCAGAGGACAAGGTCGAGTAAGTGAACGTTGCTACCAAGGAAGCTAAGGAGAACAGAATTGGTGCAAACCCTATAATGCGATGGCAGAGGCCATGCATGGGAGTTACAGTTTGTCTTTCCATCGACCAAAGGAGGCTGCTTGAAGAACACAGAGGTGTTGAAGCAGGGGGTCGAAAGGGGCGAGGAAGCTGTTAGGATCAAGAGCACTAAGAGGGGGGAGGGGGGTGAATTAGTGCAATGGAAAACTTTCGACAATTAAAACTGCGTTCGTACGATAAGAGTGATTTTGGTAGAAAAGCCGATTCGTAAATCACTTTTGTTAGGATCGGAGCGGCACTAAGAGGGGGGAGTGAATTAGTGCAGCGGATTAAAACGTTGGTTTCGACAAATCTTTCGTACGATAAGAACGAAACTTGAAAAGCTTAACTTGAAAGCGTATTCTTAAAGTTGCGCAGCAAAGGTAATAAGGAACTAAAGCATGTAAGAAGGTTTGCAGTAATGTAAATAGCAATAATGAAATGCAAACCAGAGATCACGCCGATTTTAGAGTGGTTCGGTCAAATGACCTACATCCACTTCCGAGGCCCCTCTTCGATGAGGCTCCCACCTTCCACTAGCAAATCTCTTGAAATGAAAGGGCAAATACCCCTCTTACAACCTTTTACAAGCAGTTCAACCTCTTACAAATTTTCAGCAAGAAAGAAGGAGGAGAACTCTCTAGCAAATTGAAAACAAGACTTGCTAAGACTTTCTAAGACATTTCTCTCAATCAATTGCTTCTCAAAAGTTGTATTCTCAGTTGAGACTTGAGGGGTATTTATAAGCCTCAAGAGGATTCAAATTTGGGCTCCAAAAAATTTGAATTCTCTTATGTTCCCGATGCTGGCGGTGCCACCGCCCAGCCAAGCGGTGCCACCACCCAGCGCTCGGGTGCTGGACGGTGCAACCGCCCAGCCCAGGAGGTGTCACCGCCCAGCTCTCGGGTGTTGGGTGGTGCCACCGCCTGGCTCTCCGATTCACTGGTTTGGCTTAATTTTAGCCCAAACCAAATCTGACTTTGGGCCTAGTTGGCCCCTAACTAGGATATAGGATTATCTCTTAATCCTAATCCTAATTACAAGTGAACTACATAAAAAAAACATCCTTAGCAAGTTTTCAATCGCGAACGTCGAGTCTTGTTCCGGCGAGCTTTCCGACGAACTTCTTCCGATGGACTCCCTGCAAGCTCCCGATCTTGTGATGACTTTAATGAGTAGCCGAGCCTTCTCGGTGATCTCCGTGAACCTCTGACGATCTCTTCGGCGAACTTCCGAAAATTCCGATAGGTTCCCGATTTCTTCTCGGTTAGTTCCGACAGCATCTCTGACGATTCTTCAGACTCTTAAACGTCCATCGATCTTGACTCCGGTATTCTTGCTTTGTGTTTTCTTGTTATCGTAGTTAATCCTACACACTTAACTCAATAATATGGATTAGATCAATTAACCCATCAATTGATTTTATCATCAAAATCCGAGATTCAAACAATCTCCCCCTTTTTTATGATGACAATCAATTGATGACGGAGTTAAACATAACTCCCCCTATCTATATGCCATATTATGAGAAGATGAAAACACTTGAATTCCATCCATAGAATTCAAGCATAAACCGATAAGTTCTAACCGTAGAACTTATCGTTATTCTTATTAAGCAATAGTAAATACAAAACTTCGTTGAAAATCATAAGTTAAATGATAAGGGACGAATTTTACTTCGACAGAAGATAAAGATTTTCAATATAAATTTCATGATATAGATGTAAGGCATGCTTTCAATATGATCAATCAATCTTGTGATATTTTCAAGGATTTTGCAAGGCATATAAGATATTTATATCACACAAGCTTTTGTAATTCATATAAGTCATGCTATCGATATGGTGTAAGTCATCACTTAGTCATCACTTCTCCCCCTTTGTCATCAACAAAAAGAGACAAGCCAGCTAATTGATGATCATAGAATTCGTTAAAAATGATCATTGAATCATTAAAAAAGTTTAACATTTAATAGTAAACAAAATTCATCATTCAAATTTGCCAGAAATAGTTTATCCAAAAGAAATCATCATTTATGCAGATCAAAACAGTAGTTTCTAAAAGGAAGGATCAGTTATCATTCAAACGATTATAAACTTTGAACTTGTTGTTAAAAGTAAACAGAACAGAATAAAAAGATACATCGATTTAATCCTTAGGAGGTAATCCACAGTGCTGATACATGATATCTATTTTTCCATTCATTTGTCGTAGTGTCTTCAAAATTTCAACTTATTGATTTTGAATTTGTTCTTGCTGTGATTTGAGTTGATCTTGCTGGAATTTGATCTGAGACAGTTCCGCCATAATGAGATCTTCAGAGGAGGAAATAGGAGCTGAAGGTGCTATGCCAAGGGGACTAGAAGGAGAAGATTCATTTCCCCTAAGAATTGGTGTTTCGGGGTGTTCTATTGGTGGAGGAATTGGCTCAGTCCTTCTAGGCTGCCTAACCCATATGCCATTGCTAAATGTGCACCTAAGTCTTTTCAGTAGGTTTTTATTTATTATGTTATATCGATCACTTTGAATAGTTTCTTCATCGGGTGGGATGCAAATGTCATAGGCATAAAGAAATCTAGTGATTAACCCCCCATATGGTAACATAGTATCTTTAGCCATAATATCCTGCATGTGTTGCCGAATTGAGTACCCAAAACAATTATGCTGACCGATCATAATCCAATACATGGTACTTATCTCTATTTGACTTATTTCGTCAAGATGAAATTGTTTGGGGAATATGATGCTTGTGATAATGTGATGAAGAATTTTAGAGTTGAAAGGCAGTAAGTGTTCACAGCTCTTGGGTAGGAAGCCAAGGTTTGGATTTGCAAAAATTGTTTCTGCGGCTTCGGTATAGGTTGCTCCTATTGTGTTGACGTCCCATTTACCTTTAAAATAGGATCCCCTATCTTTTTCAGTTATGCCAATTAGCTCACAAATAGTGCTGTCAAACATTCTAATAGGTGTTCCTAGAAGGTAAGTGCTTAGGCTACCGTTGTCCACATATAGGTTGGCATAGAACAATCTAACTAACCGCGGATAGATTGGTTCATCTATTTGTAGTAGAGGTAGAGCTTCTAGGTGTGCAAACCACCTAATGGGTTTTAAATCCCCTAGTTCATCCAGATCAACGTATTTTCCCTTATGGATATATCGTGTTTCAAATTTTGGAAAGCTAAGGGCTACCTCTTTTGATCTAAAATGATCATGGTCTATTAGGACTCTAGCTTGGAGAGTCCTAATTGAGAGGGATATTCATGTAAAAATGTTATGACTCTAGCTAGGAGAGTCCTAATTGTGATGGGCATTCATGTAGGAGGTTTTTTCTTAGAGAAGAATTAGGAGTTGTAAGGGAATAGGAGTCTTGAGTAGGAGTCCTATTAGGAGTTGGTTAGAAGTAAGAGTCTTAAGTAGGAGTCCTATTAGGAGTTAGGGTTTAGAAGCCCTATAAATAGCCATATATTCCTTTTCTTTTCTTAAGCAATAGATGAATCTTTTCTGCAACCATTGAGCAGCAACTTGGAGGGAGGAACCCCTATAGAGTTCCAAGGAGGCCGATCCCCTAAAGAGATCAACCCCAAGTTTAGAATCTGCAAGGGTTCTAACACATGGTATCAGAGCAGCGTTCTTGGCATCTCGCTACCCTTCCACAGCCATCCATCAACCCTCTACAACCATCCAAAGCAATTCCCACTATTGCTTAAAAGATCGTCACCGAATTCCGTCATCATCTCCACCACCACGGATCATCCTTTGATCTCCCCGTGAATTGCAACAGGTTCTGGTTTCCTACCTTACTGCTGCTGCAATTTAGTTATCCTTATTCGAAAATCCAAAAAAAAAAGAAAAAATTCGTTCCTATATTGCTGCATAAACTTTTCGTCACAAAGTTTTCATCTCTACGACGAAAGATACATTGCAGAATTCCAACTGCATAGCACCATCTGATTGATCTTGCTACTGTGCTTTTTCTATCCAAATTTCTATGAAATTTTTATAACATCTTTGACACTTCTTAACAGTGGATTTCCCTTTGGTTTCATCAAAAAATTCTCAATATAAACTACTGATCTTTTATGTCCAATCTGCTGCACTTGAATTGCAGAATTCAAGCCGCATAGCACCATCTGTTTGATCTTGCTACTATGCTTTTTCTATCCAAATTTCTACGAAATTTTTATGACATCTTTGACACTTCCTAATAGTATATTTCCCTTTGGTTTCATCGAAAAATTCTCAATATAAACTACTGATCTTTTATGTCCAATCTGCTGCACTTGAAAATCTATGCTGCAGAAAATTTCAGCTGCATATCGTTGCCTTAACCCATCTATTTGTAATCTTTTTTGAATGAAATTTCTTATACACTTCATAGATCATCTTGGCTTCCATCTAAGATTGATCTATTAAGAAATTCATCTCTAAAAACGATTTTATTTTGCTGCAAATTTTCATCGTAACCCGCTGAAATTTTTCGACGATAATTCTGCAATTGCAACTTGCACCAATTTCCTTGCTGTTATACTGCCGAAATTTTCTTGATTAAATTAGATATCCTTGCTGTCATATAAACTGTGATTTTTCTATCAATTCCCTCCTCAATTCTCTCAAGTTTTTGGTGGAAATTACGTCGAGAAACCGTTGTTTCTTCGACGACAATTCTACTCTTACAAGATAGCACATACTTGCTGCAACTTCTATGGATTTCTGTCAAACATTTGCTACCATCTACCACAGATCCAGAACTTTCAACCACAGCCCTAAAACTCTACTAAACCACACCCTCAAACTGCACCCAAAACTGCCACAAAACAAGCCTAAATCGTAGCCTACATCCACCAATCCACCAACCCTTTTGACCATCACTTCTCTCAACCTATACATGCCTTTAACCTAACAACAAAAGAGAGATCTTAACATCATAGATTTGGAGGCATATATTATGGCATCTAAGGAGGTAATCAATGCTAAATTCGAAGCCTTGGAGGCGCGAATGGAGGATAAGATTCGGATGCTCTTTACCGAACTCAGATTGGGCCGACCACTAAGCCCGAAGAAATCACATCAAGGAGAGAGCTTTGCCCAATCACACCAACCCCAAAGATATGACTTCCAAGAGAGGGGAAGCTCTATGACCAACCCCAACTATCCATGCATGAGAGTGGACTTCCCTAGATGGGAAGAAGGAGACCCGATTGGTTGGATCTCGCGCGCGGAGCGATATTTTCGGTACCACAAAACCGCGGATGTATCTATGGTGAAAATTGCAGCTATACATCTTGAAGGGGATGCTATACAGTGGTTTGACTAGTTTGAACATACTTATGGAGTCCTTTCATGGCGACAATTCAAAGAAGGACTGCTGATTCGCTTCAGACCAACCGATTACGAGAATATTGACGAACAACTAGCAAAGATCCAACAAACCTCCACCATTCAGGAGTACCAAACCAGGTTTGAAAGGTTATCTAATCAAACTCATGATTGATCACAAAAACAACTATTGTGGACCTTCATTGAGGGCTTGAAGCCGGAGATCCGAGGAGAAGTTAAAGCGCGACAACCGTATACGCTTATGGCAGCCATCTCTTTCGCACGACATCAAGAGGAGCAATTGAACCATGAAGCTCGGAGGACTAGGGTCTCTCCTCAACTAGTAATATTGAAGCCCTTAGCCCCCCCTACTATCGACCAAGTCCCTACACTAAAGAGGTTAACAAGAGAAGAGCTTCGGGAGCGATATGCGAAGGGGTTATGTTGGCATTGTGACGAGCCGTGGAGCCGTGAGCATCGCTGTAGTAAAGGGGGACTTCTTATGATTGAACCGATAGAAGAAGAGGTCATTGAACATCCAAAAGAGAGCCTTGAACATGAAGAAGAAGATACAGAAGAAGAGCCACAACCGACCGAAGTTACGGTACATACACTAGCTAGCTACTCAAACCCGCAAACGATGAAAATTGGAGGTATTCTCAAACAACAACCAATCACTGTTCTCATCGACACGGGCAGTACTACTAACTTCCTAAATAGTAAGCTTGCTGTTCGGATATCATTACCTATCGAGAATCGCTGCAGGTTTGATGTTAAGGTCACCGACGGACGGATTTTGAATTGTGATCATAGGCGCTTGCAGGAGAAACTATTGTTGCAGGACCAAGAGATAATTGCAGATTTCTTCCTTCTTCCTCTTAACAATCATGAGGCCATGCTCAGAATTAAATGGTTGACGACATTAGGTGATATTTCTTGGAATTTTATGAAACTAATTATGAAATTTTACAGTAAGGAGAAACATGTGACATTGCACGGGAAACGTGGGGGCGACATAACAACGATTTGCACACAACAAATGGAGAATGTTTTGCATAAAGCATGTAGCGGCTTTTTGGTACAACTTGAGCAGTAAACTAAGGGAGAGCCAACAGAATTTGAAGATCCAAATCTACTTCCTTTGCTTGCTGAATTTTCAAATATATTTGACGAACCGCACAACCTACCTCTTACCTGTCGGCATGATCATTGTATAATGATTCTTCCAGGCAAATCTTCAGCAAATGCTCAGCCATATCAGTATCCACATCTCCAAAAGGATGAAATAGAAAGGATTATAAAAGAGATGCTCGAAACAGGAGTTATTCGGCCAAGTTGCAACCTCTACTCTTCGCCGGTGCTACTTGTACGCAAGAAGGACGGAACAAGGCGAATATGTGTTGATTACCGAGCTCTCAATGGCATAATCATCAAGGACAAATACTTTATTCCAATAGTAGATGAATTGCTAGATGAAAGGGAGCACAAATCTTTACAAAGCTGGACCTTTGATCCGGGTATCATCAAATACGAGCATGCGAAGAAGACATACAGAAAACCACCTTTTGAACACACAACAACCACGAATTTTTACTTTCTTCAACAAAAGGTGGAATATCTTGGGCATATCATATCAGAGGAAGGTGTGGCAGTGGACCCCTTCAAAATTGGAGCAATGCAAAACTGGCCGACCTCGAGAAACATAAAATTACTACATGGCTTTCTGGGTTTAACAGGCTACTACCGCAAGTTCGTGAAAAACTATGGAAAGATCAGTGCACCACTTACTTCCTTACTAGAAAAAGATGTCTTCCAATGGTTGGACAGAGCCTCCGCGGCCTTCGACAAACTTAAGGCAGCCATGACGACGACGCCGGTGCTAACACTACCAGATTTCAACCAACCCTTCATTATTGAGGCCGACACATCTAGAGTCAGAATTGGAGCCATTCTCATGCAAGATGGTCGACCACTCGCATACATTAGCAAGGCATTATCTCCCTCCGATCAAAATATGTCAACATATGATAAGGAGATGCTCGCCATTGTGCGCGCAGCAACGAGGTGGAGATTGTACTTGATCAGGCGATACTTTCAAATCAAGACCGACCATAAAAGCCTAAAATATCTCTTGGAGCAGAAGATATCTTCCCCCGAGCAGCAAAAATGGCTACCCGAGCAAGTTGAAGTTTCGACCGTTTCACTTCCGACCAGCGACTTCCTTGAGGATATTAAGATGAAATAGCAGGAAGATACTAGTAAGATTATAAAAAAAATTGGAGGAAGCACCAAGCCCCATGGCTCATTACAATTGGGACTCAAAAGAATTACACTATAAGGGTACTAAATTGAAAAGGAGTACGACATATCACCCACAAACCAACAGCCAACCGAAATTTTAAACAGGTGCTTGGAGACAGCCCAAAGCCACCCACCAAATATGACTACCCAAAGAGAACTCCAGACCCAGCCAAGTGCCATTATTGATCGACGGATCGTGACTCGACGACGACGACCCACTAATGAAGTGCTAATACAGTGGGCGAACCTACCAAAAGAAGATGCCACTTGGGAGAACTATGACGACTTGAAGATCAAATTCCCAGAATTCATGAATCATCAGCCTCGAGGACAAGGCTGATTTGAAGAGGGCGGGTCTGTTAGGACTCTAGCTTGGAGAGTCCTAATTGAGAGAGACATAAATGTAAAAATGTTAGGACTCTAGCTAGGAGAGTCCTAATTGAGAGGGACATTCTGTTAGGACTCTAGCTAGGAGAGTCCTAATTGTGAGGGGCATTCATGTAGGAGGTTTTTTCTTAGAGAAGAATTAGGAGTTGTAAGGGAATAGGAGTCTTGAGTAGGAGTCCTATTAGGAGTTGGTTAGAAGTAAGAGTCTTAAGTAGGAGTCCTATTAGGAGTTAGGGTTTAGAAGCCCTATAAATAGCCATGTATTCCTTTTCTTTTCTTAAGCAATAGATGAATCTTTTCTACAGCCTTTGAGCAGCAACTTGGAGGGAGGAACCCCTATAGAGTTCCAAGGAGGCCGATCCCCTAAAGAGATCAACCCCAAGTTTAGAATCTGCAAGGGTTCTAACATGGTCATATGAATCTCCTTCAATCCTTTTTCCTTTTGATCTCTTAGGAGTCATTATCTAGACAATATGATGATGAAATTGTGAAAAATAAGCAAGGGAAAGAGAAAAGAAAAGAGGGATTTCAAGTGTTACCTTATGGAGATTATGTTGAGAGATGGAGAGCTTGGACCACCAAGAATCCTTCTCTAATGCTTCTAAGAGTTAGAATGAGGGTTAGGGGGAATGGGAGAGGGTTTTGAGATCTTTTTCTTCGGGTTGGGGGTGGTGTCACCGCCGGCCCTAACCCCTCGGGTTAATAAGGGTCGCTTGGTCGGTGCCACCGCCAAACCGAGCGGTGTCACCGCCTGGCGCCCGAGCGCTCAGGCGGTGCTACCACCGGATCTGGCGGTGCCACCGCTGGCATCCCGCGGAGGAAAAAAAATTTTTTTTCTTCCTCCCTTTTGTTTAGCTTTTTCCCTCAAGATAATAAGTTATACTTTAATGGATCATTTTGAATTGAAGAAGAAGGAAGAAATCAAATTCACAAAAGAAAGGAAAAGGACGAGTCATTTTTCGTGAAGCTCATTTTAGGGACAATTTAACACGCCTAATTCCCTTCGAATGAATTCAAATTGGTCTTCATTTAAGGCTTTTGTAAAAATATCTGCTAATTGATACTTTGTGTCAATAAATTCTAATACCACATTGTTGTTAAGGACATGATCACGTATGAAATGATGCCTAATGTCGATATGTTTAGTCCTAGAGTGCTGAATTGGATTTTTGGTGAGACATATGGCACTAGTATTATCACACTTTATAGAAATATTTTTCAAGTGAATTCCATAGTCTTCTAGTGTATTTTTCATCCAGACAACTTGCGCACAACATGCACTTGCAGCAATGTATTCGGCTTCGGCCGTAGATAGAGCTACTGAATTTTGTTTCTTAGATGTCCAAGAAACAAGTGCATGACCTAAAAACTGGCATGTTCCAGATGTACTTTTTCTATCTATTCTGCATCCGCCAAAATCGGCATCTGCATAGGCTATTAAATCGAATTTATCTGATTTTGGATACCATAGTCCTAAATTTGGAGTTCCTTTAAGATACCTAAATATTCTTTTAACACTCTTAAGATGAGATAATTTAGGATTAGATTGGAACCTAGCGTAGAGTCCTACACTAAACATAATATCTGGTCTAGTTGTGGTGAGGTAGAGTAGACTACCGATCATTCCCTATATGTTTTTTTATCGAAATTTTCACTATTTTCATCCATATCTAACTTAGTCGCAGTACTCATAGGGGTGTTTATTGCTTTTGAATTATCCATGTTAAATCATTTTAACAATTCTAATGTATATTTGGATTGGTTAAGAAATATACCATCACTAAGTTGTTTGATTTGTAATCCTAAAAAGAAGGTTAATTCACCCATTAAACTCATTTCAAATTCATGACTCATACATTTGGCAAATGATTCACATAGTGATTCATCCGAAGAGCCAAAAATTGTTAGGATCTAGAGCACTAAGAGGGGGGGGGGGTGAATTAGTGCAGCGGAAATCTTACAGTAATTTAAAAACGAAAGCTGCGTTCGTCCAATAAAAAATGATTTCGATATAAAAGCAGAATCACAGTGCAGTTTGCGTCTAAGTGCAGTTTTGCGTCTAAGCGCAGTTTGCGTCTAAACACAGTTTGCGTCTAAGCACAGTTTGCGTCTAAGCGCAGTTTGCGTCTAAACTCAGTTTTACGTCCAAACGCAGTTTTACGTCAAGATGCAGTTTTACGTCTAAACGCAGTTTTACGTCTAAACGCAGTTTTGCGTCTAAACGCAGTTTTGCGTCTAAACGCAGTTTTACGTTTAAACGCAGTTTTACGTCTAAACGCAGTTTTACGTCTAAACGCAGTTTTGCGTCTAAACGCAGTTTTACGTCTAAACATAATTTTACGTCTAAATGTAGTTTTGCGTCTAAAGGCAGTTTTGAACCTTGAAAAGCGTTTTACGTAGAAAGCAATTTGCAGTTATAAATGGAATCCGAATGTAAGCGTAAACTGCAGTGTGAAGATCGTACGAAAACACGATTTACGTTTGAATGCAGATTCTGAAAGATCAGAGCTTAGAAACTCGTTCGTAAAGGCGCAGAGGGCAGTAGCAATGTAGGAGGTTTGCAGTAATGGAAAAGTGCTCAAGGTAAAAGCAAACCAGAGATTTAGAGTGGTTCGGTCAGTCTTGACCTACTCCACTTTTGGCTTCCTCCTCCGACGAGGTCACCGACGTCAACTAGCTGCCTTCCTTCAATGGGCGAAGGCTAACTGCCCTTTTACAGTTTCTCTCCTTTTGACAGGCTTAGGAGACAACCTTTACAGATCCTTTCTCTCCTCTCTTTACAACTCAAGACTTAAAGAACATAAGGAGGAGAACTTTAGGACTTTACACAAATTTGAGCTCTTAGAATCACTGAAAAGATCAAGAATTCGGTGTGGATCTGTTGTCAATTCAGTGTTGAATGGGTGGGGTATTTATAGGCCCCAACCCAATTCAAATTTGGAGCTCAAAACGATCAAATCCCGGAATTCCGGGATCAGGCGGTTGCACCTCTTGACCAGAGAGGTGGCACCGCCTGGCAGAGCTCGAAGACTGAGCTCAGGCGATTGCACCTCTCTGCCAGAGCTCGAAGACTGAGCTCAGTGGTTGCATCGCCTGGCAGAGCTCGAAGTCTGAGCTCGGTGGTTGCATCACCTGGCAGAGCTCGAAACTGAGCTCAGGCTGATGCACCTCTCTGCCAGAGGTGGTTGCACCTCTCTGCCAGAGCTCGAAGACCGAGCTCAGGCGATGCATCTCCTGTCCAAAGAGGTTGCACCTCTCTGCCAGAGCTCGAAGACCGAGCTCAGGCGATGCATCTCCTGTCCAAAGAGGTTGCACCTCTCTGCCAGAGCTCGAAGACCGAGCTCAGGCGATGCATCTCTTGGCAGAGCTCGAAACTTGAGCTCTGGCGGTGCTACCTCTTGACAGAGGAGGTTGCACCGCCCAGTCTCGCTTGGAGACTGAGCCCTGGGCAGTTGCACCTCTTGGCTGGGGCGGTTGCACCGCCTAGTCCCGCTGGAAGACATGGCCTGGGCGGTTGCACCGCCTGGCTGGGGCGGTTGCACCGCCCAGTCCCGCAGCCCAGGCGGTTGCACCTCCTGTCCTAGGCGGTTGCACCGCCTGGTGCAATCAGGGTCCGAATGGTTCGCTCCATTCGGCCCAATTTGAATCTTTTCAGGGGCCCAATTGCCCCAAGATTAAGCTAATGGGATCACCTCCCATTTTCAAGCTTAATCATCGTGCTAACTACGATTAACTCTAAGACAACTTCTGCAGCTATGCTCCGATGCGTCAATCGCTTCTTCCGGCGAGTTTCCAGCGAACTTCCGTCGATCATCCGATAAACCCTCGGTGATCCTTCTGCGGACATCCGGCATACTCCTGGACTTTGCGACGATCCACTTGGCGAGTTCCGACGAGCTTCGCTTGGCAAGCTTCTGGACTTCTCGGATCTGTTCTCGCTGAACCTCCGACGACCGTCCGAACTTCCGTCGAACTCTCGAACTCCCAACGTGATCATGATCTTGACTCCGGCGCAACACCTGCTGCTTGTCTTACTTTCATCGTAGTTAATCCTGCACACTTATCTCAACATATAGATTAGATAACAAATGACAATTGACTTCATCATCAAAATCCGAGATTCAACAATCTCCCCCTTTTTTATGATGACAATCAATTGATAAAGGAGTTGTCCTTAACTCCCCCTATCTATATGCCATAGTTGAGATAAGTCAACCTTGAATTCAAGACCTAAGAATTCAAGTGACGTATTGATAAGTTAGATCAGTTAAACTTATCAATGCTCCCATCATGATGCCCATCATGATGTATCTCTTCAAGAATGATGTCAAGGCATGACATACATCATTAAGTTTGTATGATAGTGTTTGTAACTATTCATCATGTAATCATATAAAGCTACGAAGGACTTTTTACATGATGCACACATTTGAGATTTTCTAGCAAGTTTGCATTTACTTCACAAAATAGAATATCAAATCAAGACATGATGCAAACTATAGCACATGTTCACATATCTCTTGGTGATGCAAGGATGTCATAACTATAACATTGTTTATAGCATCACTCAAGTATTTGCAACTATGACATAGACATGATTATGGCAGGAGATTTTCTAGCAAGTTTGCATTTACTTCACAAAATAGAATATCAAATCAAGACATGATGCAAACTATAGCGCATGTTCACATATCTCTTGGTGATGCAATGATGGCATAACTATAACATTGTTTATAGCATCACTCAAGTATTTGCAACTATGACATAGACATGATTATGGCAGTTCAGCTATGACATAGTGTTTATCAATTCATATGTTTCTCCCCCTTTGTCATCAACAAAAAGCATGATAGCATTATCAAGCACATAAAGGAAGTCATGACATATATAATTCTTTGAATATCTCTTTATTGTTTGTTGCTTGAAGGAGGAAAGTCATTTTTCAAAAAGTTTTCATAAGAGTGTACAGGAACATCCCATTTTTAGCATACAAACCGAAAAATGAACATCTTACATGCATTTGGTTAAAAATATTTGTCACATAATTTGCAACATGTTATTTGATCAAGCGATGTCAAGGCATGTAATAGTAATAACATCCGAAAAATAATTTTAACTAGTTTAAGTATTCGGACACATCAACATTCCTAATTCTCTTCTTATGTAATCAAATTGTTCTTCACATAGGGGTTTTGTAAAGATATCAGCTAGTTGATGTTTGGTATCAATAAACTCTATGGTTACATCATGATTAGTGACATGATCTCGTATAAAGTGATGTCTAATATCAATGTGTTTTGTTCTTGAGTGTTGTATAGGATTTTTAGTTAAGCATATTGCACTCGTGTTATCACATTTAATGGGAATATCTTTAAGATTCACTTTGTAATCTTTAAAGTGTTTTTCATCTATACAACTTGTGCACAGCATGCACTTGCTGCAATGTATTCAGCTTCGGTTGTTGATAGAGCAACCGAGTTTTGTTTCTTAGATGACCAGGATACAAGGGCATGTCCTAAAAATTGACATGATCCTGATGTGCTTTTTCTGTCTAGTCTACAGCCAGCGAAGTCCGCATCAGCATAAGCTGTTAATTCAAAATTTTCTGATTTTGGGTACCATAATCCTAGATTGGTAGTTCCATTAAGATATCTGAGTATTCTTTTGACTGCTTTGAGATGAGATATCTTAGGGTCTGATTGAAATCTAGCACAAAGTCCTACACTGAACATGATGTCTGGTCTGGTGGCAGTGAGGTAAAGTAAACTTCCTATCATACCCCTATAGGTTTTTTGATCGAAGCTTTCTCCATTCTCATCAATTTCTAACTTAGTGGAGGTGCTCATAGGAGTGTCAATGGCTTTTGAATTATTCATTTTGAACTTCTTTAGCAAACTCACAGCATATTTGGTTTGACTAATAAAGATGTCATTGCTTAGTTGTTTGATTTGTAGGCCTAAGAAGAATGTTAACTCTCCCATTAGACTCATTTCGAATTCACGACTCATAGTTTTCGCAAAGGATTCACAAAGAGATTCATTTGTAGAACCAAAGATAATATCATCAACATAAATTTGAACAATGAGAAAATTGTTTTCAAAGTTCTTGATGAATAATGTAGTATCAACCTTGCCTTTTATGAAATTATTTTCAATAAGAAAAGAACTAAGTCTCTCATACCAAGCCCTAGGAGCTTGTTTTAAACCATAGAGAGCTTTAGTTAATCTAAACACATGATTAGGGAGACTATTATTTTCAAATCCAGGAGGTTGTTCAACATAGACTTCTTCAGAAATAAAGCCATTAAGAAAGGCGCTTTAAACATCCATTTGAAACAACTTAAAATTATTACTGCTAGCGCAGGCAAGGAGCATCCTTATGGCTTCCAATCGTGCCACAGGAGCGAAGGTTTCTTCGTAATCGATACCTTCTTCTTGGTTGAAACCTTTGGCCACTAATCTAGCCTTGTTTCTAACCACGATACCATTTTCATTTTGCTTGTTTCTGAAGACCCATTTAGTACCAATAACTAGATGATCATTTGGTCTAGGAACAAGCTTCCACACTTCATTTCTCTTAAATTGATTTAATTCATCTTGCATTGCGATAATCCATGAATCATCTTTCATGGCTTCATCAACGCATTTGGGTTCAATTTGGGAGAGAAAGGCGGTATTTGCACAAAAGGTTTTAAGAGAAGATCGTGTTTGAACTCCCTTTGATGTGTCTCCTAAGATTAGCTCCTTAGGATGAGCATCTACATACTTCCAATCCTTGGGTAAGGAAATCTGAGAAGTGGATGCATCCAAGTTGCTAGTTGGAGACGGGGTCTCGTTTAAATTTAAAGAGTCAAAATTAACATCATCATCAAGATCATTTTTCGTGATTTCAGAAGTCTCATTGAAAACAACATGAATGGATTCTTCAATAATTAGAGTTCTTTTATTAAAGATACGAAAGGCTTTAGAAACTGTAGAATAACCAAGAAAGATTCCTTCATCGGATTTAGCATCAAATTTTCCTAAGTTGTCTTTTTCATTCAAGATAAAACACTTACACCCAAAGACTTTGAAATATGAAACGTTGGGTTTTTTATTGTTCCATAACTCATAGGGAGTTTTGGTTAGTAGAGGTCTCACTAGAACTCTATTTAAGATATAGCATGCAGTATTTACGGCTTCGGCCCAAAAATATTTGGGTAGGTTATGTTCATTCAACATGGTTCTTGCCATTTCTTGTAAATTTCGATTTTTTCTTTCTACAACTCCATTTTGTTGAGGGTTTCTAGGAGTAGAGAAATTATGGTTGTATCCATTGAGTTCACAAAGTTCTTGGAAATCATGGTTTTGAAATTCACCACCATGATCACTTCTAATTGACGAAATCATAGAACCTTTCTCATTCTGAACGAGTTTGCAAAACTTGGTAAAAGATCTAAGGCATTCACTTTTCTGTTTTAAAAAGTAAGTCCATGTGTATCTGCTATAGTCATCTATGATGACGAAAGCGTATTTGCTACCTCCTAGGCTTGATGTGGAGATGGGTCCGAACAAGTCCATATGGATCAATTGTAAAGGCCTAGAGGTGGTTACTTGATTTTTAGATTTGAAGCTACTCTTAATTTGTTTACCTAATTGGCAGGCATCACATACATTATCTTTGATGAACTTGATATGAGGAATTCCTCTTACAAGTTCTTTGGATGATATTTGAGTGATTAGCTTCATGCTAGCATGACCTAATCTTCTGTGCCATATCCAAGCATTCTCATTTAAAGCAGAAAAACATGTTTCATTACATAAATCATCGATGTCAATAGTGTATACGTTATTTTGTTTTAATGCAATCATAGATATGTTTTTGTGAGGTTTTTCAATGACGCAAGCATTAGATTCAAATTTGATGATATATCCTTTATCACATAATTGACTAATGCTTAGGAGGTTATGTTTTAGACCATCAACTAGCAAAACATCTTCAATAGAAAAGTTGGATTTGTTACCTATGGTTCCTTTGCCAATGATTTTACCCTTGTTGTTGTCTCCGAAGGTGACATATCCTTCGTTTATGCTAGAGAGCTTAGAGAATTGGGATGAATCTCCGGTCATATGCCTTGAGCATCCATTGTCAAGGTACCATCTCTTGCTCCTAGCTTGCGATGGTTTAGTTTTCTACAAGAAAGGATGATGTTTAGGTACCCATTTGCTTTTGGGTTCCTCACAAATAGATCTACATTTTTTATCATGTTGCATAGAATTTGTCATGGTTCCTTTAGGAACCCATATCAATTTGTTTGGACTCCATTTCCTGAATGGACAATAATGTGTCTTGTGACCAAACTTGCAACAAAAGTTGCATTTGCTTCTAACATGTAAGATGGGGCCTTTTACAAAGGTAGTTGGATTTTGGTGAGGACTCCTCACAAATCCAATCCCACTTCTTTTGGGAGCATGACCTTTGTTTGTAAGGATCATGTTTAATGACTTGCTACCAACCTCGAATTTCTTCAAGGTGTCCTTAAGTAGCAAGTTTTCTTTTTGACAGATTTCTAGATCATGACATTTTATACATGAATTTAAACTATCATGATATTCGATTTTTAACTTATTAAAATCACAAGTAAGACTATCATGTACCTTTTTTAGCAATTTGTATTTTCTATTTATAACTTTGCATTCATCAAATAAATCATGGAAGGCATTTAATAATTCCTCGAAAGATAAATCAGCATCTAATAAATCCGTTACCTCCTCTCCGATGGCCATTAAGGCGTAATGAGCAACTTGCTCGGTGTTGGACTCCTCTTCTTCAGATGCGCTCGAGTCATCCCATGTTGCTTGAAGAGCCTTCTTCTTTGATGTTCTTCTTTTGACTTGGGGACAATCATTCTTGTAGTGTCCCGGCTTTTTACATTCGTAGCAGATCACTTGGTCCTTCTTGGGTTCAAGTTTATTTTTCACATCGTTTTTAAACTTGTTTCTTTTGAAGAATTTCTTAAACTTTCTTGTCAAAAGTGCCAAGTCATCATCACAGTCCTCATCACTTGAGTTTTCTCTCAAGTGGCATTCAGAAGTTTTAAGTGCCATATCCTTCCTGTTCTTTGGAAGGATGTCTTCTTGCTCTTCATGAGCTTTGCAAGTCATTTCGTAGGTCATTAATGACCCGATTAGTTCTTCAAGAGGGAAGTTGCGCAGATCTTTTGCCTCTTGAATGGCAGTGACTTTAGGATCCCAACTTTTAGGAAGGGATCTTAGTATTTTATTTACGAGTTCAAAATCCGAAAAACTTTTTCCGAGTCCTTTTAGACCGTTGACGACATCCGTGAAACGGGTAAACATGTCGCCAATGGTTTCACTCGGTTTCATTCGGAAAAGTTCAAAAGAATGCAGCAACAGATTGATTTTTGACTCTTTCACTCTACTTATGCCCTCGTGGGTCACTTCAAGTGTGTGCCAAATATCAAATGCAGTTTCGCAAGTTGAAACACGATTAAACTCGTTTTTATCAAGTGCGCAAAATAAGGCATTCATAGCCTTTGCATTAAGAGCGAAAGCCTTCTTTTCCAACTCATTCCAATCGATCATTGGAAGAGAAGACTTTGAAAATCCGTTTTCAACAAGGTTCCACAGTTCAAAATCCATAGAAATAAGAAAGATCCTCATTCGGGTCTTCCAGTAGGTGTAGTCCGTTCCACTGAACATGGGTGGACGTGTAATAGAATGCCCCTCTTGGTTTCCGGCGTAAGCCATCTCTCTTGGGTTTTAATCCTTTAGAGAGTTAACCTTGCTCTGATACCAATTGTTAGGATCTAGAGCACTAAGAGGGGGGGGGTGAATTAGTGCAGCGGAAATCTTACAGTAATTTAAAAACGAAAGCTGCATTCGTCCGATAAAAAATGATTTCGATATAAAAGCAGAATCACAGTGCAGTTTGCGTCTAAGCGCAGTTTTGCGTCTAAGCGCAGTTTGCGTCTAAACACAGTTTGCGTCTAAGCGCAGTTTGCGTCTAAGCGCAGTTTGCGTCTAAACTCAGTTTTACGTCCAAACGCAGTTTTACGTCAAGATGCAGTTTTACGTCTAAACGCAGTTTTACGTCTAAACGCAGTTTTGCGTCTAAACGCAGTTTTGCGTCTAAACGTAGTTTTACGTTTAAACGCAGTTTTACGTCTAAACGCAGTTTTACGTCTAAACGCAGTTTTGCGTCTAAACGCAGTTTTACGTCTAAACGCAGTTTTGCGTCTAAACGCAGTTTTACGTCTAAACGTAATTTTACGTCTAAATGTAGTTTTGCGTCTAAAGGCAGTTTTGAACCTTGAAAAGCGTTTTACGTAGAAAGTAATTTGCAGTTATAAATGGAATCCGAATGTAAGCGTAAACTGCAGTGTGAAGATCGTACAAAAACACGATTTACGTTTGAATGCAGATTCTGAAAGATCAGAGCTTAGAAACTCATTCGTAAAGGCGCAGAGGGCAGTAGCAATGTAGGAGGTTTGCAGTAATGGAAAAGTGCTCAAGGTAAAAGCAAACCAGAGATTTAGAGTGGTTCGGTCAGTCTTGACCTACTCCACTTTTGGCTTCCTCCTCCGACGAGGTCACCGACGTCAACTAGCTGCCTTCCTTCAATGGGCGAAGGCTAACTGCTGTTTTACAGTTTCTCTCCTTTTGACGGGCTTAGGAGACAACCTTTACAGATCCTTTCTCTCCTCTCTTTACAACTCAAGACTTAAAGAACAGAAGGAGGAGAACTTTAGGACTTTACACAAATTTGAGCTCTTAGAATCACTGAAAAGATCAAGAATTCGGTGTGGATCTGTTGTCAATTCAGTGTTGAATGGGTGGGGTATTTATAGGCCCCAACCCAATTCAAATTTGGAGCTCAAAACGATCAAATCCCGGAATTCCGGGATCAGGCGGTTGCACCTCTTGACCGGAGAGGTGGCACCGCCTGGCAGAGCTCGAAGACTGAGCTCAGGCGATTGCACCTCTCTGCCAGAGCTCGAAGACTGAGCTCAGTGGTTGCATCGCCTGGCAGAGCTCGAAGTCTGAGCTCGGTGGTTGCATCACCTGGCAGAGCTCGAAACTGAGCTCAGGCTGATGCACCTCTCTGCCAGAGGTGGTTGCACCTCTCTGCCAGAGCTCGAAGACCGAGCTCAGGCGATGCATCTCCTGTCCAAAGAGGTTGCACCTCTCTGCCAGAGCTCGAAGACCGAGCTCAGGCGATGCATCTCTTGGCAGAGCTCGAAACTTGAGCTCTGGCGGTGCTACCTCTTGACAGAGGAGGTTGCACCGCCCAGTCTCGCTTGGAGACTGAGCCCTGGGCGGTTGCACCTCTTGGCTGGGGCGGTTGCACCGCCCAGTCCCGCTGGAAGACATGGCCTGGGCGGTTGCACCGCCTGGCTGGGGCGGTTGCACCGCCCAGTCCCGCAGCCCAGGCGGTTGCACCTCCTGTCCTAGGCGGTTGCACCGCCTGGTGCAATCAGGGTCCGAATGGTTCGCTCCATTCGGCCCAATTTGAATCTTTTCAGGGGCCCAATTGCCCCAAGATTAAGCTAATGGGATCACCTCCCATTTTCAAGCTTAATCATCGTGCTAACTACGATTAACTCTAAGACAACTTCTGCAGCTATGCTCCGATGCGTCAATTGCTTCTTCCGGCGAGTTTCCGGCGAACTTCCGTCGATCATCCGATAAACCCTCGGTGATCCTTCTGCGGACATCCGGCATACTCCTGGACTTTGCGACGATCCACTTGGCGAGTTCCGACGAGCTTCGCTTGGCAAGCTTCTGGACTTCTCGGATCTGTTCTCGCTGAACCTCCGACGACCGTCCGAACTTCCGTCGAACTCTCGAACTCCCAACGTGATCATGATCTTGACTCCGGCGCAACACCTGCTGCTTGTCTTACTCTCATCGTAGTTAATCCTGCACACTTATCTCAACACATAGATTAGATAACAAATGACAATTGACTTCATCATCAAAATCCGAGATTTAACAAAAATAATATCATCAACATAAATTTGCACAATAAGAAAATTATTTTTAAAATGTTTAATAAACAATATAGTATCAACCTTGCCTTTGGTAAAATTATTTAAAATAAGAAAGGAACTAAGTCTTTCATACCAAGCTCTAGGAGCTTGTTTCAAGCCATAGAGAGCTTTAGTCAATTTGAATACATGATTAGGAAGAAGAGAATTTTCAAATCCGGGAGGTTGTTCAACATATACTTCTTCGGAAATAAAACCATTAAAGAAAGCACTTTTGACATCCATTTGAAATAGTTTAAAATTATTACTACTAGCATAGGCAAGGAGCATCCTTATGGCTTTTAATTGAGCCACGGGAGCAAAGGTTTCTTCGTAATCGATACCTTCTTCTTGGTTGAAACCTTTGGCCACTAATCTAGCCTTGTTTCTAACCACGATACCATTTTCGTCTTGCTTGTTTCTAAAGACCCACTTAGTACCTATGACTAAGTGGTCACTTGGTCTAGGAACAAGCTTCCATACCTCATTCCTCTCAAATTGGTTCAATTCTTCTTGCATTGTAATGACCCAAAAATCATCTTTTAAGGCTTCGTCAATACATTTAGGTTCAATTTGAGAAAGGAAAGCGGCGTTAGCACAAAAATTCTTGAAAGAAGAACGAGTTTGAACCCCTTTTGTTGTATCTCCTATAATTAGCTCCTTTGGATGAGCATCTACATACTTCCATTCTTTGGGTAAAGAAATTTTGGAAGAAGATGCATTCAAATAGCTATTTTGAGGAGGGGGTTCATTTAAATTCAAATTATCAAAACCAAGATCATCATCAAAATCATTTTTCTTTAAATCAGAAAATTCATTAAAAACTACATGAATAGACTCTTCTATTACTACGGTCCTTTTGTTAAAGACACGAAAGACTTTAGAAACGGAGGAGTAACCAAGAAAAATGCCTTCATCGGATTTAGCATCAAATTTACCTAGGGCATCCTTTTCATTTAAAATGAAGCATTTACAACCAAAAACTTTAAAATAAGAAATATTTGGTTTTTTGTTATTCTATAATTCATAGGGAGTTTTTGATAGAGATGGTCTTATCAGGACCCTATTCATGATGTAACAAGCCGTATTTATGGCTTCGGCCCATAAATATTTGGGTAAACTACGTTCATTTAACATAGTTCTTGCCATTTCTTGTAGGTTTCTATTTTTCCTTTCAACTACTCCATTTTGTTGAGGATTTCTTGGAGTTGAGAAGTTGTGATTGTACCCATTAACTTTGCAAAAATTTTGAAAGTCATGGTTTTGAAATTCACCACCGTAATCACTCTGAATTGATGAAATTATGAAGCCTTTTTCGTTTTGAGTGAGTTTACAACATTTAGATAAACACTTGAAGTAATCACTTTTGTGAGCTAAGAAATATGTCCAAGTGTATCTAGAGTAGTCATCCACAATCACAAAAGCATATTTGCTTCCACCTAGACTTGTTGTATCAATTGGTCCAAATAAGTCCAAATGGATCAATTGTAACGGTCTAGTGGTGCTAATTTGATTTTTTGGTTTGAAGCTTGTTTTTATTTGTTTGCCTAGTTGACATGCATCGCATACCTTATCCTTAATAAACTTCATATTCGGAATCCCTCGTACTAATTCTTGAGATGAGATTTTAGATATTGTTTTCGTGCTTGCATGGCTTAATCTCTTATGCCAAAGCCAAGCATCATCATTTACGGCGGAGAAACACATTTCATTACTTAGTTCATCAAGATTGATGGTATAGACATTATTTTATATTAAAGCAACCATAGTCATGTTATGATTTGGTTTTTCAATAATACACATATTTGATTCAAATCTAACGATATAACCTTTATCGCATAATTGACTAATGCTCAACAGATTATGTTTCAATCCATCAACCAGTAACACATCATCAATAGAAAAACTTCATTTGTTACCTATGGTTCCCTTGCCAATGATTTTGCCTTTGTTGTTGTCTCCGAAGGTGACATAGCCTTCGTCCATACTAGTGAGCTTGGAGAATTGGGATGGATCTCCGGTCATATGCCTTGACCATCCACTATCAAGATACCATCTCTTGCTCCTAGCATGTGATGGTGTATGTTTCTACAAGAAAGAATTATTTTTAAGTACCCATTTACTTTTGGGTGCCTCAAAAACTAATCTAACTTGTTTATCATGTTGAATAGACTTGATCATGGTTCCTTTAGGAACCCAAATCAATTTGTTCGGACTAATTTTCTTGAATGGACATTGGTAAGTTATATGTCCATATTTGTAACAAAAGTTGCAATTGCTTTGGTGTTGAACATGTAAGATAGGACCTTTAATGAAGGTGGTTGGATTTTGGTGAGTACTTCTAACAAATCCGATTCCACTCCTTTTAGGAACGTGACCCTTATTTGTAAGGATCATGTTTAAGGACTTGCTACCGACCTCGAATTTCTTCAAGGTGTCCTTAAGTACCAAGTTCTCATTTTGGAGAGTTTCTAGATCATGGCATTTAGCACATGGAGCTAGACTATCATGATATTCAGTTTTTAATTTATCAAAATCACAAGTAAGACTATCATGCTCCTTTTTTAGCAATTTGTATTTTCTACTAATTATCTTACATTCATCAAATAACTCATGGAAGGCATTTAATAATTCATGATAAGGTAAATCTGCATTAATTAAATCGGTTACCTCTTCTTCGAAGGCCATTAGGGCGTAATGAGCAACTTGCTTGGTGTTGGACTCCTCTTCTTCGGACATGCTTGAATCATCCCATGTTGCCTTGAGCGCCTTCTTCTTTGATACTTTCTTTTTGGCTTGTGGACAATCGTTCTTGTAGTGTCCCAGTTTCTTGCACTCATAGCAAATTACTTGGTCCTTCTTGTATTCGAATTTATTTTTTGTATTATTTTTAAATTTTTTCTTTCTTAAATATTTTTTAAATTTTTGAGTCAAAAGTGCAATGTTATTGTCACTGTCCTCATCACTTGATGTTCCTTTCAAGTGGTCTTCTTGTGATGTGAGTGTCATATCCTTCCTGTTCTTTGGAAGGGGGTTCTCGAGCTCGTCATGAGCTTGACATATCATTTCGTAGGTCATTAAAGACCCAATGAGTTCTTCAAGAGGGAATGTTTTAAGGTCTTTGGCCTCTTGAATGGCCGTAACTTTTGGATCCCAACTTTTTGGGAGAGATCTTAAGATTTTAGTTACTAGTTCAAAGTTAGTAAAACCTTTACCAAGAGCTTTGAGTCCATTGATGACATCCGTGAACCGGGTGTACATGTCTCCGATGGACTTACTTGGTTTCATTCGAAAAAGTTCGTAAGAGTGCACAAGGATGTTGATTTTGGACTCTTTCACTCGGCTAGTGCCTTCATGAGTGACTTCAAGAGTTCCTCAAATATCAAAAGCCGAATCACAAATTGAAACACGATTAAATTCATTTTTATCTAGTGCACAAAACAAGGCATTCATAGCCTTTGCATTTAAAGTAAAAACCTTTTTTTCCGATTCATTCCATTCGCTCATCGGAAGAGAAGATTTTTGAAATCCATTCTCGATAATAGACCAAAGCTCAAAGTCCATAGAAATGAGGAAGATCCTCATGCGAGTCTTCCAATATGTGTAATCCGACCCATTAAACAAAGGTGGTCGTGCAATAGAATAGCCCTCTAGCATGCCGGAGTAAGCCATCTCTCTTGGGTATTAAACCAAATATGAGAGATAACCTTGCTCTGATACCAATTGTTAGGATCGGAGTGGCACTAAGAGGGGGGGGTGAATTAGTGTAGCGGATTAAAACGTTGGTTTCAACAAATCTTTCGTACGATAAGAACGGAACTTGAAAAGCATAACTTGAAAGCGTATTCTTAAAGTTGCGCAGCAAAGGTAATAAGGAACTAAAGCATGTAAGAAGGTTTGCAGTAATGTAAATAGCAATAATGAAATGCAAACCAGAGATCACGCCGATTTTAGAGTGGTTCGGTCAAATGACCTACATCCACTTGCGAGGCCCCTCTTCGATGAGGCTCCCACCTTCCACTAGCAAATCTCTTGAAATGGAAGGGCAAATACCCCTCTTACAACCTTTTACAAGCAGTTCAACCTCTTACAAATTTTCAGCAAGAAAGAAGGAGGAGAACTCTCTAGCAAATTGAAAACAAGACTTGCTAAGACTTTCTAAGACTTTTCTATCAATCAACTGCTTCTCAAAAGTTGTATTCTCAGCTGAGACTTGAGGGGTATTTATAGGCCTCAAGAGGATTCAAATTTGGGCTCCAAAAAATTTGAATTCTCTTATGTTCCCGATGCTGGTGGTGCCACCGCCCAGCCAAGCAGTGCAACCGCCCAGCGCTCGGGTGCTGGACGGTGCAACCGCCCAGCCCAGGAGGTGTCACCGCCCAGCTCTCGGGTGCTGGGCGGTGCTTCTGCCCAGCCAGGCAGTGCCACCGCCTGGCTCTCCAATTCACTGGTTTGGCTTAATTTTAGCCCAAACCAAATCTGACTTTGGGCCCAGTTGGCCCCTAACTAGGATATAGGATTATCTCTTAATCCTAATCCTAATTACAAGTGAACTACATAAAAAAAAACATCCTTAGCAAGTTTTCAACCGCGAACGTCGAGTCTTGTTCCGGCGAGCTTTCCGACGAACTTCTTCCGACGGACTCCCTACAAGCTCCCGATCTTGTGATGACTTTAACGAGTAGCTGAGCCTTCTTGGTGATCTCCATGAACCTCCGACGATCTCTTCGGTGAACTTCCGAAAATTTCGATAGCTTCCCGATTTCTTCTCGGTTGGTTTCGGCAGCATCTCCGACGATTCTTCGGACTCTTAAACGTCCATCGATCTTGACTCCGGTATTCTTGCTTTGTATTTTCTGATTATCGTAGTTAATCCTGCACACTTAACTCAATAATATGGATTAGATCAATTAACTCATCAATTGATTTTATCATCAAAATCCAAGATTCAACAACTTTAACTTGTGATCAAGCAAGATGTAGTTAAAGCAAATCTGTAAAGGCAATTTGCAGTTATGATGGAAATCAGAATGTAAGCGTAAACTGAAATATGATGTTTGTACGATAAAACTGATTTACGTCTAAACACCGATTTGGAAAATACTAAACTTTGAAACATGATCGTAAATGCGCAGAAGGCAGTAAGCTATTGAGGAGGTTTGCAGTAAAGATAATATGCTCAAAGTAAATGCAAACCAGAGAGCACCGCGATTTTAGAGTGGTTCGGTCAATCTTGACCTACATCAACTTCTGGCTTCCTCCACCAACGAGGTTACCGACGTCCACTAGAGGCCTTCCTTCAATAGGCGAAGGCCAACCACCCTTTTATAGTTTCACTCCTTTTGACGGGCTTAGGAGACAACCCTTACAAATTTTTCTCTCCTCTCTTGAAAGATTAGAACTTGGAATAAAAGAGGGAGAAGAACTTTTAACTCATACAACACTTTTGAGCTCTAGAAATCATAGAGTAAGATCAAGATTTTGGTTGCTTTGTCATTGCTGAAAGGGTGGGGTATTTATAGGCCCAAACCCAGTTTGAATTCCGAGCTCAAAACTGTCAATTCCCGAAATTTTAGGGTCTCGCGGTTGCACCGCTTGACTGGGGCGATTGCACCACTTGGCAAAGCTCGAAGACTGAGCCTCTGGGCGATGCCACCTCTTGTCAAGGGCGGTTGCACCTCTGTCAGAGGTGGTTGCACCGCCCAGCCAGAGCTCGGAGATTGAGCCTTGGGCGGTGCCACCGCCGACCCAAGCGGTGCCACCTCTGGCCAAGTAATCTGGGTCCGAATGGGCTGATCCATTCGGGCCAATTTGGGTCTATCAAGGGCCCAATTGCCCCAAGATTAAGTTAATGGGATCACCTCCCATTTCTAACTTAATCATTGTGCTAACTACGAATTTCTTAAGACATTTACTGCAACTTGCTCCGGTGCGTCAATCGCTTCTTCCGGCGAACTTCCGGCGAACATCCGACGAACCTTCGGTGATGCTCCTACGGACTTCTGGCAAACTCATGGACTTGCGATGATCCACTTGGAGAGTTCCGACGAGCTTCTTTGGCAAGCTCCTAGACTTCTCGGATTTGTTCCCGTAGAACCTCCAACGACCGTCCGGACTTCCATCAAACTCTCGAACTCTCAACGTGATCATAGTCTTGACTCCGATGCCACTCCTACTGCATGTCTTACTTTCATCGTAGTTAATCCTGCACATGTAAAACAAAACTTCGATCGAGACAATTAATCCTAAGCAATTAACCAAGTTGTCTGGCATGTCATTGGTCCCTCGACACTTTGTCCGATTCTTCGGCACATCGTCCTCTCTTGAGGCCTATTGCCCAAACGGCTAGTTGACTCCATAACTCTTATATCCTTGGCACAATACCCACTCTTCTTGGCCCAATGCTCGAGTCCACGACTCGAAGCCTTCTGTCAATACGTCGACCGATCCACCGGCCCGACGTTTAATCTTCTGACATGTTCCTCCGGCACAACATGATTTTTCCTGCTTTAATTGTCTCATCCTGATCGGAGTATCCTGCATCACTAAAAATACAAATTAAAACATAAACACATATCAAGTGGTTTCATCATCAAAATACGAGATTCAACAATCTCCCCCTTTTTTATGATGACAACCACTTGATGACGGAGTTAACCTTAACTCCCGGAGTCTAAACAAACTCCCCTTATCAATATGCCATATTGATAGAAACTCTTGGATTCAAAAATCCAAGCGTCATGTCATCATAAACTTATGCATAACATGTCAAGTCATCAACATACTTCTCCCCCTTTGTCATCAACAAAAAGGAGAAATACAACTATTCTTTGTGTTTGTGATATAAGTTCAACTCATTGCATGAAAAACATAATATCAAGTTTTATCATCATATAGTTTTGAAGCTAGAAAATTTAGCAAGTATTATATCATGCTTAGAACATTCAAGCTATCAAGTTTTAGTTATGCAAGTTTTATAGCATACAAGATAGCACTTTTGGTGATGTTCAAGATAGCAAGTTCTACATCATGCAAGCTAGCAACATTATAATATTTTAGAACATGCAAGCTAGCAATTTAGAGATGTTCAAGAGAGTAAATCTTGCTTCTTGAAATACGCAAGTTTGCAAGCTAGCAAATTTTGCTTCCTTTGCAATGTTTGAGCTCGCAATTTTGTTTTCGTTGCAAAATGCAAGTTTAGCATGTTTAGCATCTTGAGATAGGCAAGATAGAACATTTTTGCATTTTCTTGAGATTTCAAGCTAGCAATTATCGGTGATATTCAAGATAGCAATTTCTTCTCTTTTGAGAAGTGCAATTTTTGCTTTCGTCTTGAATTGTGCAAGCTAGCTAGTTTGCCTCTTTTGAGATAGCAACTTTTTGCTTCTCTTTAGATCACATGCTAGCAATTCTAGCAAATTTTACATCATGCAAAGTAGCAAATTTTTGTGATGTTCAAAATGTCAAGTTCTTTTCCTTGCAATATGTAAGCTAGCAAATATTTGCTTCCTTTGCAAAGTGCATGTTTCTAAATTTTGCAAGATAAGCTAGCGATATTTCTCCCCCTTTATTAATGTCAAAAAGAAGGGAAGACCCTTTGCGTCAATTTCTAAATCATGACAAAGGTGAGTAATCATTCTTATTTCAAAATTTCATAATCATGATTCACATCATATGCAATACATCACATACATCATAATAAAAGGCATAAATATTGCATGCATAATGCCAAATCATCTTGTATATAAAATATAACATCATCATTACATGCATGATTTCAAATCATCATTCTATCAGAAAATGATAATTATTGATTTTCACATTATTTTAAAAAAAATCAAAGTGTCGCATGCCTTTTTATCTAAGGGAAAAATCATAGTGTTGCATACATCATTCCAAAACATTTCAAGTCATGCAAGCTATAAATACAAAGAAATCATGTCATGAAGGATAAAATCATTTGAATACCAAAAGACATGATTCATATAGTAAATAGATTCTTTAAATAAAATATCAAGAAAAATCATAGGAGTACAAAGAAGAGATCTTGTTTTAAAAGAAAAGCAAGTAATAAATCCACGAACTCACAAGTAAAAATCATGATTCATTTAGAAAATCTCCTCTTATGAAAATATCAAGTAGAATTGTAGGAGATCGATTAATGAGAATTTTTTATTCATAATAAAATCTCATGTATCGAATGTCGAGAAATCAAAATGATGATTTATATAAAAAATATCACAAGTTATATTCAAGAGAGAAATCATCATTCTTTTTCAACTCATTCAATTTGTCAAATCAACATTTCTTAGATATATGGTTTCAAATGTTTGACATATAACATGCATAAATTCAAAAATTAAAAGGAGAAGGGAATAATTCAAAGGTACAAAGATTTCAACAAATGTAAGACCAAGTCATGAATCTAAAATTTCATAAATCAAAATGATCATCAAAGGTAATCTCATGTTATTCCAAGAAATCAATATCATGATTTTGATAAAACTCATTTCAAATTCAAATCATCAAAATCACTTTTATGGTTCACAAAATTCATAACATAGATAGATTCATGATTTCATTGATAATATATTTTCCTCCCCTTTTAAGTATTTCATTTTAAGTGATTGATTTCATGTTAGTATGCTTTTTCATTTATGTTAAATAAAAACATACATCAACGTTTAGGATTGAAAAATGAATTTCGTCATAAAACCATCAAGATCAATAGATTCTCAAAAATGAATTGTTATGATCAAAAAAATCCGAAAATGAAATTTAACACTTTCATGCATTCGGACAAGGTTTTGCTATAGATTTTCAAGTTCAATCATGAAGCTAAAACATGCTCATGATCATAAAATTTTTTGTATCCAAAACACATAATTTCCAACATGTTATTAAGGCATGTAATAGTGTAAAATCATCATGGCAATTAAGTGATTTGATCATTAAATCAAGAAAGTCCGAAAAGTAATCTTAATAAGTTCATGCATTCGGACATATTTTTGCCATAGTTTTTCAAATACACACATGCTTATCATCATGTATAGCTTAAAATCTCATGC